>NC_134592.1:60166000-60495000 GCF_037038515.1 Microtus pennsylvanicus | reverse complement strand
GCTAAGTGGTTGCTACTATTTCTTCATTTTGAGTGACAAACATGCTTGTGATTCTAGTGCTTAACAATCTAAAATGGTGAAATACAGCAGCACATTAGTGTCTCACATTTGAAAACTTGACTAGATCCACTGTAAGGTGAAGCATTTTGAAAACACTTTGAGGTACTGGCTTTGGCTTCAGTGTTGGCATATGGATGAGCTTGGAATTAATTTTCTTTTCATTCCTCTGCAGTTTTTTGTTCAGATTAAGGGCCATGGGATTGCACTGATTTCATTTGTAGGGATACCGTGGACATTTGATTTTCTTGGTAATATTCTCCTGCTCTAAATGGGTTTGCATAGCTCTCTGTGCTCCACTATATTTTCTCAGTTTCTTGCTAAAAAAGGAGTATACATTATATATTTTTAAAGGAGAAACACTCACTTTCATGATCATTCATGACTGCTACCATTTCATCGGTGAATGCTCACAAAGCCATTACCTTCAGAACCTTCAAATAAACTCCACATACCGGCTCTTCTTCTGAACATGGTGATTAGCATATAAATATGAGTCGTTTCCGAAGAGGACACACTTTAAGGGCATAAAACAGTAAGCGTTTACAAGTAACTATAAAAATTTAGGAAGCCAAGTATGAACAGTATAGTCTTTATAAGACCTACGCCAGAATGATGAGTGCAATGTGCATTCCGTGCCGGTTGTCACGCATTTGCTTTGGGTTATAGCATGTGCCTTCCCTGTCGCAACAGAAAAAAAAAATTTAAACCAATTGCCAAAGGAAGTTCTCTGCATATGGAGCCTTCCTATTGGTATTGGGTAAATTTTCAAGTTCTTCTAGTTCAGAGAAGGTCCAAACTTTGGTTTTATCTCAACAGCAAATTAAGGGGTCATCAAAAGAAATAAATCTCTGACTGATGGTAGTTTCTGTGAAGCTGCCTTTCATCCCACACCTGTGACAATTACCCTGTGTTAGAGAAGCTAACAAGAGTCAGGCCATAGGTCAAGGGTCAGGGCACTGTCAGAAGGAAGTTATTCTCCAGTTCACTAAATCTCTTATCATTTTCATCTAATGTGATATCCATCTGTCAATCACAGAGTGTCGGCCATTGTCTTCTTCTATGTTTTGTGCCTTCTTCCGCAAAGAACACAGCTCATTACTTATAATTGAGATTTTCTGTCTTTAAATTTTATTTTTAAAATAAGTAAAACAACCTCATGAGCATTTTAAAGAGCTAATATTCTTATATGAGAATATAACAAGAATGATACAAAAATACTTTTCAGGTATTAGTATTTATTTGACTGACTTAATGAACAATACGCAGCAATGGAGAAATTGAAAAGACAAAACTTTACAACTTTGGGTGATCTTGAGTAGGTGTGGGAGTAAGCTCACCTCACATATCACAGAGCAGCACAATGTTCTTCTAATAAGTGCATTTTAAGACAGATTAAAGCATTTCAGGGGAGTCGTTTTTATGCTGGGCTTTCATTGAGCTACATATCCACAGCTGTGTCTGCTTCTGCTGTGCTGGAATGAGATGGAAGCCAGTTTAGAAGAAAACCTGGGAACAGTTCTGTTACCACAACTAGGCAACATGCAAATCACGAAGCCCCTTGCTGGGACCTTCAACTAGGAAATTCTTGTCTCCAAGCATCTTCCTGAAACACACACACACACACACACACACAAGTAAGTAAAACCCTTCAAAGTCTCAGGGCTTTGAAATAACAAGTCAAAAGTCACTAAATCACAAGGAAATTTCAAGCTGCCCTTTTTCTCTTGACAACTGTAAACCATATCCTGGAAATTTGTGGACACCCCCGCTGGAAACTTATTTAAAGCAGAGTGGAATGAAAGTTGCAGAATGGAGTACAGGGAACCAAGGCTTGAGCCTCGATTCTGCTATCGGGCAGTAGGATAACCTTGGTCTTGGGTTCTCCATCTCTCCACTGGACTTAGCTCAGTACTCCCAACTCCCTCAATCTGTAAAGCTTTCAGATTGTCCCATAGTCTTTGGTGAGGAATGCTCCTTTGTTTTCCTGGAAGAGTTGTATGTCAATTCCTAACAAAATATGCACGTACCCACACACAAACCCTTCTATTTTGGGGGGACAGAGGGAGTGCCTCCCCTTTTTTTCCCTCACAATTAAATAAAAAGTACCTGATGAGCTAATGAGTGAAGGAAGGGTTTCTAGGACAGTGATACATCCTAACCTATTTTTTCTATCTTTAATTATTAATAGGAAGCATTTGCTTTCAAAAGTACGCCAGTTTGGATGACAAATTATGTGACAGTCATTATTTCCTCAATGGAAGTAGAGCCACTTGTATCGCTAATTTACTTGAGATCAATTAATGTCACTCAGACTCATCTTTCCTTTACAAATAACTCCAATTCTCTTAACTTTCTTTATCTTCCACTTTAAAGTTTGGTGATTAGTCTAAGAAACAACTGAAGCATAGATTTGGGCTTCAACGTGTGCTGTCATTCAATATTTCAATCAGTAGGCTCAAAAACAGCCCTCTAGCAACACATGAGGCTATACCCCCAGCTTTATTGAACTGCGTCTGAATGCCTTACATTGTGTTAGCTATTTTGGAGGTAATCAACTTTCTATTTTATTTTTATGTTTACCCATTAGCCCTATTATTACAGCTTTTTTATTGGAAAAATAATGATGTCTCAGCAAGCAAAAATAACAGCGTGTTTCAGTAGACTGGGGAAACACTAATTTTGAAGTCATAACCTACTTGAGATGATGAGGATGGGAAGTACTTTGTCTTGATGGTAATAAATGGTACTTTAAAGTAGGCAGTGTCGTTCAACGCTTGACGAGCTCCATTCTGAGTCCAAGTAAAGATCTGGGTTAGAAACATCGCCAGCCATGATGCTAGTGAAAAATGGTTTTTCTCAAAGCCATTCCTAGATTTAAGCTCATGATCTATGACTTTTATGGCACAAGTTTGAAGCAATCACCTAATTTTCTCAGTCTTTATAATGATACTTCTAAGATGCCAACAAAGCATCTTGATGTTAAAACTAATACATAGAGGAAAAATATTTGGCTTTAAAAACTGTTTGGCTTATAGAATAAATAATATTTCTAACGTTTTAAGTTTCCAATAGGAATATTGACATTTTATTGTAGGCTTTTGAAGAGCATTTGATAGTTAGTCCCACATATATGAAGTTTGACTCCAACTTTGACTGTTGAGGTCACATGGCCGGAAATAGTCTCGGACTCTTATCAGAATAAAGAAGCAGATGTTGATATTAGACTTCTATTTTTATTTAATTCTATTAATGCTTTTCCATATATATAAGCAAAACTACAGAACTGAAACAATATCAAGTAATCCTTCAGATGAGTCATAGCAGTGAGTCCTCATTAAACCATCGGATTATTGTTAAGCTTGTCACTGGCAAAGCTTAGAGGAAAAACAAGAGCGGGTGCTGGAAAGATTCATTAACTCCCAAATGAACTCTACCCTTAGCTCTATTTCTACTTAATAACTCTGGCTTTTAGTGAGCACCAGTGAACCAGTAAACAATATCAATACTTCCTTGATTACTCAAGATTCCATACTTCTTTTCTGTGAACAACTTGTAAACAAATATGAACCTAGCTGCTTCCAAAAAAGAAAAAAAAATGGTGTCAATTTCTGTGATTGAGGTATGCACATTCAAGTGAATAAAACTGGATTATTTGTAACACAAACACCTCCATGTGTTTTTGTGGAAGACAAGAGTAACAGTTGGACTAACCTATGGAGATTTTACTGCACACAGTTAATGCTCACCAAACTCTCTGTCCTCAACATGAAAGCTAACAGAAACCCACCAAAAGTAACTTTAATTAAATGCACAGAGGTTGGCCTCAAAATCAATCCAGATGAGCAGAGGAGTTACAAAGCTGGAGACTTGATGGCTTCAGTATGAATATTCTCTGTTGTTAATTTTAAAGTATGTAGGTAGAGGAAAGAAACACCGGAAATAGAATGCAGTGTCAGCTCTCTGCGGTACATCTCCTGTGAGTTTGTTGTTTTGTGTGCTTTGGTTCTGTTTTCTATTAATATTTTGGGTTGTGAAAAATCTTTCATCTTACACAGATAAGAGTCTACATTATAAGTTAAGAAAATTGCTTTATCTTGAGATAATTTTATTCTTTTTGTTGTTGTTGAGCTCTACATTTTTCTCTGCTCCCCTCCCTGCCTCTTCCCTCCCCTTCAATCCTCTCCCAGGGTCCCCATGCCCACAATTTACTCAGGAGGTCTTGACTTTTTCTACTTCCCATGTAGATTAGATCTATGTATGTCTCTCTTAGAGTCCTCATTGTTGTCTAGGTTCTCTAGGATTGTGATTTGTGGGCTGGTTTTCCTTATGTTTAAAAACCACAAGGACATGTGCTCAACTATGTTCATAGCAGCATTGCTTGTCAAAGCCAGAACCTGGAAACAATCTAAATGCCTCTCGACTGGAAGAATGAATACGGAAAATGTGGCACATTTACACAATGGAGTACGACACAGCAGAAAAAAATAATAATGACATATTTAATTTTGCAGGCAAATGGATGGATCTGGTAAACATTTTGAGTGAGGTAACCCAGATACAGAAATATAATTATCACATGTACTCACTCATCAGTGGTTTTTAAAGATAATTTTATTCTTATACAGTCATAAAGAACTAATGCACCATGCACCAAGATCTCAGTCCCATTTCTCCAAGGAAAGCTACAACTCACTATTGCAACCAAATGTTGACATTTATAACAGTAAAACATAGACCTCCTCCATCACCATAAGCCCCCACTCTTGCTGCTGATTACAACTTCTGCCTTCTCCCATCATCACTCACCTAACACGTGGCAACTGCCAATTGTTCTCTACTTTTGTAGTCATTTGATTTCAGTTATAACAGAATCACATAAATATGCCACTTTTTAGGATTTTTTAATCCAGTGTAATAATGGATCAGTCCATGTGGCCTGTTGTTATTTATGGCTTTTTTGTTTGTTTAATTGTCATAAATAGTATGAAAATTTATTTTTTTAACCAATAGAGTCACTGAAAGATGTGTGAAATCTTTCAAAATTAGAAAGACCAAAATGATGCTGCTGGCCTTAGAGAGATGTTCTTTGCAAAGGGCCCAGGTTCAGGTCCAGTGTCCACAGCAGGGGGCTTTTAACCATTTCTATCTCTAGTTTCAAGAGATACAATGTACTTTACCTCTGTAGGAACCTTCATAGATATTGAGAACATAAACATATGCAAGCATATAAGTACAAAAATATGTATTTAAAAAAGTCAAATGCCATGAATAATCACATCCAAGTTTTTGTGTGAACATAGATTTTCCTGTCTGAGATAAAAGCTCAGAATTTCAGCTGATTGAAGCACTGGTAGCTGTATGTTCTCTTCTGTAACTGCCAAATTCTTTACTAGCCTTGACTATATCATTTTGTATCCCCCAGAAATGTGTAACTAATCTAGCTTCCTTATTTTTATTTGGTCATCTCATTGTTTTGTAATTTACACATTCAGACAGACAAGAAGTGATAACTTGTGTTTTTTAATCAGTAAAATAATCATTAGGAAAAATGTAAGTTCATAGCTCGTGCAACTAAGTCTAAAATCTAGTTTCCATATCTGCTCATAAAGGCATGTATAACTCCCTTGTCACAGACATCTTACACCATAGTTGGACACGCCACAACTGCTCACAATCCATAGTTTATATTCAGGTTCACTCTTGAGGATTCATAATCTGTTGGCTTTGGTAAATGTATATTGATAGGCTTACACTCCTATAACATACACACTAATGCAATGCCCTAAAAATTCTTGTCCTCCAATTTATTTATTTTCTTCTTCTCCAGTCCCTGACAAACTCTGATTTTCTTAGTTCTCTACATAGTGTTGCCTTTTCCAGAATATCTTATAGTTGGAATCAGACAATGTGGGAGCCCTCCAAACAGAATTCTTTCAATTAGTAATATGCATTTAAATTTTTTCCAGGGCTTGGTTATTCATCAGCTTTTAGTGCTTACTAATATTCTACTCTTTACGTGTGCCAGAATTACCCATTTGCCTACTAAAGAACATTTATTTGCTACCAAATCTATGTAAGTCTCTCTTAGTGTTCTCATTGTTGTCTAAGTTCTCCGGGATTGTGGTTTGTAGGCTGGTTTTCTTTGCTTTATATTTAAAAACTACCTATGAGTAGTACATGTGATAATTGTCTTTCTGTGTCTGGGTTACCTCACTCAAAATAATGTTTTCTAGCTCCATCCATTTGCCTGCAAATTCAAACTGTAGTTATTTTTCTCTGTTATGTAGTACTCCGTTGTGTAAATGTACCACATTTTCCTTATCCATTCTTCAGTTGAGGGGCATTTAGATTGTTTCCAGGTTTTGGCTATGACAAACAATGCTGCTATAAACAGAGATGAGCGCATGTCCTTGTGGCATGATTGAGCATCCTTTGGATATATACCCAAAAGTAGTATTACTGGGTCTTGAGAAAGGTTGTTTCCTAATTTTCTGAGAAATCACCTCACTGACGTCCAAAGGGACTGTACTAGCTGGCATTCCCACTACCAATGCAGAAGTGTTCCCTTTTCCCTACAACTTCTCCAGTATAAGTTATCACCAGTGGTTTTCATCTTGGCCATTCTTACTGATGTAAGATAGAATCTCAGAGTTGTTTCGATTTGCATTTTTCTGATGACTAAGGATGTTGAGCATTTCCTTAAATGTCTTTCAGCCATTTTAGATTCCTCTTTTGAGAGTTCTCTATTTAGGTCTGTACTCCATTTTTTATTGGATTATGTGGGCTTTTTATGACTAATTTCTTGGATTCTTTGTATATTTTGAAGAGCAGACTCTGTCCTACGTTGGGTTAATGAAATCTTTTACCATTCTGTAGGCTGTCGTTTTGTCTTGTTGACCATGTCCTTTGCTTTACAGAAGCTTTTCAGTTTCAGAAGGTCCCATTTATTAATTGTTTCTCTCAGTGTCTGTGATTTTAACTTGTAACTTTCTACTAGTTCATTGTGTTGAACTCCTCTTCGTGTCTGCATTTCCTATATGCGTCTCTTCCTCCAGTATTGTTCTGTGTGATTTTTTTCCATTTTTTTTTATTTAGAATGTTTGTGTCATTTGTCTTATTTTTGTTTATTGTATTTTATCAACACTGTATGTTTTAGAGGGATAAGGATAATGTGTTTTGCAAATATTTTCACAGTCTACAATTTGTTTGTACATGAGCATACACACAGGTATTCTTGACATGGAACCTCGTATTTCATGCATGTTAAGTATTTACATTATCTTCTCTAGTAGTAAAACCCCAGGCCCTTTTTTTCATCATACAACAGGGTCTCTTATGATATACTACCAGTTTTTCTTAAATTCTGATAAATTACAATTTGTAAATTTTTAGCATTATATATTTCTATTTAGGAATCAAAACTAAAAACTTATTGACAAACTCTATATCCCTAAAACTTCTACTTTTTATTTTTTAAAGAATTTATAGCTTTATATTCTACTTTTAAGTCCATGGTCCATTTTCAGACCTAGATTAAAACTGATTTTTGCTAGTAGATGTCCAGTTTCCCTAGAACCAATTGCTGAAAAGCTTTCCTTTCTCCTTTGAATTGCGTTTGCACTTTCCCAAAAATCTCCTGAGCTGGACATATTTATATGCATCTATTTTTGGGCCCCATCTTCTATTCTGCTACTCTGTATGTCTGCCTTGTATACTGTTCATTACTGTGGACCAGGGATGCTTGAAATGGAGCAATGGGGATATCCTTGAAATGCAACAATGGATTCTGGCATTTGTTTCTTCTTTTAAAATCTAGGTAGTTTTGTTTATATAAACCAAACTCTTGGTATATTTTGGTAAGAATTTGAATAAAACTGTATATCAGTTTTGGAGAGAATGGACATCTTTATTGTTTTGAACTTTGCAAGACACAAACACAATTAGTTTCTCTGTTTATAAAATCTTCATTGATTTCTTTCATAAGTTTTGCAGTTTTCAGCATAAAAGTCTTGCAAATGTTTTGTCAGATTTACTGTTAATTAATTCGCTTTCCTGAATGACTATAAATTGATTTATACTTTTAATTCTGTATTTATTATCTTTATTAGTTGTATTTAAAATGAATAGATTCATTATGTTTATCTATATGCGGTTACCTTACTCAATTTAAATATCAGATCAAAAAAGTTGATAATGTTTGTAGTTGTTTCCTTGGCATGCCTATAGACAATTGTGTTACCTGTAAACAAGGAAAATATTATTTCTTTCTTTCTTGTCATTACATTTATATCATTTGTTACGCTTTTGTGTTCTTAGAACTTCTAGCTTCTACCAGCAGCTTGGGCAGAGAGAGTTCTCTCAGACATTGACAGAAAATACTTGATCTTTAGCCTTTAAGAACAATAATAACTGCATATGCCATGCATGAATTCTTAGAAGCTCCCATATAGTTCCAATTGTTTTTACTAGTTTTTGTTTAAAATGAGTTTTGTAATCCTTTTCTCACTCCAACTGACATACTCCTGTCATTTGTATTCTTTGGCGTTCATTGATATGATCGTTTACAATGACTGTCTTAAATCACTGGCTGCTTGGAGACTGACCTGTTGTGATATCACTCAAGGTGGGCATTCAACCTGTAAAGCTGGTAATAGCATCAAAAAGAGAGATGGTAGGATCGAACTGAAGAGAGGAAAGAAAGCTCCTCCTTTTCGAAGAAGAGGGAGGTAAAAGTATCCGCTGCCTATGGATCCATCTCTGATTCTAGGTAGGAAGTTGATATAAGGAGCTCATCACAGCCAACAACCAGTCAAGCCACAAACAAAACCTCTTGAACGTTTAGGTTTCTATTTTCATTTGTTAATATGAGTGGGTTAATACCACCAGTTTTCCTGACGATTTGGACTAAAGTAAAGAAATTAATATTTAGATGTTCATGTCTTACCAAGTTGTCCTTTCCCTGGGAGGAAAGTACTTTGGAGCCTGCCTCCCCACCACCCACATACATATCTATGGCATTTCCAGTGAAGCTCCAACTCTCTAACACTTGAAGCAAAAGGAAAACAGAAAATCATTGCAAGTAAAAGTGTTCTCTATCCACATGCCTTTTATCTTGACAGCTCTCTCCTTCTATTTCACATGTATAAAGGAGCTATATGCGTGTGTGTAAGTTCAAGTGTGTGCTTGTAGGTGCATATTCATGTAGGGGACAGCTGTTGAAGTCCAGTGTTGAGGGAACTGAAGGCCTGCCCCGAACACTGCCTGGCCTTTTTTAGGCTAATTCTCACGTATTAATTTAGTTCATTTCTAATAATCTGTGTAGAACCGCTAGGTGCGCTTACTGGGAAAGATTCAGCATGTCTGACCTGGCTGCTTGCTTCATAGCGTCTGGCCCTGAAAAGAGCTGCACTTCCTCTTCCTCTCAGCATTTTGTTCTGTTTACTCCACCTACCTATGTTCTAACCAATCAGGGCCAAGGCAGTTTCTTTATTTAACCAATGACCTTTCTCCATCAGTCCAGTGTCTTCCTGAACTGCTTTCCATATTATTCCCCTTTTTACACTTTTTTTTGAGATTTTTAGATTGCAATCTCAAAATTACAACACATCTCCCTTTCTTTCTTCCCACTAGATCCTTCTATCTACTTAGAGTTTTAACTATGACATGCCTTGGGGATTTTCTTTTCTAGTCTTATCTTTTTGGTGTTAGGTGTCTTCTTTGTAGGGGTGGGCTTTTGCTTAGTTTGGGGAAGTTTTCCTCTATGATCTTGTTTAAGATATGTTCTAAGCTATTGACTTGGGATACTTTCTAGGCCATTGATTTAGGATAACTCTCCATCATCTATGCCTATAATTTGAAGGTTGGATTTCCTGGGTTTTCCTGTCTTGCTTTTGCTTGCTTGTTTATTTGTTGGTTTGTTTTCGTACCCCATACTTATTTGGTCTAGATACTGTACTTGTTTTTGAGTCCAGATATTCTACCTTCTTCTTGATTCATTCTTATAAGGCTTTCCTTTGGGATTTCTCGTAGAAATGCTGAATTCTTCAATTCCACCTTTATTTCAACTTGAGTCATCTTCAATGTTTCTATTCACTGATTGAATTCTGGTTTAAACTCTGGGATTGTCTTTTGTCATTTCTATCAATCTTATGCTTGTGTTTTCTTGGTAAACATTCAGGAATTTCTTCTCCTTAAACATTTTGTCCATAATTTCATTGAGCAATTCCTTTTTTTATGAAAGTCCTTTTTCTAAACTCCATTTTTTAATGAAGTTTATGATTGCTCTTTAAAGAGAAGATACTGGCTTGATCCTTCCTATTGATGGCATTTTACGATGAGATCTTTTCACAGTGAAATTCCTTGTTACTTTTGAGTCTATGAACTGAGCAGCTTGTGGCCAAAGATACGATGTGCAGGAAGGCTAGACCTACATCATGGAAATGCCTTATGTAGAATGCTCAGGTGAGCAGAGGAGTCTAGGTTGGTATGTGGTGTACAGGGCGTGCTTCTCTTTCCAAGGCTAGAGTGTGGGGGTAGATCTGGCTAAGTGGAAAGATTGGATATGGGATGAGAGAGTCCTGTGGGCTGGGAGATAGGTAGGGAGTATCCTGGCTATAGCATAAAGCTCTTTTGCAGAGAGAGGAATCCATACTGTTGGGACTAATTGAGTCCTGGCCTTGAACTCCTCTTCCCTGTCTAGAGCCTTCTAATTGAAGTGACTAAAAGCTATGCTTTGCCTAGAGGATCAGAGGATGGGATTTTCACCTGTTGGCCATTGACTGAAGGGTATTTAAGCCTACATGGTGCTATTAAAGAGTGCTTTTGGTATCAGTGTTGGAAGGTCTGTGTGTCAGTCTGTCTCTGCATGTATTTCCTCAACCTCCAGCCCCTTGCCTGAAGCTCGCGAACTGGGTTCTAGTGCGTAGAGCACAGACGAGGCCACAGTGTTCGGCACATACTAGGCTGGTCACTGGTAATGTGACTCAGTGTATATCTGGTGAAGATGTCAGGGGAGCTCACTGGGCTATACTCCGGAAAAGGATGTGGGAAGTCTCATCATTTCTTGAGAAAGGATTTCTCGTTGTACCCACAGTTCATCAATTTACCTATGAGTGCCAGGACTTTACTTTCCCTAAAGTTGATGCCTGATACACCATTATGCCCGCCATTTGCATGGACACTGGGGATTTGTACTCAGGTCCTCATTTTGCACGATACTTTGTTTTCTGATAATCCCCAGTCCACTCTTTTCAGACATCCCATATTTGCTTTAACTATAAATTCTAGGAGTTTTTTAGTGTTCTTCACATTAAAGTCTTTTTTGAGGGAGTGACCAACTAATGACTAGTCTAACCTAAAGCCCATGCCGGTATAGTAATATTTACAAATGAAGCAAGGAAACTGAAAATGAAAATTATTTCTTATTAAATTCAAGTGACTTTTTGTATTTGAGTTGAGTTGTTGTGTTTGTGGGACTTCCTTGAATGTAAGGTCCAGGCTATTCCTAGATTAAAGTGATGTCCTTCTACCTACATACCAGCTTCAGTGTTTTCCTTATTTATGGACACCATTGAATAGCCATCCTTAGGGTACTCTCACATGCTCTCAAAAAGATAATATAAATCTCTGTCTTTCTGAGGGCATTTCAAGGTGTCACCTACAAGTAACATAAAGTTCAACTGAAATGATTGTCTTCTGATGCCCTTTGCTTTGTTATCTCGGTTTGTGTCCTTAACAGATCCACCAATGCACATTTCATTCCGTGTCCCATTTTTCTCAGACCTGTTTGCATTATCTAATGACAACACTGGAATTGATCTTGGCCTGATGGATTAGTTCCTCAACAGTGCTGGAGTCATCCTCACTGCTTTGATTTCTAACATTTTCCCTTAATTTGTATAGCAGTTTTCCACTGATTCATTATGGCTTATTTATTTAGGCCTATGTCCTGCATATCATTATAAATCTTTGAAGTGAAGGAAAAAATTAGAAACTATAATCCATTTATGTCTTTGGTTGTCACCTTCAGGCTCTCTGCTAGAAGTCTGACAATACTTCAGACTCTGAAAATAATGATTTGTTTAAAAGTACTAGTTAATGTTCAAGAGTTTTGGTTTCTGATTAATGACAGACTTGGACTGGTAGCTCTGTTTTCACATTCATAGGTTGTCAGGCTTGTCATTCACCAAAAGAAAGTCAATGGACCACTGGAACATAACTTCAGTGATTAGGTCAACAGCTTTTATTAATGAATAATCAGAATTCCAATTAAAATTAATGAGATGAAAAGTGATTTGGTAATTCTCAGAGTCTAACTTGAGCTGTGTGCTTATGAAATGGTAAAAATCTTGAGAACAGCATGTTGGTTTTAAAGAACCTAACACCCGGTGCAACTACTTACAATGGAGAAGAAATAATTACAGCTTACTTTAGAGGTTTTTCTTTTCCTCCCTAGTTTAGTTGAAACTAGCAGGACTGTGAAATAACTTCTCAATTGAGGAGACATTTTTCAAATTTTTATCTTTACTAGTCAAAAGGGAGGACATGCATTCCTTTAAAATAAAAACTTAGCTGTGGAAAAAAAAAACAAGAAAAATTGCAAAAGGCAGGGAAATTACAGAATCTACAATTTTTTTGGTGTTGGTGATTTTCCACTATCCCAAGCCAATAGCCTCAAGATTAGATGACAATAAGGTGATTTCTGTGACAAGTATTTCAGGTCTTTTTTTTTTTTTTTTTTTTAGATTTGCAATGTCATTGAGATTCGGCATTGTCCGGAGATGTCTCAAAAGCTATAAATTGTCTTATTTCCAAAGGCATGCAGACACCTGAAAACCACACCTGATATAATGAACTTTTTCTGGAAGATGAGATCTATACATCGTCAGGCAGACCCTGACTGGACATCTTTCCTTAAAGGCAAATATGTTCAATTTCCATCAATAAAGAACAAAGCCACTTATTGCCTTAGTTATTAGAGTTCCTATAATTTGTTTCTATAATTCAAAATTATCATCCTGTCTCTCTATGAAACTCTTCTCATAGGAGAACAGAATCACTTCTCACATGAACCTCTTACATGACCTGTAATGTTTCAAATTTAATTTTAATTTCTAAGTTCTTCAAAAATCCTGTTCTCACCTTTTTAGTTCTGTTGATGACCCCCTAGCTTGAACACCTGCTATATATTTGTCACCTGGCATGTGATACACGGAAGATTTAATTATTTTTTGTGTTGGTCTTTTTTATCTAACCATAGCATCAGAGCCTTGAAGTCCCGGACCTGGGACACTACTGACTGTCCTTCACAAAAGGCAGCGCATGTGTAGGTGCAATGACTTCAATAGAGATGGTAATGTCGCAAAGTTTGTGGAGTAGCTGCTTAGACCGTCTCACAGCTTCAAGAAAAGAAAGGAAGGAAGGAACCTTAAGTTTCTGCTGCACATGCATATAGTTTTAATCTACATAGTAATTTGTAACTTCTAAGGTTAAGTCCAAGATAACCAGGTTCAGGTGTCAATATGTGAGCCTGTCACTGATTTAAGCGGTCTCCAGTAAAGAGTAAATCTCAAAAACAGTTTCATTGCATGAATATATTTAAGAAATGCATCATGCAGTGCCGACCTTGACCTGTTTACAATGTACTTTTACAAATCAATAGTCCTGAAAACTCCAAGTTGGAAGATGCATTTTGTATATAATGTTCTATTCACCATTTTCCAAGTCTAATGGAGCACCTAACTTTATAACTATCACTTACATTTGTAATTATTGAAACATACTTTGAAGACAAAGTTAATACACTTTCAGAACAGCATAAAAACAACTTACTTTCACAGACGTGGAGAACCAAAGCATGAAGCCACCTACCTTAAGGTGAACATTGTTTCCACAAAAAAAAAAAAAAATCATTAGCTCCTTGACATTTTTTGTATGTTCTAGCAATACTTGATCCAAAAAGTACATTTTGTGTCTACTTTTCAAATGACTAAAAGTTTGGTGGCCTGAAAACACATAATATTTGTTTAATAATAATCCAAGAACAAACCAGGGTTTGATGGGAGGAGTATCTATAAATGATGTTAAAGCACAGATGAAGGCTGGCACAGTTGAAGTAGTGATCAGCCTTTTTGTTACAATAAAAAGCCACAAAGAACCAGACTGTCCTTACCACCGAGGATTTTAAAGAAAATTAGAGATAGTCAACCCATATTTCATAATTAAAATTTAGAAATTTGTCTGACTAGGCACATTATTTCTTACCTATGCTTTATTTATTCTTGCTACCTATGTGCTGTTTAGGGGGAAAAAGAGAGAGCCATGAGGTCCCAAAGGATATTTGCTCAATTTAAACTAAGAAACTATAATTCTGCCTGCTTTTTAGCACCATCCAAGTCAGAGTTAAGAAAATGAAAAGGAACAATATATAGAATATTTGCTTCAAAGAAGCAATGACAAGTAGCTTGTACTTCTATTTTTTTTATGTCAGATGAGATGATATATCTGTCTTAGTTAGTATATATTGAAGTGTTAAAACACCATGACCCAAAATCTAGTCTCAGAAAAAAGAGTTATAAGCTTACCCTTTTGCATCATTAAAGGGGACCAATGATCATTAAAGGGAACTTAAGAGAGGAACTTGGAAGCAGAACTGAAGCAGAAGCCATGGAGGTATGTTTCTTACTGGTTTGCTTACCATGGCTGCCAAGACTACTCAGCTACTCTCCATGACCTTTCATACCTTCAAAACCAGTACCACCTGGGAGACTTCCACATTACAAATCTTGACTGCCATCACAGGGTACAGCCCTGGTACAATATGGAATAGAGCTTTTGTGTGCTGACTCTGAAGAAACACTTTCCAGAAGATTTCCCCTCAGTGATGCTGATCTCTTCCTCATTGTAAACAATTCCTCAGCCCCAGCTGATCAGCATTAATTAGCCCAGAAAAGCAAAGCTTTCATTTTAGTGCTTCTGGACACTTGTTAATCATAATCATTTCTGGCTGGGCTGTGGTGGTGGATGCCTTTAATCCCAGTACTCGGGAGGCAGAGGTGGGCAGATCTCTGTGAGTTCAAGACCAGCCTGGTCTACAAGAGCTAGTTCCAGGACAGGCTCCAAAGCTACAGAGAAACTCTGTCTCAAAAAAAAAAATCATAACCATTTCAAAGTCTCAGTTGACCAAGGCACAGATTCTAATTCAAAATATCACGAACAAAAGCATACAGAACAGACTGGATCAAAATATCAAATGGTCCTGCTAGAAGAAAGAACTCTGGAGCCCGCCCCACCCCCGCCAGGCCATGATATTTTACAAGCCTGGCCTCAATCATCGACATTTATCACAAAATCCGCCCCCCCCCCCCGTTTTTCTGAGGAGGGTGTCTCTGTAAAACAGTTCTGCTGTCCTGGAACTCACTATGAAGACCAGGCTGACATCAAACCCATAGACATCCACCTGCCTCTGCCTCCCAAGCACTGGGCTTAAGGGCATGAACCACCACCACCTGGCTATCTCAACATTCTTAGCTTCAAGCTCCCATAGGACGGCTCACTTAACCATGACCACTCAGTGGATTCTCCAGAGGAATATTCAAATGTCACCACAATCCTCTCCAAAACACACAGTAAAGTCTCTCATTTCAATATCCCATTCCTCATAGCAATTTTTGTCTCAGTTAGGATTTCTACTGTTATGACAAAACACAATGGCCAAAAGCAGTTTAGGGATAAAGGGTTGATTCGGCAAGGGCTATGGAGGAATGCTACATCTGACTTACTCCTTGTGATGGTTGAATGAGAATGTCCTCCACAGACTCATATATTTAAATGACCGGTCCCCAATTGATATGACTTTTTGAGGGATGATTAAGAAGTAGGGCCTTGTTGGAAGAGGTATGTCTCCCAATTACCATTCTCTCTCTCTCTCTCTCTCTCTCTCTCTCTCTCTCTCTCTCTCTCTCTCTCTCTCTCTGGTGTGTGTGTGTGTGTGTGTGAGAGAGAGAGAGAGAGAGAGAAAGAGAGGCTCTTACATGTGGATAGAGGCAGATTCTTCGGTACCGCTGCAGTGTCCTGCCCGCCTACCTTCTCTATGTCCCCATCATGATGTTCTTGGGTTCTAATACCTTGGAGCTATGAACTTCAAATTAAATGCTTTATTTTATTTGATAAATTGCTCTAGTCATGGTTTTGTCACAGCAGTAAAGTAACTAAGACATTCCTCAGGACTTACAAAATTCAAAGTCACTCCTACTCAGGACTAGCACCACCTACAGAGGGCAAGGCCCTCCCAATTCGGTCTTTAATCCCAAAAATACTCAATAGATTTTCCTAAGAACCTATCTTTTGGAGGCTCTAGTCAGTTGATAGTCTTCTCCCCCTAAACGACTCTAGCTTGTTTCTAGTTGGCAAAACAAAAGCAAAAGCAGTCAAGACTTTCCTATTAGATTTTCTAAGTAAATAGTGTTTAGTAGTTACAAATACAAAATCATACTTGATCTAGTCTCTGGACATAAGAGTTGTGTTATAAATGATAAATACTGAAATGCAAAACGAATGAAATATAAGAAGGACTCAACAAATGTGAGGTTGGCCACTATTGAACTATGTTGGGACAACTAGATCTCTAGTTCTAGTTAGGGGCTCAGAGCACATTCTCACCAAGGCTCTACAATGCTTGATTAAAATTTTTATTTTATACCAGTACATAGTCCAGCAGGGAGAAATGAAAGACACAGCTGAAATTTTGATAATTTAACTGAAACATTTTTGCAGATAGAGACAGAATTAATGGAACTAGCTTGTAATCCCAGACCACATAGATGCTGGTTAGAAGAGGAACTAATGAGCATCCTCTGGCCTGTCGATGGAGGGAAAAACTTCTGAAAGGCAACAGAGAAAGCGCAAAGTGTGAAGTAGCTCACAGTGGCTCCCCTCTTCTCAGGTTGCAGCTTCCTCCCAAGCTGCTCCTTCATGTGGAACCAACACTTGCTGCATTTTAGAGAAGACAAAGCTCAAACAAGACAAAAACATGAGGGGTATAGAAATATAAGGGGCATGCTGGGAGGTGTTTCAGATGAGTTTGATCAACTATCCCTATGTGCCTTCTTAGAGGCTGAGACACAGCGGAAAGAGCACTGGCAGAGAACCCTGCTTGAGCTATCTGGACAGTTTGTTTCTTCATGTAGAACATCATTCTGCCTTTTCCTTAGCAGGATCTTTCCAAGGCTCAGAGACAAAACCATAACCCACAAGCCATGGCAGCCATCTAAAATGAAGAATAGATCCCAAACTAGATATAGTGAAATTTAAAAAGAAGAAAGAAACAAAAAAAGAAAAAAAACTAGTGTTCATTTATGGCTAATTCTTTTTTACCAAGGTGATGGCTTAAGAAAGATTGTTTGGCGTAAAGATGATGAGGGTAAAATTACTCACGCACACATGCGCACATGCACACACACACAAAGTTTGGAACAAAAAATATTTTACTGGGAAGGTAAATAAGATTATCACTAATAAGTACATGTACTTCATTGACTATACATAGATAAAATTAAGAAATTTTAAACATGCATTTGTGTTCGTGCATATATGTGTATGTGTATGCAAAAACATACCCATGCTCACATGCAGAGGTAAGAGGACAACTTGCATGTGTCCATCTAGCCTGTGAGTTCCAGTTAACCCAGTTTAACTCGGGTCATCAGACTTACTGGTAATACCTTTACCGACAGAACCATCTTGCAGGCTCCTAAAAAGACACTTTAAGAAAGAAGGTTATTATATTTCTATTTCTAACTTCCGTATGTCTTCCTGTACTTGTGATTATTATTGCCAATATCAGAAAAAAATTAAGATAAGTTTTGGTGGTTTTAGAGAATTAGTTCTAGGCTTTACTAATGCAAAGGGAGTTTACGTAGCATAGAATTTATAAAATTTATAAGGCTATTGCTCAAATTACATGAGGGATTACCTGAATATAAATGTCAAATTCTTGAATCTGGGATCACCAATCAATTCTTTAAAGAAATGTCCACTCTTTTACCACTTCTCTGGCCTCATTTTCCTTATTTATAAAACAAAGATAATCTCTGTCATTTTCTTGAAATGGCAGATTTATACAAGTTAGTGCAGATAAAGCCATTAAAACGGTGCCTTCATGGATCACAGTAAATGGTTCTGACTGGACTCCACAGAATATTGCCAATGCATAAGCATAAGTTCTACACTGAAATGAAGAGATGATATATTGCTAAACGTTAATATCCTGGTTTATCACTAAATACGGATCTATATTAAACTGTACAGAGATTAAATTTTCTACCGTGAAATTCAGTTCAGGAGAATGACATTTCCCCAACTTCTCTTCTGCTTCAAGCCATTTTCCTTTCAAATTCTTAGGAACCCTAACTAGTCATGCACAGAACTTCAGCTCTATGAAACATGTATGCTTTTGCAAATAAAATCAAAACATGTTTGGGCATGATCCTTGCCTTACAAAAGCTTCTACAACCCCAAGAGGTCAGAAGCACTGTTTTAGTATCTCTTTCTGTGCTTGATTCCTTCATTAGAGTATAGATTCCAAAAGAACTTCCTCCACTTCTCATTTACACTCCTAAATGTTTCAAATATATGACATACATGTATTCTCACTATACTGAGACCAAACATATGACTAATTGGCATATATTTAAAGTGATGGATAGAATTTGAAGATATAATTCTTATTCTGATGTTAAAACTATGAGATTTATGGTTATTCTCAGACACCTGAAGGATGAGTTCTTCTTAAACAATTTTTTAAAGAAATTTCCTGCAAGTTTTTGTACCCATGGGGTCAAGGGTTAATATAAAGGGCACATAATTCAAAATCTCTTGGAAGCTCATCTCCAGGTAGCTGCCACCTGACTATATCACATCTCTGAAAATCAAATCTATCATTTTGTGAGTTTCATCTTTTTCTAGCAAGATTACAATCTGTCATTTAGGAAGAATATGACACCTAGATAAAAGCAAGTATATAAAAAGGAATTGAAACCGATGCAGTGAGAGAGAAAAAAGTACGAATAAGCTGCATTTCTGTTAGTTAAAGGGACAAAGTCAGAAGCTGTGGAGATAGCGTAAGGTGGGGGAAAACCCTCAGTCATTTTTATCAAGCAACTTATATTAGAAGGAAGGTGGACATGCCACAAATAGTAACCATAATTTTTTGTTTATTGTTTTAAAATTTTCATCGTCTATATTTAATAAATTAGCCGGGCTTTAGTTCACTTCTGTTCTAAACATAATAGACAAGTCTTGTTTTGTGGGTAAAATACGGCCTCATAAACAAGTCAGTCTTTGTATCAACCTTAAGTAGTAATTATTATATGCATTTATACTTGGAGTACCGATTGATCTATATGTGGTAGGTGGAATTAAAAGTCACCTAATAGGTGACAAATTGATTTCAAGGTGGCTCCCATTGATGCACACTAAGCTGATATATTCTTACAGACAAAATGAGATGTAAGTGTCAGGAGACGTGCGCTCTCTTCCCAGTTCCACCCTGTCTGACCAGTTTGCTCATTTGAGACAAAGGACTTAAACCAGCTCCTCTTCAGTGCCCATTCTTAACCTTTGAATCCTCTTACTACAAAATAAGGTGAAAGAGCTGAAACTGTATGCTGAAAATAACACAAAGGAGTTTTATCTACAATTATTTCATTTAAAAAACCTTTGAGCGGTTTCCTCATTTATTGTAGTTTTCTGTAGTATTGTAACTGTAGCAAACAAAGTAGATTTTATATATTAATTGTAGCTCTACACATGTTAGTGGTCATTGGATTAGGCTGGAAATGGCTGGATGGCCGATGTTCTATCTGTCCAAGCATCCATGTGAAAGTCAGCTCTGTTGGTGTGCATCTGTCACCCCCATCCTGAGGAGAGTAGACAATCAGATCCTGAAAATTTACTGTTCAGCCAGTCTCACCAAAACAGTGAGCTCTAGGTTGAGCTATTTCATTGAGCTATATTATTATTTTATTGTCATAAAAATAATGTGTATAGAAGTAGAGGAAGACAGCCAACACAGACCCCTTTTTTTCACATGTGCCCTCCCATGACAAACACTTCTCTACACACACATACACATGAGCATATATGCAAAAACCATTGGCTTAGACTTATAAAGCTGATGGAGAAACAAATTAATGCAGGGTTTTCCACATGCTAAAGTTGTCCTTCTGGAAGAAAACGGCCTCTTAACTCAGCAGCATGCAGACTTTCAAAACTTGCCAGATGACAAGGGTATTTCTTCCCCCGCAGTTCTACCCAAGCACCTGATGTACATTTTCAGTAGTACAAAAGTTTACTTAGTGGTAATTCTAGGTATCAGATGGTGTTAATTTTTTATCTTTGGATAACTAAAAAGGGAAAATGGACCGAGAGTCAAGCAGGCTTCCAACTAAAGCATTAATATTTGCAGTTTGGCTAAAATTATACTCAGCCCCAGCAAATCTTTATTTACTCATTTTAAGCATTTTGTTTTCAGGCTTGAAGCTTTTTAACACCACATTCATTGGTGTGTGCCTATTATATTTGGATCACATCTTTTAAAGTGTTTATGTCAATGTGTAAGGTGTTCATTTAAAACTAGGATTGGCTATGATTTTCACATAATTTGTTAAATCTAAACTATGAACTATCGTCATAAAACCATAACAGCATATATTATAAAAATACAAATTTACTTAACAACTTAAACAGGAATATATCTCCCTTGATATACATCAGAATGTAGTATATTTTATAAGGAAGGAAGGAAGGAAAGAAAAAGGAAAGGGAAAGAAGAGAGAGGAAATACTCAAGGGAGAAAAGAATTGTGAACTGAGCATCTTCTAGGGCTAAATCAAAGTCACTTGGTCTTTTGTTATTAGTATGATACGAATGAAATTACTGACAATTTTCTTTACTTAAAAATCACAATTTCATGTAACATGTTGGAAATTATTGTGTCTTCCTGTCAGAATAGTGATGAGGGTAAAGTGGCAAGATATTTCCATCTGGGATGGTTGATACTCACCAGACGGGCCTTTCTAGAGGGCTGGTTCTGCCATCACCGATTAACCAACAGGGCAAGTGTACTTTACCTGCCAGGGTCAGGCCCCTACAACATCAGTCTCTCACAGACTGTGCAATCATGCACCACAAGTAGGATGGCCTTGCTTAGACCTTGTGCCCTGGATTATGATTTGCCTATAGCCATGTGTTTTACTGCAGAACCTTTCCCACTGTCCCTGCGTAGTTTTCTTACAAGACTATGTCATATCCTATACAGGAAACTGGTGTGTTTTTAAATACATTTTCGGTGTTTCTGTTAATGCTCCATTTTTCATCTCCTGAGACACAGAGTCTTTCTTAGAAACTTTACTGTCGTGGTAGTACCTGCAGAGTGATACCACTAACAGATCTGTGTGTGAGTGAAAAGTATGTTTGCTATTTTCTGTTACAGTAGGAACTTGTAGCTTCGTCTATGCTTTTCTTAACTTTTTTGAGCTTGAAAAATCTCATTGATGCTGATCTCCTTTAATTTAAAATTATATTTAATCATATTGCAAATCTATTTGCTTAAATATCCTCAATTATTTGTAGATTAAAGTGAATAATCTGAAAATAAAAATAAATACATGTGTAAGATAATTATCTATATATAAACAATTACCTTAAACACAATGTAATTAATTGTGTAATATTTTATGCATAAGTTTATAATTAGCTGTAGAGTTACCTACAATAATTAGGTGTACATATTTACTTAACTGTTAATTTAGACATTTTTATAATTAATCATAAAAGTTTATTAAGTAAATTTGTTCTTTCAAGATGTTTAGAGAGTGGGAGAGATAGCTCAGTGATATGAGCACTCCATGCTCTTGTTGAGCACCTGATTTTGATTCCCAGCACATCATGGTGGCTTACAACTATTTGTAATTTCTGGGTCAGGGGTCGAGTGCCTTCATTTACTGCTGCAGGCACCAGACATGCATGTAATATCTGGGTACGAGTGTTTTGCCTTCCTTTGTGTAATACATCATGTGCCTATCTGGTGCTGGCAGAAGACAGAAGGGAGCATCAGTGATCCTGCAACGAGCGTCATGAGCTGTTCTATGGGTGCTAGGAACTGAACCCGGGTCTTCTACATGAGCAGCCAGTGCTCTTAACCTCTGAGTCATCTATTTGGTCCCTTATCTTTAAGTTGTTATAAATCTTTGAAGTGTGTTTCAACTAAGAGCACAACCTTAATTTCTTGACACATATGCGGGTTGAAATCAGAAGAAAGAACTTGGGAGAAATAGAAAGCTTGCAGATGTACCCATCGGAGTGCTTACTTCTCACTGGAATGCTAAAGTGTGGTGGTGGCTTTGAGACTCACGGAAAAGACTTGTGTAAGCGCCTGGGGCATGCCTAGCTCTGAGGACAAGAAATCTTGTAAGACTGAGGCAGCCTAACAACCAGGAGAGGTCATCAGTTCTGTGCCAACTCTGGTTCTGCTATGGTTTTTCTACTCTCCTAATGTAGCAAAGCTATTGCAGTGCTTCAAATAGTTGTTACAGAGTCCACAGGGTAGGCTGTGATTCATCATGAAAAGTGAAGAGCTGTCCACCATAAATCAAATTCCTACCAACAAAACTGCAGAAAAGACCAAAGACTCATTTGGTTATTGAGTAGGAAGTGGCTACATAACCAGAGTAATTTTATATGCAAATTTATGATTATAAATTTAAAAAATACTTTAAAAACACAGAATAGGCATCATATCTATGGACACAGGCTCGTGTTAACTGACTTGGTAATTACCTCTTAGGGACGGTAATGAGCATCATTTTACATCTTATTTTAATCTCTTAGACCACACAAAAATCACTCATATTCACACAGTTTCCATGAAGACATCTAATAATCATTTTTATATCATAAATGTAAGTTACAGATTATAAAAAGGTGCTACACATGGTCCCTCTTTTAACAGAAGTAGACTAGAAACCATCCTGTCTTTTAAAACACATGCAGAATATTATGCTGTTATAAGTATGCACAGAGGCTATCAGTATGTCTTACAAGACAGGAACAGCTGTTTTTGGTAATCCAGAAATTCTCCTTAAGGTCATATATTGTTTCTTTTTAATGTACTTGTGATTAAAATGCAACTCTTCCATCTACTTGCATAAATTCTGCTACTTTAAAAATAAACATGTTAGTTTAATAGAGCCTCTAATGAATTTTAAGCCAAGTATCAGTGTCAGTGATAAGATATTATCTAAACATATATTTAAGGACCATGTCTCAAAGAGAGACTTTGTTCTGAAGTTTTGAAAATCCACATTCTTAATTCTATAGAAAGCTAGTCATACTGCATTTGTAGACGTAACACAGTTGCAGATTTCCAAAAAGACTATTTTGTTCCATTTATTACAGTAGAAAAGAAATCCTTGCTGAATACAAAACATTGCTGTTTTGATTATGTGAACTGATTGTGTGTAATTTTGCCACTTCTTTTTATGTCATCATGTCCATTGAATCCTTTTTAAAGGAAAATCATTTTCTAGACTAAAATGTTATCCCAAGAGCAGCTCTACTTTTGCTGACATGATTTTGATTAGGAAATTTAGATCTTTACGCTATATGAATACATTAGAAGAGGATTACTCTGATCGAGACTCCACAAGAGAGCTAAAATATACCACAAATAAATAATCAAGCATCTTGTATGAATTTAAAAATAAATCATGTATCATAAAGTAAAAATGGCCAGTTTAGACTCAGAAAGAACACAGAAAGCATTGCAGATTTGTAGCAGAGTGAATCCAGGAATGAAGATTTTAATTAGATGGCAGGAACAGTAAGGTGACAGGACCGAGAACAGGTAAATCATCCAGGAATAGCAGTGCACCGAGCAGAGCCAGCTGGTGCGGTGCTGCCTCAGTGTCAGGGATCTGAGCTGCATCCCGAAACGAAGACTGTGCAGACAGTCTGTTGCACAGCTGTTCTTGCTCGGAAACACGCAGCCAGGTCTGTTAGTGGTATCACTCTGCAGGTATTACCATGACAGTAAAGTTTCTAGGAAGGACTCTGTGTCTCAGGGAGATGAAAAAAATAGAGCATTATTAGGAACACCAAAAATGTATTTTAAAACATCTCCTTTCCCCTTCCTGTCTTCATTTAGTGCATTATTTTATCAATTGAGTTGCTTAGTCGGAGCTATAATTATACAATCAGATTTAACATTCTTGAAAGAATCCAGGCCAAAGAGAATCAGCAAAAAGGTGCTGGTGCTATTTTTAATGTTGAATTTGATCACAAATGAATCCCAGGAGCTCACTTTATAATTAAGATCATAGCAATATGGGCAAATGCACTGCCAAGAATGGAGGACTTTATAGCATTTGTCTTCTTTGCCTTTATTGCTTTGTATATCTCTGTTGATGGTTTAAACTCTTGCTTCTATTGTTGAGACTCAGCTTCAATAATAATCAGAAATCACTATCTTCATTTAGGTGAAAATAAGGAGGATTAAAACAAAGAAAGCAAGATGTAATTCATCAAGAAAATGACTAGATAGCATAGTCATATAATTAAAGGGAGTTGCTTTGTATGGTCCAGAGAAGGTAAGAGGAACAGACACAACAATTTGATTCATTGGATACTCAAAATTTCTAATATTTATAACTCTATGTATGCCTTTTCCACAAAGAATTATTTTAGTTTCTCTATTTTGTGATCAAATAGCTGAGAAAATACCTTAATTGAGGAAATATTTAAGCTGACTCGTAACTTCAAAGTTATAGCTCATAGTCCACTAACTGTGTTCCTGGAAACTATACAAAGAGGTATGAAGGTTGCTTCAAAGAATCTATGTTGTGGGGGGGGGGGGTCACTGAAAGTAATTTGAAATAAAATGGCTTTTTGAATTCGTGTTCTAGAAAGATATTGTGGAAGATGGATGGAAGTCAAGTGGACATTTTGGTCAGAGAATCTGATAAACAGTTGCATGTCCTACTTAATTTCAATTATCAACTTGATTTGGATTAGGAGATATTTTGGACACTAATTAGGTATGCTTCTGAGTGGGTATGTGATAGCTTTCCCAGAGATGATTAACTGATGGTGGGAAAATTGCCATGAACACAGTAAACACCCTCCATGACTCCAATGAGACTGAATGAAAAAGAAAAAAACTTGGGCTATGACTGGCATTAATTTTTCTGTTTCTTGTTCCACCCAGATGTGAACAATCCTTATGCTCCTGTATACTCCTATACAATTAGTCATGTATTATCTGATGATTATGTAAGAGCTAATAATAAAAATCACAAGACGTAAAAAAATAAATAAATAAATAAAAAATAAATTGTTCTTTACTTAATATATCCCCCCATTTATGTGCCATGACCCAGACTTCACACCAAGAAATTTAGAAAAGTACTTAGTGAGTCTATTAAAAAAAAAAGGAAGAATGTGGGTTCTGCTTAAGTTCTTACTGATGAGCAAAAGCCTAGGCTTGTGTGTGTGATCTTAAATGGGAATTTATGTGTATGTATATTAGAACTGCTCTTATCTTAGAATCATTGAGAGAAAGCAAGGAAAATTTAACTTGGACTTTTGAAATTGTACAGGTTTTCAACCTCAAACATAAATAAGGGAGATCGTTCCTCATAACTTTCTGTCAGTCTTAAGGACCGCATATATTTGGACTGGGAGGAAATGATCATCTTTATCCACTCCCATTTCACTCATACTGTCCTGGGCCTGTTTGTTCTCATAACCATAGAGTAAAGAGTGTGAGATGACAAGAAAGGCTTTTAAATCCCATTAGCAATTGCTCTGCTGTTTGCAGATATCTTGAAACTCTGCTTCAGATACCAGAAGTGTTCAACCTAGAACTTCATTTACACATTACATCTATGAAAAGATAACCAAGACCTGGCAGGCACTTGAAGAAAACCACCAGCAAACAAAAGTGAAAGTGACCACACACAAAACAAAAATGTAATCTCACTTCCCCCAAAACATGCTATTCTGCAGGGAACAATGGTAGCTCTTTAAAATTAAAAAGAAGAAGATGTAGGTAAGAGAATATTATGTCTGTGTTTAAAGTACAGATAGGCTCATTTTCACAGCAGTATGAATTTGATTCTGAGAGCAATAGACAAATACAAAATAAGAGATAAATGACTCTTATTAAAAGCACTCATTAAGAAAGTAACAAAAATCCAAGTCATCAAGGAATAGACTATTAGTATGTCTTTATTAATTACAAAAGGTCATGAAACACAGAGGAACCCCTCGAAGTCATTGTGTAGAACTCTGTGACCCTAATACTAACATTAAATAAGAGATTGCACAAAGCCAAGCTTCACCACTGTAAGTGTTTACAAGAACATATTGGCAAATTCATAAAAGGAATGTGTAATGGAATAATCTACGTCTTGAAAAACGGGGTTTCTCCTAACAGCTCAAAAATGTCTAAACCTGAGGGAAACTAATCATGTGGTATTTATAGGTTTAAGGAAAAGAGTGTGTCATGTAATGCATATCGAATGCTGTTGCATGAAGTTTAGCACTCAAAATTTTCCACCTCAGCCCAGCAAATGTATAATTTTTTGAACAACTGGACATACATTTGAAGTGAATGGTGAATAAGAACAAGATTTGTTACTGGCCATCTACATATTTAAGAAGGAAAGTTTTGCATGTTTCAACCAAACAAAAAGATAGCGTGACTTTTTCATAGAACTCTTTTTTTTTTTGGAAATGTAACGAAATTAATAAGAAAACTATCAACAGGCAGTGTTACAATTTGAGCTCACATTATAACCAAGGCTCAATGATAGGTCATCTGCAAACACTGGGCCAAAATTGTCTAGTGTAATTGTTCAGCTCAAGTTGGAAGAATTGGGAGACAGGAAACTGAAGGTAAAACTTACAAGTCGAAGAACAGAGAACATGGAGCCTCATGAAGCAAGTCCTAAAGGACAAATCTACAGAGGCAAGAATCTTACTTACAACCGCGGAAAAGGAAGAAAGAGAAAGTAAACTTCATTCTCTCTGTCTTTCTTCACTATCCAGACTCTTACCTTATTGAATTATGCAGCTATCACACATAATAAGTGGAGGTATTTCTTACTCAGTTCATGGATCCAAACTTCCAGAAGCACCCTCACAGACACAGGATCAATCCCCTGTCTGCTGTTTATGTATCTATTACCTCGATCAAGTTGACATGGAAAATTAATTGCTAAGCATCTATGTTGAAGTTAGTGTCAGATGGCAAGTGAAGGACCACAGAACTAAGAAATAGGGGGCCGTGGGTAGGCCAGGTGGAAATCATTCACAATGTAAAGGCTAGCACAGTGAGGGAAGAAATGTTGAGTATCTGTTCAGAAGGAAGTGATAGGAATATTTTCCTGGTTTTTCACATCCTATAATATCAGGTATCAGAGTCATAGGCACACAACATTCAGCCTGCCAAGGGAGTGGTGCAATTGGCACCAACTTTATGATGCTATATTGTTCACTATTTCATCCATGTACCTTCAACTTGAAGCACTAATTGTATTATAGATGTACAATTTAAGACAGGTTTCCAACGTTGCCTTCTACGTCTCCAGAACAGCTTGCATGGAAAAACCTCATTGAATAATACTTTCCAGAAACAATAGGAACCATTGAAATGTTATTGATTATGACTTAGAAATTTCCGACCAACACTGTTCTACAACATGAATATGTATGTACATGGCATTATCCACAATAATCTCGCTGGATTATTTTTAGCACAGATGGAAAAAATACTTTTGAAGAAATGTAGTCAGAGACATAACTTCTAGTCAAGTAAATAAAAATTTTGAAATTTCAAATTCTATGTTAAGAGTTATAATTATATTCTAACCACATTTATCAACATTTTATTATAAAGCATATACATGACTAAACTCCTCAAGCACTATTTAGAATTATCCATTTCATGTCATAAAATTACAAAGAGACAAATGGTTAACTCCCAGACATTTTGTAGAATACTGATAAGTTTGTTGCACTATACACATGAGAATTTACACATATGTCTTCTGCCCTAGAACCTCTAATTTTACCCAGACTTGAGTTTCATGCTCAGCATTTGAGAGTGAACTTCTCATTCTTGTTTGACCTGTCCTTCTCATAACCCAGCCACCGACACACACAAAAAAAATCTGTATTCTATATTTTCTTTCTCTTGGGGCTTCTACTACATTGCAGGGGCTAAACATGGAAAGGTGATGAACTCTGGTGTTTCTACAGGTGCAGAGGTATAGAATATGCTAATTCCTAAAGGAATTTTACATATGATATAGTTAAGGAATTGTTATTTTTTAGCTTCTAATCTATTGTGTGTTTTCCCTTAGGATAATGGAGTATTAATTTCAGACTTTACTTCACTTAGCGCTGGTACACTTGGACCCTGCTTTCTTAATTAAGCCACCATTATTTTCCTCCATGATAATGATAAAGCTCTCAGAGAGGGAATGGCGGAATGTCTCATTTCCATCAGTATTCACAAACTCATGCTCAAAGAACATGTCTTAAGTTCTAGTGCAATGTATTACCTCCAGTGACACAAAATTCTATCAGTTCCACAGCTCGTTTTTTAAAAGCTAACTTAGCATTTACCATGCCTGCCCCCATTCTACACTCTTCTGGCCTCGCCAATAGAAAGTGGATTCTACTCCCCATTCCTGTTCACTCATCTTGAACGTACAATGAATACACTGAAAGCATGGAACCCGGCAGACCCATCATGTCTTACCTTTCACCCTCTGAAGCTAGTAACAAAGGAGGCGTCTTCAATTATATAATATTTAGACTACTGGCGAAGGGAACGATTTTCCTCCGCTCTGTTCTCTGAATAAATAAATCAGTCTCACCAAAAGAAAGGATATGGTGTCACATGATTTATTTGGGCCAGGGTTGACACATATGACAGAGTGTCCTTATCTGCTTACACAAACTTTAGCAGAGGTCAACTGTCACATCCTCTGATCAGGAGGCCATGCCAGAGTGCTGACTGTGTAGAAAAAAAACTTAAATATGGTCTTCGATAGGGTATCAAATGAATACTAATATGTCCTACTGACTAAAAGAAAATAAAATTGAATTGGGAGCCAGACTACAGACATTAATTGAGTTCTCTAAAAGAACAAGTGTTCTTAGAGCAGTATTGACTGGCAACTTCAGCACCTTCTCAATGGACAGAGCCTCAGACACAGGTCTGTGAAAAGAGACTTGAGGGTCTGTATTATCCGCAAAACGTTTAATTGTCACGGACATAGCAGAAATCTTTACAGGAAAAACAAGGGTATTTCACTGATAGACTGAGGCTACCACCAGTAACCAAGGAATGAAGGTTTTTGGAAACTGCCTCAGTGGTTTCAGAGACACGCTTAGCACAATAGATCAAGATAGTCTGATCTGGAGAAGAAAGAGAGACTTGGAGGTGAGCTGCAACCAGAGCACAGAGCAGCAATAGCAGGAACTGGGGATGCAGTTGGGTGTTCCACACTATGAGGGTATTCTCCAAGAAAGACAGAGAGAGCAATTGTTCTTCTTCAAAGAAATTCTACCAATACCCTACGCCAAGGACCAATAAAATGTTTTTACCTTAGCTAGACCAGTTGTGGCATCTAGTGAAGTCCTAGATATTCACATCTAGGTAAACATAAAATTAGTGGAACTACATAGACAAGAAAAAGGACACAAATCATTTCTCCAAAAACAGGTTTTGATGTGAAGAAACTGTTTTTTTCAATAAAGATAAATTATTTTAACCAACCAATTGTAATAACATATTTCTGCGAGAATCAATTTAAGACCAACAATATCAGAACGAAGGCTGAGTCAGACAAATCCAAAAATTCGAGGTCCTTTACACTGAAAGTCATTTCAAAATGCATGTGACACTACATTGAATATGTTCCCATGTAGGCATAAATTGATCTCCACCCCCCCACCCCCCGCCCCGAGTAGTCTGGCAAGAAGAGAAGACTTGACTGCTAACTGCTAATTGTGAGCAAGGAGCAAAATCGCTTTTCATTGTTGGGACTTTGGTTCTGGTCCCCCACAGACCTCAAAATCCGTCAATTGTGCAGTAGTTGCATATGATCTATTCATACCCTCCCATACTTCATCTTTCAATTACTTACAACACCAAACCTAATGTAAATGACATGTAAACCATTAATCTGTTCTGTTTAGAGAAAGATAGCAGGGAAAGCTTCTTGCTTTTGTGGTACAGACACAAGCTTTCTTTGCAATTCCTTTTAGTCGTCGCTGGTATGCTGAACACACAAACTGAATGGCTGACTGTAGTTGACTGAAGCTGGCAGCATCGAGAGCTCAAGGGAAAGGAGGAGAACATGCTTGACACACAGCAGAAGGAAACCCTGTGCAGTAAGATGGTGAAGAAAGGGGAAAGCTTTCTAAGAAAACCTGGAAGTGCCCGTACACAACTGCACTTGGGTTTCCAAATCAATTTCCTTATATGTAGTGACAGGTCATCTTGATACAGCAATTGTCTTTTGGGTGAAGGTTGCGAATAATATGTTTTAGATCAAGAGGCATAGTACATATAGAAAATGTGCACAAATAAATCGATAAATAATTGGAAAGGATGGATTTGAGGTCCTCTATGGATTGGGCTCCAAAAAAGATTGGAAGCACCAATATTTCTTTTTCTTTTTTGATTTCTATTAAATAAACTCTGTATTATTTGAAATAATGTACACTTAGAAATTAGTGATAGGATAAGTTTCACCTGAATAAAGTACTTGTTTTTTCTCAAACCTTCAATGGCACGAAGTTATATGTATACAAATCTCTAACTCAAGAATTTAACGTGAATATTTTTGTTCGTTAGTGCTCTTCTTTTGTCAGCTTTCAGTATCTTTACACCTTCGCTGATGCTCGATTCTATTCATGTACACTCTATTGTTCTCCCTGTTTCAACTACTGGCAAAATCACAAAACAGAAGACAAAAAGAGTCATAATATTCTAGCAGCTCAAATAGAGGGACCACACATTTCAGAAAGATTTTAGTCTGCTTTTGCAAGATGGTCCCAGAACATAAAAACATGATGAATATATCAAAAATATTTTTCACATCCTGCCTGCCATCAAAAGATTGTTTGAATTAAACATCATTATTGCTCTGTTGTCAACATGTTACTATAGAAAGATAAGGCTTACACATGCCAGGACTCTATCAGGAGCATGAAATATGGTTATATTTGCTACTGGTATTTTCATATATTTAATATTTTTCAATTCATAGTAATGATTGTCCTAAAACCTAATTTTGTTGGAGTTTAGAGTTTGCTTTTCCTAAAATTCAGAGGCAAATCTTATGATCTATGAACCTTCAAATGTATTGCAGTATATAGATAATGAATGCCAACATCTATAGCATGGGCTTTCACTGATATATTCTGCCACATAAATGTAAACAAACTATTGAGATGTTATTACTACTTAAATGAATTACTTGTAATAGAAACGCTTTGTTATACACATAAGTGTGCATTGATTTCTCACTAATGTAAATTAGTTTATTCAGTTTATGGATTATAAAATTTTGAAGACATAAAGAAGGTCACAATTACCTCATCGATGTGCCCCCTCTTCCCGTCTCCTTAAGGAAACATGAAGGTTAAACAGTCTTCATAATACCCCACAAACTGAAGACAGGAAAGGGCCAAGAACCTGCAGTACTGCCCCATCACTAAATCCCTCTTCATGTGTTGACTTACTGTTTTACAGCTGACTGTAATTACTAAAATATTTGCTGTCACAGCAGCTGAGGAAAAACGACCACTTCTTCTGATCCTCATTCTACTACAAGTTCAAGATATAAATTAGCTTTAAGAGTGATTTGGGATTTTGTTTATTGGTTCTCATCATGCTCAGACTAGAGATGGTATAGTTTACAGCTTCATTTGAAGTAACTTTTAATGAACAGGGGTGACAGATTTAGACTATAAGCTTTCTCAATGTTTTGGCATCAGTGTGGATATTGGGGATCCTGACATAGGGTGCATACCAGTTTTGCTGTTGACCCTACATGGTCAGATAATCTTGTTCCATGTTGTAGATAAGTATTTCAGTGTGCCATTAGATAGCAAGAAAGTGTGCCTCTATGCTCAGCCATCTCTCTGAAAGTTTTATAAAAGTTTGGTACAAGTGTAAGGAATAATTTCTGAGAAAATAATATATATTCTTCACACAACGTATGCTGTGGTGAAGTCTTCTTCCTGTAGATGTTTCACAGGAACAGTGAAGTTCTAAGAACAAAGTATCAGCATGACATTTTCTAGGTTGTTATGGACAGCCAAACTAAGAAATTTCATCAAAACATACTTAGGATAATTTTCCTTTTAACCAATGTAAATCTCTTTATAATCATTTCATCAAATAAGTAAAGGTAGAAATTATTGAAAAAATACTTTGATAAAACTTAAATACTGAAATGAAGACTTCTAAATATCAGGGTAGTATAAGATGTGAGCTTCATAAATGAGAGTGAAAAGGAGGAAATAAGCATTAGGATAAATTCTCTAGTGTTTGATGCAAAGAGATGGAAATCTGCTTAATAAAACCTGAACAGCTGCTCTACCTGAGATGCTGACCTAGACAGTAGGTAGTTTTTCAGTAGATAACAAAACAAGCACAGTATCTGTTCTTAGGCAGGGTGGCCTTACAGGAAAGGAAGGCAATACATGCAAATGAAGAAAATACATGAACAATGTATCTATTTTCTTATTCTGGTGGTCTTTCTCCACATCCCTGCTTGTTTTCCACTTCTAAACCAAAAGATTTTAAAGCAAACAGAGAGTGAAAAAAATCTAAATCCCTTTCATGTTTAGTTTCCTTCCCTGCCAGGAAATTATCCAGCAATCATCCATAGAATTCTAATTCCATCTCCACAAATATGAATAACTATTAAGGTACATTAAATGTCTCTTTCATAAAAATGAATGCAATTTATAGTTGGTGAAACAAAAGTGGTTTGATCTACTACTTGTCAGGCACTTTCAAAGAGACTAAGAATGCACACGTCTAAAACCGTCTGGTAATTAAAATTCTCATTCGAGGCTTGGGAAGATGCTACGAGGCTGGGAAAGATGCTATGAGGCTGGGAAAGATGCTGTGAGGAAGGTACCAATGTCATTGTCCTAATTTCTTTGCTGCTGCTGTGATTGAACACTGAACAAAAGCAACCTGGAAAATAAACGGTTTATTTTCTCTGATAGCTGACTTTCCATCACCCAGGGTAGCTGGTACAGGTGCTCAGCACAGGAACCTAGAAGCAGGAACTGAAGCAGAAACAGGAGAGGAATGCAGATTACTGGCTTGCTCTTCGGGGCTTGTTCAGCTTGTCTCTTTTTATAAGCCAGGACTACCTTCTTAGTTGTGGGATTGCCAACAGCATGCTGGGCTCTTCCACACAAATCATTCATTTAAAAAATGCTCCAGTGACATGCTCACAAGTTAATCTGATGGAAGCAGTCATAAAGTTGTGGTCCTTTTACCTGTTTGTGACAAATAAACAAAAATAATAAAATATACCCAGCACAATTGACCCCTTGTGTGCTTCACACTCAAGCACCTCACTATTGACCCCTTGTCTACCTCACACTGAAGTTTCCCTCTGTATGCTGTGACTACCATTGGTTAATAAAGGAACTGCTTTGAGCCTATAACAGAGCTATAGGGGAACAGAACTCGGTGTGGAAAACTAAACCACATGCTGGGAAAAAAGAAGAGCAGAGTCAGAGAGACTCCATGTAGCCCCACCAGAAACAGATGCAGAAACTTTAGCAGGTAAGCCACAGCCACGTGGTGATACACAGATTAATAGAAGTGGGTTAAATTAAGATGTAAGAGTCAGCCAGTAAGAAGTTAGAGCTAATGGGCCAAGCAGTGATTTAATTAATACAGTTTCTGTGTGGTTATTTCAGGGCTAAGCAGCTGGGAACAAACAAGCAGCCTCCTCCTACACTCAAGCACATCACTATTAAGCCCCATTTCTTGTTTATCTCCAAGATTTCATGTTTTCAACAAAATATAAACACAGTACAACTTTAAAATACCAGTCTTAAAAAATGTTAACACTTTAAAAGTTCAAAGTCTCTAAAATATCAAAAGTCTCTTTCTTAACCACGCGTTCCTACAAAATCCAAAAATAACTTAAATACTTTTTATTCTAAAGGGAAGAACAAAGGCATAAAAACAGTTGTACTTGAACAGAACTAAAATCACACTTAAGGAAAACCAAATTCCAAGAGTATGAATAGCTCAGTATCTGACAGGTAAGACTCACTCGTTATCTCCCAGGCTCAAAACTCTCCTGTTCTAGAAACAACACACATAGTTTGTCTGATTAGCTCAGGCCCACTCCACTTAATACCCATTGCTGTCCTTTGTGGCCATGCTATTGAACTAACATCTCTAGTATGCTTGGGTCTTCATGGGAACTGTGGCTGCACCTTCACCAATACCCTGCTGGATCCTCTGCAGGGAATCCAATCATGCCATGTGGTCCCAGGCCTTAAACCAGTATCATGTAGGAGACTTATATATTACCAAGTTCAGCTACTAGCTTGAAATACAGCCTTGGTCCTACTGATCACAGCTTCTGTGCACTAACTCTGAAGAAATACTTCTCCAGTGGCATTCCCTCAATCATGCTGATGATATCAACTTTCTAAGTAAATCAAAGTTTGAATTTAAGTTGTGCTGGTCTCTTCTTAATCACAGCCAATGATTCAGATTCAGCCTACCACAGATTACAGATTCTTAATTCAAAATATCACACAAACAATCCTACAAGTCTTTGAGGGATTCTCAACCTTCCTTATGAACTTGACAAGGTGGCCCTCCATTGCTTGCATTTCTCTCAAAATCCCTATATTCAGAGCTCCCCCAACAATAGTTCCAAATACTTCCACAATCCTCCTCTAAACAAGATAGTCAAAGCAATGTCCCATAATCAATATGAATTTTTGTGCTAGTTCTTTTTCTTTAGTTATGATAGAATATTGAGCAAAAACAGTTTGGAGATTATAGGGTTTATTTCATCTTACTGGTTACAGTTCATTCATGAGGCCAGCCAGGGCAGGAGTTCATGGAAGGAAACTTAAGGCAAGAGCTGCAATAGAAACAAGTTGGAGTGCCCTAACAGGCTTGCTCCTCCTATATTTCTCAGTCTGCTTTCTTTTATACCCTGGGTCTAACTGCTCATGGATAACACTGGTCACAGAGTAGCCTACATCCTCCAATTCTAATCGTTAATCAAGAATAGCCTATAGATATGCTCAAAGGACACTCTGATAAAGGCAACTCCTCAATTGAGGTTCCCTCTTGACAGCTGACTCTACTTGGTGCCAAGCTGATAAAAACTAACCACACAGACCCAAGCTCAGATTCTCAGCACACACATAAAAAAATAAGATGCAGCGACGGACATTTATAATCCTACCACTGGGAATAGAGACCTGGGAGTTCTCAATCTTGGTTGCCAGTCAGTCTAGCCAGTTAGCAAGTCCCAGGTCCTGGTAAAAGTCCCAGTCTTAAAAAAGAAGGGAAAGAGTGACTGAGGAAGATGCCTGACATTAATCTCTGGCTTCCATCCACTCACTTTGGTTCCTTGACACCTGTCATGTCTGCATGCACCTGAATATATGCATACAGACGAGCTAATTATAAAAAAGAAAGTAAAATATTTACTTTATGGCAATAATAGTACTTCCAGCCCCATAATAAATAGGTATTAATCCTAAACTAATTTTAACATCATTTCAAGTAATTCATATATAGTATCATGTCCTTGCAACTTTACATGATATAACTTATTTTTTTCAATTTAAGGATTCAAATTAAGGTTTTTCTAATGGTGCACAGGATAGTAAACAGCAAATTCAAGAATTTTCCTTAGCTCATCTTAATGCCCTCCTTCCATCTCTCCTTCCAGGTTCCTCTCTTTCTAATATATCCTATGGTCTCCAAACAATTGAAAGCCTCCTTACATTTGTTCAAAACTCAGAATCAGCATTGGAGAGTGCTTGAGCAGAGTGCTCTCTACAGAGGGATTTCTACAGTGCGCTTTTATGGCATTGTCTCCACCGCACATGGAGATGGAGACGCCCCAAATGACTTGCCTCTATGTGAAATGACATGCCCTCCTGTGTAGGAGGAGGCTTTACTCCTGAGACATAACATGAGTACAAATTTGCCTCATGTTGTAGGCAGGCTTCTGAACAATATGTAAATAAGCAAGAGAAAAAATATCCACATTAATAAACAGCCCTTTGGATATATGAAACCCATCTGCAAGATTAGGTAAAGAGTTTGTATACTGTGTAGTCAGACGGGATGTCCATATTGCACTCCTTGGAGTCTGGAAGGGAAAACAGAATGGTGGTTCAGGTAGGGCGGTGCCATATGGCTGAATCCATGAAAATATCACCAAGTTATTTTTTTTCAGCAACTGTGATCAGCCCATGTAAGCAAGGATCAAGTCTCTGCAAATAGAATTATGACACTCCAAGTTGCATCCTGTTTCCAAGGTCTCTTTCTCACACATCCTGCTGAGATTAACCTATAATATTTCTCTGCACGTGGACTGCATTCTCCCAAAATAGGGGATGGCGACCAAAGGGAAATTGAAAGGAGAAGAGACACAGCAACAGAAATGGCCCAAAGTGAGAATCACAGATTGACAATACAACATGTCCCAGTGAGCCCATGGCTGACATTATCGAGTGAGATGACTCAGAGGGGGGAAAACATTCTCCGACTTAACTGTTAACTCACACCAAACAGGAAATGACTGATTCGAGGCAGAGCTGAAATCCAAAGCTGTGATCCAACTGGAGTCTGAGGTCCCCTTTGCCCAAAACTGACAGGACAGTAACTTGTAAAAGCCCACAGACCTGCCTGGTCCTCATGCCACTGTCTCAGAGAAGCCGGAGTGACAGCGAGAAAATAGCAGGCCTGCTGCCATGTCCCTGTCTCCTAATTGCTGCACTTGCTTTTTTTATTCCTTTTCTAACTTGTTACCCAGGTCTGTGCTTTGTTGTCAAAGCTGAATTACAGGAACTGAGCATGACAAATGTCAATACATTAGGTTGATTTGGACACATATTTTTTTTTCAAGGCTTCAGTTTACTTCTTTCACTTGCAATTCTCGGTCTAGATGAATAAATTGTTTCCTTTCTTGCCTTAATATCTCCTTAGGAGAAAGTGGTGTTTAAAACATCTAGTGATACTCTTGCAAATTCTAGCACACCACTCATGATAGTGGATCACTTTGAGATAGGTTCACATTAGAATTTCAGCTAATTTTTCCCACAAGTCAATTTCACTTTTATTGGAAACTTTAAGCATATTGATTCTCACCGCCAGCACACGGATTCTGTTTAATTCTCAAATGTGTTTTAGTCAGCATTGTCTTGGGAGTTCAAACCAAGCTACCCCCCACTGACTAGGTCACAGAGTAGAAACAAAGGGGTTGTCACACTCCAGAGATCTGTCAGCAGCAGCAAACAGGTATGGATGTTCCTTTTAGAACAGAGCTAAATTTCTTTTCCAGTCCAGCCCGATTTGCCTGCTGGCCACAAGGCAAGCATACTAGCCTTTCCTGGCTTCCTCAATGCATTGTCTTCTCTTGTGAGGCAGTGGCTGAGAGAGTCCTCCCATCTCCACCTTCTCTGAGAGCCAGCTTTCTTTTGAGACTGCCCCTTGTCTTCTTGAAATTCTTGTCTTCCCAGAAGTGGCAGAGTAGGGTAGAGAGTGATTATAATCCAATTCTTCATTTTTCGTTTGCGTGGCATTCAGAACCTTCCTCCTGCAGATCAACTCTGTGCTCCTTTCCACTTCTAGCCTGGTGTTTGACTCCTTGCTCCTGTCACTTGCACTGTCTTCGCGCTATTCCACCTAACAACTAATAACCTCGACACAAGTTTTAAACCTTTGGACCCAGGAAATTTGTCTTTCTGTTCATCATAGCTTCATCCTTCACTCTCCTGGCTTCAGCTGTCATGCAAACTCAAGTTGCACAGTAATTTCAATTCCTTCAGTTACTGGTTTTTCCACTCCATTTGTCACGCTGCTCCCTACAAAGTTTTACACCACCAAGGTTTCAACCTTTAATGACAAAAATCTCTGCCCTTTCCTCGGGTCACAGTGAACTGGGCATCCCGATGACTTACTCCCTTTATTCCTCAAGCTTCTCCTTTGCTTCCACTTGAATTTCTCGTGGTCTTCGATGGTTGCAACTTGTCGAGTTTCCTATATTAGTCCATTTCTTTTCCTGCTAGAAATGTATGATCTGCAGCTTATCTTACACTTCATGGCACTGCTCCATATTCAGTTCCATGCCCATCCCCATCAGTTGCACTTTCAAAGCTCAATGACTCTCTTCCAGCCCCAGCACAACTCTGGAGACCACCTGTAATAGACCTATTTTCTCAGGAATATTAGGAAAGAAAATCTAGGAAAGAAAGTCGTGGAGTTTCTGTTTTCTCCTACAGGTACTTTCTCTTCCAACTTATGTAGAAAAGAACCCAAAGTTGAGATATCAGTAGGACGTGAAGACTAACTGAAAAAGAAGATGGGTATGGGGAAAAAGAAGAAAGCTGGAAAGGAGAGAAGAGGAGAGAAGAAGGTGGGAAGGGAAGAGAAGAGGAAAACAAAGTCAAAAGGAATAAATTAGTGCTTACAAGAGACACACTGTTTTTGATGCCATGGGATAATGTTAATGAGTGACACCTGGAGAAGCTGCCGCTGTTTTTTGAACTTGGAGCCAGAATCTCAGGCAATGTGCCTTTTCTAGCCTGGTGGCAAAGATATAAGACACCAGGACCCTAGGACTGGCACAGCTGGGCATGTGAAGATGAGACACTCTACAGGGTGGATTTTGTAATATGCATTAGCCAAGCTTAACATTAGCCTTAGCAAAGTTTAACTAGTGGGGCCGATGACAATAGCTCAGCAGGTGAAGTACTTACCACCAAGCTGACAACCTGAATTCCATCCTCAAAACCCACATGAAGGACAGAACCAACCCATACAAGCTGTTTTCTGATCTCCATCTACTTTCCTTCATGCACACACCTCAACCACCCCCCAAAAAAATAAATCAAAAAAGAAATTGGCAGGGTAACATTCTGTTATGATGTGAACGTGAGACATCTAAGAGAGACGATATTAAATTATAACAAGATGATGTTATAAGTACTACATGATAATATAGGTAATATCTCAGTTTAATAAAAATGGTCAGACAGCTGCTTGTGTCAAATATATACATATTCGTTGACTAGGAAATCCTATTTGATGATATTTTCACTTCAGAAATGATAATCAGCTGCTATATAAGACAAGCAGAGCTCGTTAAGCCATTCATCACAGCATTGCTCCCAGAAGAGCATTAAATAGAAGAAGATACTATTAAAGAAAATCTGCCACCTCCTTAACCTACACAGCATGTAATATATCCACCAAGAACATAGACCTCCATCCTTATTCATCTTGAATGGTGCCATCCCATAAACCTTCAAGAAAGGGTGGCTAAAATGAAAGACCTGTCCCACATATAAACTATTAACATCCATTCTTCCCTAGGAAGAAAATCCACAATCTCCACTCTGTGCTTGGTTGTGGATCTTTCATTACTATGGCCAAAATACACTTAGGGATGTCTTTGATGCCCTTGTCATTGTAACTGTTTTTCAGGAAGCCCTTTACTTCTCCATGCTTAGCAGTCCAAATATTTTATCCCATTAGAAACAGAGGAAAGGGGGAAAGAAAAAAAACCTACCTTGTCTGAAAGCACATTTTATTTTCAACACCCAAAATAGCCTTTTTGGTAATCATGTCACAGATTTTACCCCACTTTAATCAGTGACATCCCCCAGGCACTTAGTTTGGATTATTTTAAATAATACTAATTAGTTATTTGAGACTTTCACAGTGGTTTTGATCATATTCCCTGCTTCCCTAACTCCTCCTATATCAACCCCAGCTTTGTGCTCGCTCTCTCTCTCTCTCTCTCTCTCTCTCTCTCTCTCTCCCTCTCGCATTTGGTGAGTGCGTGTGTGTGTGTGTGTGTGTGTGTGTATTCCTGTATGTGTCTTTTTACACTCATAAAGACCAGTCTATGTCGCCCTTCGTGTGGAGTGTGGGCCTACAGCAGAAGGAAGTAGATATACCATTAAAGAAAACTGACTCTGGCTCTTCCAAAAGTTAGGAGATAACAGTAACTCCTCAGCTAAAGACGAAATAGAAATGGCTGAGAAGAACTTTTTATTTCTAAATATCCTCAGTCATGAGAGAAATGCAAATTAAAATTTCTTTGAGATTTCATCTAATGTCAGTCAAAATGGCTCTGATTTAAAAAAAAAATGACAGTGGATGATGGCAAAGTCCTGAAAGGCAAAGCAAATCCTACAGTTCCAACTGCAGTCCCTGAGAACTAGAGACACACTAAGTCCCTGAGCTTAGAGAACTAAGCTTTCACATGTCTGTATCGGTGAGCAATTTCAACCTCTTGCTCTTCAAGCTTCCCAAACGTGTCTTGTCCAAGGTGCTGCTTTGCTTTTATCCTCCTAGAATCGGGGGATAATCTGTACATCTCAAGTTACCCGACTAGATTTTTTAACCTGTCATTCACCAAGTTCATTTCACAAAGCCATTGCATTCCCAGAAGACCTTGGGACTCTGACTACTTCTCTACTACCCAGTGTTTGCCAGAATTTGTGTCCACCAAGAACCATTATGCATAAAATATGTCTCCATAAATAATCCACCTAAAATTCTACATTAGTAATATCACTCCTCTAATTAACATCTTCTAATGTTTCCCTATCTGGGAAGTTAAGGGTTTGGCATCTAATGGCATCATCTTGTTCCAACTCTCAACTATTTATTCAGTACTTCCTCCAACTTTTGTATTCCTAAGCTCGAAATGTATTTAATGATTAGCAGTTTTCTGGAATTCTTACTCTCTTATATTTGAGACAATTGTCCTTGAACAACTAAATAAGTTCTTTGGCCTTCTTCATTCTGTATTGATGAAATTCCTACTTTTCATGTAATTGGTAACCTGAATCTATTGGTAATATTTTATGTTTTCATGATTCCAGAGTTTAGAAATTAGAGGAAAATACTCCCCCAGTCTGGTGGAGCTTACACAGCACATTTTCTGGTGTAGCATTCTAATATGCTGTTGGTACCTTCTGAACTCATTTATGACCATGCAAATTATTAATGCACTGGATAGCACCTATACTCAAACTAACAGGGTCATTCTTCCCTGATGGGAAAGATAAGTTGTCTTTTAAGCTTTAGAAGTGTGTGTTTCATTTTAAATGCTGATAGATTTTTTTTAAAGCTACTAAGGGGCTTTGGGGAAGGAAGCAGTCTACTGCAGACCTGAGAAGAGCCTAATACAAAAATATGGTGAGTACCGATCAGAGCACACTAGGCCTTGCCAGTTCCATAGAGGGAACTTTATACCTGAGCCAGACTTAAGGAAGAGTGCTATCAAAAGCAATAATGAAACAAAGTTTTAAAGATACATAAAGCTTAACCAACAAAAGAAATGTGTTTCCTCCAGAGTTCACTAACCAACTCTATCTTTTCTTAAATGCCACCAAAGGAGGAACTAGCAAACTTAGGAAAGGAGAGTCAAATGGAAGGCCTCCCTCCCCAGGATTTGAAGGTGATTTTTACCACGTCTGTTGCATTGTTTCTTAGTCTTCTGAAATTAAACACAACTATGTTTGCCCTGATATATTTCATAGACTCTTGGTAATGTGAGCACCATCTAGAATAAGTTGTATAGTCCATAACCCTAGAATTTACTCAGATTAAGAAGCTAGAAGTCAAGCTGCCTATATCGATTATTCATTGCCTTTTGAAAGCCATCAGCAGAATCCAAAATGTTTGCAGGTTTTAAAAATAAAAACATCACTGCAATAGGGTAGATTTTCATTATTATATATGGAAGCTAATCATTCCGGAGTAAACAGCAGATGTTTGCACCCTTATTAATGTTTGGTTCTGACATCGGTATTAAATGATCACATGAAAACATGTCACAGACGTGAATGATGAATTCAAATGTCAGGAATGGTAGAATAGAAACATTTAAAATAGAAAAATCTAAGGGTCTTGAATGAAAAGCGAAAATCCGAGCATCTTCTTTTAGTGACATGCAATAACACCGCCTTCCTGTATATTAACAATACACAGAAAAATTTCAGCTTCCCTTATAAAGTTTGCAATATGTCCATTTGCCCAAAACTATCTGGATAAGTAAGAAGGCATATCAAACTTACTACATATTTGAAGTGTAGACAGATAAATTGATGGGTAAATAGGGGTTCATGCTCTATACTCTATGGATGTTATCTAATGATTCTAAGTACTTAAGTTTCTGCATTTAGCATTGTTTTTACTGTGCATGCAGTGGCAAATAAAATTGTTAATTTAAATGATTACTTTCCTGCAATAGTTTCTAAGGCAGAATCTGATTATGAAAACCACATACCTCCCAGAATAGTTCTTAACCTATTAGTGGCTATTATGAACCATTTATTCATGAAATCTAAATTATGTAGGGAATTTTCCTAAATTAAGTTCTCTCTGTAATTTTCTTTGCCATTTGCTGAAGGCTATCAAGACCCAAAATGAGACAGAAAACCTTTCACTTCTGTAATACGAGTTCTCTCTGCTCTAACTGGAACATAGGCTCTGTGGAAAAGGCATCCTGTCCTTCCCAACTATGACCTGTCCTCAGAGTCTATGTAAGTGCTAAAAGAGTTTACATTGTACATTATAGGAATGAATGAATGAATGAATGAATGATGAATGAATGAGTGAGTGAACAAATGGCATGCCAGTAAAATCTTCCTGGCTTTTATATTTTTCTTTAAAATAATATCACCATGACCACCATTTTAAAACTTTTAAGATAGAAGAAATTAAAGTTTATGTTTGTCATAATAAAATTTAGAAATTATAACAGTCTTGATGAAGGAGTAAGAAAGACAATCTGAGTTCGCATTCATTTTTGTTGTCCACGAACAGCCATTGGTTACAGCCTGCTGTTTATTGCAGACAAAAATCAGGAGTGACTCACTCCATATGTTCCCTCTCTCCAGAGTTCTTGAATGTAAGCCTTAAAAGCTACCTTGTAGATTTCCCAAGGCCACTGAGAGCATTAAGTGATGTGACTTCACAGAATAAAACAATTGTTGCTGATGGATAGAACATTGTGACTATCAACTTAAAAAGAGAGGTCAGACCTGTGGAGAGATTGGGACAGCAAACCTTCGACCTATAGTCTTGATAAAAGATGTGATACTTAGTCTTACTAAGACTTTATATGCCATGCTTGTCAATACCCACGGGATGCTGCCCTTTTCTAAAAGAAAAATGGAGGAGTAGTATATGGGGAGACAGAGGGAAGGTAAGGGGTGAGGGACTGGATGGAAAGGACAGAGGTGAAAGGGAAAATGAGGTCGGGAGGTTAAACAAATTAATAGATAGACAAACCCATGGACAGATGGACATAGGGATGTTGGGAGCAGTGAGACCCCAGATCCTGAATTTCTTGTAATTCCCTGATCTGAGTGCCTACAGCTGCTCTGAGCACGAGACCTGTTGGAGTTCCTGATGGCAGGAGAGTGGTTTCTGGTGGGTTTGCCTGGGGTGTGGCCAACTCTATATAATCTGCCCCTGAACACAATAAAGGGAGCATTCTTGGGGAATTCAAGGATGACCCGTGTCGCTGTCTCTCTGTCTGTGTGTGTCTGTGTATTTTAACCTCCAGCCCCCTTGCCCGAAGCTCGCAAACTGGGTGCCAGCGCACAGAGTGCAGACACGGGGGCACGGGGCGTGGCATATAGATATACAGACAGACAAAGACAAAGCTAATCTCAAGCATATGCCTGATCAATACTTCAAGGAATATAATCAATATTCTTGAGTTGGTCAAACTAGGAACCTCTTATATAGTGTTTTGCCTAACCCCACACTGTCCTAAATCCTAAAGCAATATATTCCTAGCAACCATGAGAAAAGAACAATGACTCCCAACTCAACTTTCTACTATATCGCTCCAAAATTAGTTTGAGGAGCAAGACTTTCTTACAATATATTGACTAAACTAACACTTAAGAAAACTAATGTGTGCAGACATCACCCAGTGGTAGGTTGTTGTGAACATTCTGGTTCATCTGGATAAGAATGCCACAGAAGAGCTTATGTTTCTAACAGTTCTACAACATTCTGATATTTCTAACTTGGAGACCAGGCTTTGACTAGCAAAAAAAAAATGGTTCTTTAAGTGTGAAAAACAGATAACTATTTGATTTATGGACAGTTTGTAACAGCCTCCACTGGACTGAGCAAATGATATTCTTTTGGCGAATGAGGTATAGGAAAATAGGAAAGACCTATGTTAGTCTAAATGTTCTCTCCTGTAACAAACAATTTATCCTATTGGAGTAACAGGGCCGGTCAGCACAGAGAACATCTGAGAACATGCAGAGTAAAACTGTGAGAGCAGAGAAAAGGCTTAGGGTGGCTTAATGCAGGAAACTAAACCTTAGACTCTTCCAAATCAACTTCATGGGTCTTATCATTGTGCCACCTCTCAACTGCAGCATCTGTCCTAAGTATTCACTCACAGAAAGCTACCATAAGAAGAAAGATGGTAAATTATATGTAGATTAGTAAAGCAAAACCTTAAACTAATCCACAAAGGCAATACAATAAGACAGTCTAGACAACATTAGAAAATACATACGTGGAGAAGGAAAGGGTCAGATAAAAATAATGAAATAGTAAGGGTGGAGAAGGACAAGGAGGAGAAGCGGGTGCATGGCACAAACAAGATGTCAGTGATCTGATATCAGATTCAGAAAGGATTGGCAAACCATACTGACTCCCATGTCTTCTTGTAATCGTGAAGGAAACAGCCGCCCCATTACCTAGGAGGGTGGAGGACTCATGGCGCCAATGGAGCCTTCACTCTCAAACCGTAAGTAGCAAGTGAAACTTCAGTGAGTGTTCAGGAGAAAAATAGTTCAACACCCTTATCCAGGTCTAAGCACTGGGGCCAGAGGTGGTGCCTGGGTCTGCTCTTTCGAATCCAATATATTCCACCCCTGCTGAGTTCTGCAAGTATGGCCACTGCCTGGAGCTCAGTCAAAGATTTATTTATGGTATAAGGTTTTGATAGGCTTACTTTTTATGTTCAATTTTCTATTATATGCCAGTAATGAAGCTGACACTTTTAGTTTTATTTGTCTGCTTCTGATATTTATTTTCCTGAAAATAGAAGAAGAGGTGTTAGTTATTGGACTCCTAGAACCCTAAGTGGAACCGGCAGAGCTGAGTGGAGAAAACAGTGTGATTTGGAAGAAGAAGAAAAGGAGGGAGGGAAAGAAGAGAAGGAAGAGGGCAAAGAGGAGGCAGGAAGAAGGAGGAGGAGAGCAGAAGAGGGAGGAGGGGGAGAGGAAAAGAAAGAGGAGAAGGAGGAGGAGATAGAAGGAGGGGAAGGAAGAGGAGAGGGAAGGAAGGGGAAGGAGGAGGAGAAAAGAAGGAGGAGAGGGAAAAGAAGAGAGTGAAAAGGAAGAGAAACAGAAGAGGAAGAGAGAAGAAGAAGAAGAAGAAGAAGAAGAAGAAGAAGAAGAAGAAGAAGAAGAAGAAGAAGAAGAAGAAGGAGAAGGAGAAGGAGAAGGAGAAGGAGAAGGAGAAGGAGAAGGAGAAGGAGAAGGAGAAGGAGAAGGAGAAGGAGAAGGAGACGGAGACGGAGACGGAGAAGGAGAAGAAGAAGAAGAAGAAGAAGAAGAAGGAAAAGGAGGAGGAGAAGGAAAAGGAGGAGAAGAAGATGAAGAAGGCAGCACATTGGAAACATATCAAATAAACTCCTCTTTTAGCAGTGAATTGAGTCATTGGGTGGGTTCATTAGTTGATATTTTTTTCAAATAGTTTTGTGTGTTTTCAAGATAAATCCTCTAATCCTCCCTATTCAACAATATTTCGTGGAGAATGCTGGAGCTGGAGAAAGAAATTCCTGGTAGAGCCACTCACATGTCTCCTCACCTCTGACAAAAGCTAGATTAATAGTGAAAACTGCTAGACATTGCTGAGGGGTCATCGCATCTGGCTCCACTTTATGGTCTGCTTGTAGAAGGTCCCTAGGTTCTTTGAACGGAAAGGGTAAATAAGCTCTGTATATTCAACTTGGCTGCTCATCTTTGTTTGATTGCTTGTTTCTCTTGACTGTCCTGGAATTCGCTTCATAGACCAGGCTGACCTCGAACTCACAGAGATCTGCTTGCTTCTGCCTCCTGGGTGCTAGGGTTAAAGGCGTGTGCCACCATGCCCGACTAAAGAATTCTATAATATTGCTTACCATTGTTGTATTTACACATTCTTATATCCACGTCCTGCTTTCCAGCAAATTTCACTCAGTTCAAAGATGATGTCATCATTTGCATTCTGCTATTCAAGAGTTTTCTGCTGCATATTTTCCTTTCCATTGTTTTCAAAGGTAGCGAGTGCATGAGTTTAAATTCAGGCTAAAATGACTTTTATATCTATGTTTTTCCTCCATTGAATATCATGTACAATTCAAGCCAAACACAATTCCTAAAGTTCAAATTCTGAAATGTTGATGGGAGAAAAATATTTATTCTCCACAAAGTTTATTTGTGCCTTAGACTATAAAAACCTCAAGTATTTTATTCGTGACATTTTCTATATAGAAAATGAAAGGTGAGTTTGACATTTGGAATTATGCTTTTCTTCCCCAAACACGCCCCCAGAAACTTCTTTCATGATTGTTGCTGTAAAGAGCACCAGACTCGAGGGATAAGCTGTAAACTGCCAATTTGTTCCCTGACTTTATTTTCAGAATTAAGATAAAATTGTGAAAATGCATGCCCTTAGTCTACAAGTTGAAAGTGACCCATTGAAAAATATCATGCATGTCTCCATTCTCAAAAAAATATGTTTGAAAAGAAAAATCCTTATGGTCACCCAGATGTTTGTTGTCAGTTTATCATAATATTATTAATAAGAATCTAATTGATATTAATTTCTTAACAACTAGGCTAACACTTCCACACTGTTTAACTTCTCTGGGGCTGCCATATTTAACTTTAAATTCTTCCTAGTCAATTCCACAGAACTTCTCATCTATAAAGATAAGCATAAATATAGCAACTTTGTTTAGAAATACATTTTACCAATCTTAAATGCAATTGAAGTCTCATCAGCCAGCGACAGACAAGTCACACTTCACTTCTTCGATAGCTCACATTGTTTTACATAATGCAATGACTGAAGCTTGGGTGTTTAAATGGTCCTTCACTGGGAGACGTGTTCTAAACTTCCACATGATTATACATGTGCTGTTCTATAGTGCACGCTAATCTCTTCTGCCTTGGATGTTTTAACAAAATGGCTGAAAATTTCAGCCATTATGGATGAGTTATTCAGCAAATCTGTAAAAGCAATTCCACTTGACAAGCCTATAGTACTACTCTAAGTGATTGAATCTCTTTGATATCACAATGGCAAGGTCCTTATTATTCTTGCAGGAATTTTACAAGTTCTGAGAATATTTCCAAAATGCCACTAGCCACCTCACCAAAGAGAGGCAAGCAATTTAGTTAAGAACTATACTAATTTGGTTTAGGGAATCCAGTTAAGCAAATGATTTCTTTCAGAGGGAGGAAAACCCTATTTGTTGTACTTTATATTCAAATGCATTGATCTTTTATTAGAGTGGGTGTTTTAAAGTTCTATCTCACAACATGGCTTTCTTTTCTCCCTCAAATTTATTTTCTCGTAAATGAATGGAAGCCACAAAACTGGTGAGGTCATGAAACTTGCTTGTTTGAAACACTGAATTGTATACATCCCTTAGGGGCAAAGGGATGTTTTTTGCCCTGAGGGTATTAGTCATGGTCCGTAGTTCGTGGGAAAAACTAAGGAAGTTTCAAAATTGTGTTCCTATTATTTCTATTTCTCAGAGACTTTGTTTGAATTCCAAAGTGAATTTTCTATTATCCCATTGAACATTGCATAAGAGGGTACCAACCAACAGCCTTTGGAAGCAACACCTGCAGTTACATTCAAAGGCATGACTTTTTCCAAGCAGTATGTGAGCTGGCTGCATTGTCTCCAGAGGGATAAAGGCTTAGGTTCTTTACCTGACTGGCAGAAGCATTCCAATACCACGAAAGGACTCTAAACATTGTTTTGTAAGTAATGAGTCCTGCTGGTTTCATCCGGCAAGACACTGAAATCCCACAGGGAAAATGTGGTTAGAAATAAAACAGAGGGCTGGGCCTTTAATGAGTTTCCTATCCACAGATGCCATCAAGCTTTTAGACTATTCATTTGATTTGCACAGCTTCAACAGAGAGTCCCAGAGTCGTGGGCCATACTCTTCACACTGAAGTGCACAGAACTTGGCATAAATCCTCACTTCAGAGATAATAACGTATCATTCCAGGAAATAAAGGAAAAGGCATAATAATAATAATAAAAGAAGTTAAATATGGAAACCTGTTTTGACAACAAGTGAATGCAGATGAAGCCAGACAGGAAAGGTGTTGTGAATGCATGTTGTTTCACATGTTTCACAGATGATGATCCTGCAAGAACCTGTCAAGCTTTTTCTTCTTTGTTACGTGTACTTTTCCATTATTTATACTGCTTTCCATCTCACATCAGATAAAATTTCTGAGTGCTTTTAAAGGATAGAACATTTGTAAATTCTACCTACAGATATATATGTATATATATACATATATATCTTCTATTCAATTTTACTTCATTAATTACTTTAGTTGAGTATTCTTCAAATACCTTTGGATGTTCAACAAAAACTTATATTTTCTAAATTTAAAAAAACAAAGAAAAATTTTCTGCTTTGTAGATAAATAATGGAAATCACCCATGATAGCGAGTTCTCAAAAAGAACATTTCATTAATAATGATATTTATTTAGTTGGAGGCAGGTTCTTCAAATCTTACATTGGAGCAAACATCAAGTTTTGTCAACTTTTCAATTATATGAAAGACAAAGGATTTTCCCGTATTTGTAATTATCAAAATCAAATAAAATGTGCTTTTTTACAATCACATAAAACTAGTTCTGATTTTGTTTTTCACTTTCAGAAAGTTTTATTTAAATTCAAGCTAGAAAATTTTCAAGGCATTTAGACAAGAACTAGTTGACAGTTTCAAAAAGTCTCTGTCACAGAAGATGTCTCACCAGAGGGATATTTGCTTTCAAAAATGCTTAGGTTACATTTTGACAGCTGATATTAACCCATGAATTAGGTTTTCAAATTGACTACAAGTTTCTACATGTTTTTGTTCTTCAATCATCTTTAGAAAAACATTGCTAACACAAATAAATGATGAATCCTAATAATAATTTTACTAATTAAAATGATGATGTAGCGGGCTATTAGAAATTACAGACATATTTTTTATCATTTCAAACCTTTCTGTTCCAATACAAATTGAGGTAACGATTAAGGAGAACCATGGACATTTAAATAAAGTAATTCAGGAGACCTAAATGGATGAACAAGCTGATCTAGAAGACTGGAATCGTTAAAGTGATTTAGTTACCAAAGAAAAACTTTCAGAGACAGAGTAAAGAAATATATAACATCTTACCATCTCAAACAAGGGTTCAAAAATTGAATTAATAGGAATAGAGTTTTGTTTGTTCTATTTCTGTTACAGAGGCCAATATTACATGTGGGGAAAACATAAACATTTACATTCATATGTAGCCGCTCCTAATTATGGCCCCCTCTTCTACTATTCCCATCATAACTTCTCACATACATCCTTTGTATTTTTCATTCTCTGAGTTATTGTAAGAGAGAACCTTCAAAAAATACCTACTATGTGCTGGTATATAATGCATTTCCAATAAAAGCAAGTTTCCTGCAAAACAGATTATGTCCCCATTGTATGGGTGAATCTTGTAAACTTCCTCTTGGAAGTTGGCCCAGGATTCAGAGCATAGATGTTTTTTGAATTTTTTGCATCACTGGTCTGGCATGTTTGTTTTTTCTGTTACCTCAGAGAGAACATATTTCACGTGAAGAGACAAATACCTTAAATATACAAAATTAAATGGGGTAAAATATGGTGATTTAATCTTAAAAGATTAATGGAATATGTCAATTAAAAAAAACTTATTTTTAAGTGAATTTTCTGAACTTATCAGTCCAATAACTGAAAACTAATTACACCATATTTAACATATATTGTTACTTGAACCATCTACAATGAACTATTATGATCCTAGTGACAATGGAGAATCATTTAAAAAAAGATGTCAGCAAAGAAAAAAATTAGGCATTGTGAATAAATTCAAAGGAAAAAGCTATGAAAAACAGATTCTTTATGTAAACTTAAAAGTAAGAAAAAAGAATTGCATGCAACTTCATAGTTTTTGTCATAATTAATATTTCTCATCATACAGATCTTGACTGAAGCATTCATTGCATCTCAGACATATATTTAAACATATATTTAAATTGTGTGAAAGATTTGGTGCTATGAAGTGTTTTCCCAGAGCTGTTCTTTTGATTTTGAAAACAAAATAGTGATTTGGTCATCATTTATTATCTAACTATTTGTTTAGCTTTCCAGACAGTTTGAAATATTCTCTTAGAAAAAATAACAACAAACACTCACTGTGCAATATTTCAACCTGTATTGTAGTTTTGTTTGTTGTAACATAGATTTTTAAATGTCGATGCTTTGACTTATTAATTTGTACATATTTCAAATATGCCCACCAAGTTGTCCTATTTTAGTTTTGTTGGTGTTGTGTGTCTGAGTTTTCCAGAAGAGTTAAATCTTGTCTTAACTCCTCTGGTTCCATCAGGTGATTGAACTAATTTAGGCTAATTTATGGGTTAAAATGCTGGCATATGGGAAAGTCACTTGTTCGTCCATGTGGATTCAACAAAGGCCTCAGTCACATCATGCATAGAATGTATTTGAAACAAACATAATATTTAATGTTAGTTTTCAATTGAGATCAAAGTAAATAATTTACTAAGAAATGTTAAAGTGAGGTTTTTGTATTCTTGAACCCTAATGTGTGGATAGAATGGGAGCTGGTTTTAACACTTGCAAACCCTTAATGCGAGTCCTAGTATGGACTTGGATTTCACAAAGCAATTTAGAAAAGGGGAAAGTGTGCTCTACATTTTAATTATTGCAGAGACTAGAGTCATTTAGCAAGCAATTAATATTAAGCTTATGCATTTTACTCATTTAACTATGACCTTCATTTCCATTGGTAAATTATTTTGTTTAAGACTAAATCACAAAATGCAATACTATACTTTTAGGTCACTCACTTCCCAATCAGGATTTGTTTCCACAAGCATAGTCTGAGGTGAACAGAGCACTGGTAAACTGAAGGAGATTATGCAGGAAATCTTAAAATTAAAGAGATTTAAAAACACTGTATCATGTACCAAAAATGATACTTAAAAAACTGACATTTTAGAACATAAATAAACTCAAATTATCAGATATCGAAGTGAAAATCTCCTAAAAGTTTATATTTGCAACAAAGACCAGCAAAGTTGCAAGTAAATTTACATGCATAATATACTTTTTATATCTATTTTGTCTAACTAAAATAGAAGCAAAGTTTTCAGTGGTAAATAGGCATCTTATGCTTATTTGGTAAAAGGAAAAAGTTTAAGTACTAACTAGTATTTTGCATACATACCATAAAATACAAAATAGCACGTGCTCTCTGTTTACGTTGGTAACCAATCTTGATATTCAAGGGAAGAGTGTATAAAGTTAACAAGCAATTATTATTTGGCAAATTAGTACTCAACAACCCTGAGTAAATAGGAAGTTTGAAACCTATCTGTTATACAGCTTCTCTAATTTGCATAGCACACTGGTGTGTTTGCTTTGCAAATACTTTGCAATGAATCATCATTTGTACTATACAGTCCAAAGAAAAGCAATCAAAATTCACAGCAAGACAATGAAATTAATTATAACTGTTGAATTCTGTGGTGGTAATTCCTCCTCATGCAGGAAGATTAATTGCATTGCACTCTCCTTGCACTCCACTAAATGATCTGATGAATGTATAATCATTTACAGATTTCTCAAATGCTGAAAATTGATTACCTTTGATTAGCTCTGATCTGCACAAAGAGCTCTGACAGAGTATCAGTGAAACATTACAACATTACAGACAAAGTAACAAATGATTTAATTACCAGTGTGCTTATTAATGTTAGATTCCCTGCAGTGATCCTGGCAAATCAGGGGCCTGTAATAGACCTGTGGGTTTCACTGAATTCCATTAGGGTTTAAATAATATTTCTCACTATTTCTCAAATCCTTCTTTTCATGGCTCCTTAATAACTCTAATTAATTTTAATTTGCACAAAAATCCACAGCATCTTTAGAAACTTTTAATTAGCTATAAAATAAAACTCTTCTCCTCCCAAGTAGACATATATGATCATCTTTGGAGTGGCCTCGCAAGTAAGTTTGCATTAATAGTAGTTAGCTCTCTGTAATACTATTAAGTGTAAATCTACAGCAAATGTTGAATTGTGCATGTGGTCCAACTCTCATCTTCTAGCTGCAAACAAAATGAGCTTTGTTTTATAAGAGCAAAGATAAGAACAGTGTGGTAAAATGTTTACATGGAGTGTGGAGAGAGCTGTCAGAGAACTCTTGTTTTTGGTGAAAATGCACGTCTTGCTACTATTTCGGAAGCTACAGCACAAGAGACGGACTGATTAAGAAACCTCCGTGTATGCTGAAAGAGGAACAGAGAAAGCAAGAGCAAGAGAACACTGGCCTAGTTAGATACAGAATGTAATGAATAATGTTGGCACAAACAAATCAAGCCCATCTAGACAAATATGAGAGAACATTCAAATCATTTTGGATTGGCAGCTTTTAGGGCTTTCCCCAATTTGATGCCATTATATATGACATTAAATTATTGTGAGGCACTGACAATAAAAACCCAGATGATCAGAGGAGTCAAACAGAGAGCATCTTAAATTAAAATATGTGTCTACCAGTGTTTCCAGGCAAAGAAAAATTAGAGGATAGGCAATTAAAAGGTTGTGTAGCACAGAAATGCTGATACACAGACAACTTTGTACTAGTATTTCTTCACAGTGGCTTTGCAGTTCTGCAGAGATGAGGCAATGGTGCAGGTGTTTCTGCATGGCATTTCAAAGCCACTAGCTGAAAAACTTGAGATGTGGGGATGCACAGCCCCCCGCGCTGGTGAATGTGCTCATTCTGGTCCGTGCTGTCGGCAGCTAAGCTCTCAATCACAGCACAACAGCAGAGCCGGGAGTCTCTTTTTTTGTGGAGAAATATTGAAGTCAGATTGTTGATGTCAAAAGTCAAAGTATAGTTCAGCTCTCTGTTTTATGAATCTGACTGAGACACATTGTGCCTGTGCGCAAACTGATATCTAGCAGAGCTCATTTGAGTAAACGTGTGATTTAGGAGTCAGAGAAACATTCATACAACCGAACTCATAGCAGGCAGAGGCTGTGGCACGCATGCATAGTTTTTACATTTTAATATGACACCGTTTGGTACTGTTTATCATCTGAAATCCAAGCCATATCAACTTTCTAGCTACGATATTTAAGATCTGTGTACTCTGAAAAATACTCACACAATGAGAGAACACATTAAAACGCTGTCTCGCAGCAGAACGACTGGCCTTGTTGGACTTGGCTGTGCTTTTATTTTCTTCCTCAAATTAAACCACAAATAATTGGTGAGTTCATTTGACTTTCGGTACAAAAATAGACACTGTATGGGGTAAAGAATCCAATGAGTATTTACTAGTCCCCACACTGTGGCACCATGTGAAACTATCTGTGGACACATACATCTGAGGCAGGCCAGGGTCCCCTCTCCCCCTCCTAATGTTGCTCACTGTATCTGACTCTCTACTTTGTCTAATTCTCATGCTAGGCATTGCAATTGCCAGACCTTGCTGAACACTGAATAAAGAGGACAACTCACGACAAAAGAGAGGAGATTCTTTATTCTCCCTATGTCTTTTGCACCTAATTCTGTCCTTGGCTCACCTGATTTCAGAAGAGAAACATCTCCTTTGTTTTCAGTAGACTGTTTTCATGAATCCATGAGAAGAGTTACTGAAATGGGACTTTGGAGGGCAGTGTGTTTATCCTTCTTAATAGCAGAATGTTAAACCCTGTTTTCAGAATGGATGGTGCAGCTCGGAAACTTGTTTTCTTTAAATAAATCTTGAGGATCAAAGTGCAGATTTTAAGTATATTTCTACAAGCGAGGGCTTTGTGCCCCCAAGGTAGCACATGTTCAGAACGCTATTACTCTTGCCAGCCTCTCTGCAAAGTTGTAGTGTTTAACAAAAAACAAGCACATTTTTTTTTTATTCAAGCTGGGAAGACTCTTTTATTTTTGCTGATTTCGCCCTCTTTCTCTTTGCTAGCAGGCCTCGGGGTGTATGATGTCATGGTCAGCGGCTGCACAGGGGAGCTAGAAAGCCTGTAATGAATTGCAAACTTTATTCAATCAAAATACTGTGTCCCCGAGCTTTTCTCCTCCCAAAGAGCTGGGAAGAGACAAATATCATATAGAGAGCTTCAGGAATGCCAAAGACCTCGGCAGATCATAAAGCTTCAATTGTTTTTAAAAAGCAACGGAGAAAGAAGTAAGATACACAGAAAAACAATAACAGGAATTATTTTTACTCTAACTCGGTTCAGTGATACCAGATGTAGGGAATCTGTGTCTGCAAGGGTCAAGAGTTTGAGTCAAAACTCACCTTCAAGTTAATTGGCTAGTGTTTGCTGCTCCACAAATTGAAGAGATATAATTTGCCCCTAGTGGGAAGGATCACTGCTATTTAGTGTCTACATAAATATCTTCAAAGAAGCCATCTTTAATTTTTTATGATAACAATAAATAGAAAACAATTACAATCCTGATAGACTATGTTAAAGTAAAAGGAAAAGATAAAGCAAAATCAAAATGGAGGTGTGCCTTTATTCCATCCAGATGCATGCTTGAACCCAGTGTTATTCAGTAACTCTTATTTCTGCCTGCCTGACTGAACAAATATATGGACGTTCCATGCATTTCAGCAGACAAGGTTCTAAGCACCAGTGTTATATTTTCAAGTGTACACTGGAAAACTATGCAATTAAATGATTATATTTTTTCTTGAATTTTATTTTTATTATTATTATTTTAATCAACTGCAAGTTTCTTTGGAAACCTAAATAGGATAATTTCTTTTATAACCTCTTTTCAGGTGGGAGGAAGGAGCCATTTGGAATATGGCTAGTGTCTGTCAGGAGTAAATAATCTACAGACCAAAAAAAGGCACCATATGGAATTTACTAGACACTAACTCTCTTGTCCACCCAAATTACACCAGTGCCCACATAATAAGAAGACATTTCAGGGGCTGTGCTGTATGCCTTCCAGGCAGAGCTCCACAGCCAGCAATTAGTTTATATAGTCAGAGGCCAAAAAACCTTATTGTCTTACTGGCAGTATAATTATCTGTTATGATGAACTGTGATTCTAAGAACTATTGTCTTAAACTTGGATCTGTGTGTGGATTGGCTGTCTGGCTGAGACCCAAGAATGGACCTTCTTTTGGTGTCTCTGCCTGAGTGATTTCTCTGGTCTCTTCCTGGCGGGGTAAAACAGAGACTGTTTCTGCATGATTTCTTTGGTTGATGAGAAGCAATTATGCCTTAAATGAAGTCATTCATGTCTGCCATTTTGTTTGCATATTTTCCAGTGTTCACCTGTTATTAAACCTGTCTTTAAACTGTGAGAGAGCTTCAAGTAGACTTTTGTGTATAACACAGTTCGGTAATCAGAGGAAAACAAAATAGATAAAATGTTTTCTGCACAAATCACTCAAGCAAGAAATCTAATAAAGTGATTAAAATCTAAAATAGCATTTAAGAATTTCCTGGGAATTTTTATTTCTTGGAGCCCCCATCCCCCACCCTCGTTATATGAAAGATGGCCACTATCTTCACAGTCCTAGTGCGAAAGTTATAACCACTTTGTTAGCTAGCAGGGGGTCTTAACATACCTTGCCATTACTGTCAAAATAGTTATAGTTCTTTACAATACGACAATGGTGTATTGTCATTTGCAAAAAAAGATTACTAGAAGCTGTTACTTAAAATTATTTACTTAAAATAAAGTTATATTTATGAATGAGTTCATTAGAAATTATGAATTACATATTTAGATCATATAACAGAACAGGCTTGTTAATTAAAAGAGCATTCTATTGAACTTGCAACCACTAAAAGAATACTTCATATAAAATCTTAATAAACAGAAACATCGCATTTTTCTAACTCCTGATCTTAAAAGTCTGAAAGTTTAACACCCATGACAGCTGAGATAGTCATGCAGGGTTAGGCCAGTTAGCAAACAAAATCTAAACATCACTGTTCCTTTCCTTAAATGAAGCCTTAGTAAATAACAATTATTTCTTAATTTTGGAGCCAATTCTCCAGTTGATTTATATGTTGCATATCGTTATTGTAGGTATCCATTCCTGGGTACATTTAGTTTTAAATTAAATCATACTAAGGTGAATGAGAATGGATACTTTTTTCCAGTTGTGTGTACTAAATAGGATGCTGTTATGCAACTTTAAAGTGTACCTGGATTTATAATTTATTAAATAATTTCATACTATTGTCATTCATCTGTAAAAGGAAAAAAAAGTAACTTAACTTAGCAAGTATTTAACTTTGAAATTTTGACTTTGTTAAATCAAAAGAAAAAAAAGATGCAACTGACAATGTGTGTTTGATTCTGAGTTCCAGTGGAACAGGGGAAGGGTTGCTGAAGGTTTAGAATTTATTACCACTGAGCAGAAAGTCTCCTCCAACACCTATACCCCTGAAAAGGCTCACGCTAAGGTGACCTCTGCTGTTTAAAGAAAGGTTTACATGAGAAATCCCTTCTCTAAATTGGTCAATAATCCTGTTATAAGAGTAAAAACACTTACTGCAGGACTTAAAAATAGTTACCAAATAGATTACTAGTTCATTTATATATGCAGTCTTCCAGCTTTTCCCCATAATTGCTGGGAAATTTCCTCTGTCATTTACTTTCTTCCATTTTTGTCCACATTGTGACCAACTGGGATCACTGCCATCACATTTTCCTCTAACTGAACGGTTTTCTCTGCTCCTGGTGGGGCAAAGTCATGACCCAGAAAAAAAAAAAATGATTCATGAATTCTCAGGGTGCAAGTAAAGAGGAGAGGAAATATGCCTTGGCTGAGCTCCGACTAGTGACAATTTAAAACCTGTAATTAGTCTGAATTCAAGCTGCAAAGAGAATCTGAATTAAAAATTCATTAATTCTAACCAATATATTAACTTGAACAAGTTAGATCCCTTATTACAACGAATCATTTTTACAGCTGTTCGGTTAACTGTTGGAGCCTAAGTTTTCGTAATTTAAAAATAATCCAAAGGTGCTGGAAAGCCCAACAGATGTTACTGCATTGGAGCTCCTTCTCTGTCTAGAGACACCCACTTTTCTTGTATTATCTTGGTGTGTGTGTGACCATGCTAGTTCTAGGTTTATTTCTACCTCAATTCCAAATTTTGTGTTTGTGAACCTTCATTGTCCAAGGGAGTACATGTTTCTTTGCTGTTTCTCCCCTGATGTTTGAGACCCCAGGTCTCCCTCAGTTAACTCTGACATTTCCATGGACTACACTGCTGAAATGCTATACAGTAATTAACATTGATCCTGGTACACACTGAGACCTCAGTACAAATTAGAATGGAAAGGGTTATCATAATATTTTCCTAGTTGATTTGGTAGATTTGAATTGCTCCCTGTAGAGGACAAACAAAAAGGAAGATATTTTAAAGGTGAACTTTAGAGCAAGACCAGCTAGGTGGGACTGGTGATTTTAAAATCCCATGTATTCTTAACTTTGTATCTGAAAGCAATGCATCACTTCTGTGGACATACTGATGCTTAACTTGTGACTCCATAAAGAACAATGTGCAGAACTTCCAAGTAGGAGAGTGGCCCATGGACAATTTGAGAATTCAGAATATAGTTCTGTTATCATTGTGTGGAGTTCAAATCCAGGTACAAGCAGCAGCTGGAATCCCTCCAACTGTCAGCAGTGTCTGAAAAACACTAAGAGACTAAATAATTTAGATTACACTATATTGACCTGTATAATTGTTTAAATGAGTAATGCAGTCATGGACTGAAAGAGGTCAACCATCTGTAGAGGAAACACAGAATTTGGTTTCATTTCCAAACAAACTTTTGAAAAGCAAATTGTTTTTTCTGTGGGAGGTAGGGGAAAGTCTGAAGACAGATTAATGGCTTCTCCTGCTAAATAAAGGCTAAAGCTTCTGTCATTTATAGAATGCGACATCAATAGGGAAGAATTAACACGGCAGCTGGCCCCAACTGCCGCAGAATCAGTTACTGGGGGCTTTGTTTCCATGGGGTTAAAAGGAAAGTGGCCTGAAAATTTTATCTTATTTCTTTATCCAGTATCATCATTCACTGCATATGTGTGTGAATACATGAGTATATATACAGGGGGAAGTCTTTGAAAACATTAAATCTTTATAGTAAATCAGCTACATCTTTACAGATAAAGCAAGTGATTTGTTTTAAAACTAGTTATACCAAATCTTTATTTCTAAAAGTATAAGATCTCCATGGATCTGATTTATGCACCCGTCTTGTTTTATAACTCTTTATCATAACTAGACTAGCACCTACAGATCAAACCCTCGATCTTAAAGCAACTCACATTCAGGTAAAGTCAACAATCATTAAGTACCCTACTAACCTATTCTCCAAAGTTTTCACCTCCCAATAGGTTCTTGCAAGACAAAGTGGTTTTGAATACCAGATTTCTGTTTTGAACCCTGTTCTCTTGACATGGTACTTTAAATGGTTCCCTAAAAATTATTAGAGGAGAAGTTGATGGGAAGAAAGGAGCCTGAACTCTAAGAACATATGAACTAATTATAAATTTAGTGTCATAAATTGAAAAGCAGAAAAATAATGTCATCACTGGTCCTTGCTTCCATACACACATTTGTGAGCACAAATATACTCATTTATACGCACATTTTTCTTTGTCTTACAATGATTGAGACATATGTAAGAAAATGGCTAGAAAAATGTTCTCAAATACTCTTGGGTGTGTTTTCACATTATCCATCCTTTTACCATTATTCTTATGTTATTGAGTAATTTAATTTTAATTATAATCATTCAATATAAAAGGAGGTATTAATACTCATATAGAAAATGTTGAGTCATTAAAAGAACTCTATGATTATTGTACTAATCACCCCGTAATATGCATCTACTTTTTCCTTTTAACTTGGGACACTGCCCATATATTGTTACTTAAAAGCAACTTGTGTTTTCAATAGTTGAAAGAAAATGCTGATGGGAAATCTTTTAGAAGTTTTAGAAATTTACTGAGACCCTAATGAGGTACCATAATATACAAATAAACAAAATAAAAACACTAATCATAATTTGTTTGTAATGCAACAGAATTTAATTTTTTTTTACTGATTTATGATGCTGCATCAGATCCCACCCATCCCCTAAGACTGTGGCTTTCACAGAAGAGCATGGATTCTTCTTTCCTTAAGCTAAGTTAAAGATGAATGAGGCAAGGATTTGCATATGCACCTAATGTTGAGGCTTTCATGAAATTTTTTCATTGCCACCTCACACAGCCCCCAAAGTAGAGGCAATAATCACTGATTAATTATAAAATATGGCAGATGTTGGATCACTTCCAAGCATAAACCGGCATAAAAGAATATTGGTTTCATTGAGGAAATGCCAGCAAAAAAATGAGTATTTAGTAGCAGACAAAAAAATATTCAAATATTTTGTTGACTTTTGTGATATGTTACACCAGTACACAGACATGGTCTTAGTATTCTCATATTTATCTTTGAGTACAAACATTTTCAGATTACTTTAAACCATTCATCAGTACAATTGAAAAGAAAAAAATACAATTCCTCAAAATTTTTTGCACATTAGACTTTTCCTATTGTTAAATGAAAATTAGACTTTTTAAAATGTTCTTTGTCTCCTTGTCTTAGTTAGGGATTCTACTGGTATGAGGAGGCACTACGACCACAGCAACATTTAAGTGGGGAGACGCACAGTTCAGAGGTTCAGCTTATTATTATCAGACATGGGAGTAGAGAAGTAGCCTTTGAGGGTCATCTTCTTTCCAGCTACCACATTCCAGATCCTGGCCCCTAAAAGCTTATAACCATATTATAATGCAAAAATGCATCCAGTACAACTTTGATAAGTGAGAGTTTTGGGACAATAGAATAGAGACAATAGAGGCTGAGATCAGGGGAGTTGTGCTTAATGAGCAGGGTCTCAGTTTTTTAAGGTGAAAACAGATTGTGCACAAAAATTGTAAATATCTTTGACTTTAGAAAATTATATACTTGGAAATGGTTAAACTGGCAAAAATATGATAAGTAGTTAATACAACTAAAATTCATAAAGAAGGGAGAGAAAGAAATGAAAGTGTCAGTCTCCTGAGTAAACTGTGCTCACCTTTCAGCTATCAAGCCTCATTCTAGGTGAATCTCTTCCTGGATTATCTCCAGAGGCTTAGAATGTTAGAATGAACATATATTTGTCATCTAAACTTGGGAATACTGAAGAGTGCAGGTGTGTGATTCTAAGACCACCAGTTTAAGCCAGAATTGTTCTCTGAATAACAAAGCCTCAATGATCTTTTAAAAACATCAGACTATCTTCTGCTGAAAATCCACAACAGTCTCTGGCTCCATGTGTAGCCCAAAGGTTTCATTTTGAACAGTCTGATTCAGATAATTGTAATGTAGATGCCCAAGCTGTCTAACTAATGAGCAGATAGGTGGTATTGTTTTATTTTCTTCATAATTAAATTTTATCCACTTAATCTAATATCTGTCATAGTGTAATGAAGTAATAAGTTTATTGGAGTGTGGTGGTTTGGAATAAAATGGCCCCCAAAGGGCACTACTAGGAGTTGTGTCTTTGTTGGAATAGGTGTGGTCTTGTTGGAATTGCACACCATAAAATCCTAAATCCTGTGTTCAGGAGATAAACAGATTAAAAAGGGAAGAATTACTTCAAGGCAAGTTCCACCCAGCTAAGTTTCCAACTTGTGGAAGCTAACAGTTTAGAGCCAGGTGTGGTGATGCATTCCTTTAATCCCAACCCTCAGAAGGTAGAAGTGGGCAGATCTCTGAGACTGAGGCCAGTCTGGCCTACAGAACAAGTTCCAGAGCAGCCAACCTTAGGGAGTGAAGCAAATCATCTAAAACAGTAAGCTGGTAAATATGTAGTTGAACAAGAGGGCCATGTTCCAGTCCCAGCAAGTAGCAGAATTTAGCAGCTTCAGCCACATGGTTCTAACTTTAGATAAGGATAGAGGAAAGGGGTTATGGAATTTGCCTCTAGGAGTAAAGAGAGCTGCTGAGGCCAGGGATGCACAGATTACCATGTCGTGACCCACATCTTTGATGGAGACTCTCCTCCCCTCAGAGCATCCTGAACCCTAGAGGTCAAGCAAGCATCTTGATCCCCAGAGAATATTGCCCCCATTCCCACAACCTGCACTCAGAATAACTCTATAATTTTCCCCTTCCTCATCACCATATCTTGGACCACAACTATGGTAGAAGTCTGCCAGTCCATCAGAGGCCAGGCTAGCATCCTGATAATCAGAGGCCAGACAGCATCCTGAACCCCAAACACGGAGTCAACTATCTTAAAACCAGGAAGAAACCTCCTTCCCCAACAGAAGCCAGGACACTATATGAACCTCAGAAGACCCCCAACCAGATCAGAGGCAATGTACATAGCCAGAACTTCAGCCCCAAACTTGGGCAGCACCTCCAACCACAGGCCATTGGAACCAGAATACTAAAGAAGAAACAGAAAATAAAAAGGTAAACATCCATCTAACAAAGACAAATGGAGTAATTGTCACCTAGACCTATAATCAGTCAAATCCAGAAACTTAAAATAAGTGTAAAAACACAAATAGCAACAGTCAGAGAACTATGTCATCACCAGAGCCCAGCGATCTCACTACAGCAAACCCTGCATATTCCATCACAGTAGAAGACTCAGAAAATGATCTTAAAACCAAGTTAATGATTATCACAGAGGTCCTTAAAGAGGAGATGAAAATTCCCCTACAGAAATCAAAACAAAAAGGATGAAATTAACTAATCCCTTAAAAAATGTAAAGAAATCCAAGAATTAAAAAAAACAGATGAAGGAATTATTTAAGACCTGAAAATCAATGCAACAACAAAAAAAGAAAAATTACAGGCAAATCTCCCTCATGAACATTGATGCAAAAATATTAAATAAAATAAGATGTGGGATTTTCTTCTCTATACTATGATTATGTTTTATTACTACTGGTTAATAAAGAAGCTAACTAGCTTATGGAAGGGTAGAATATATCTAGGCATGAAAACTAAACTGAATGCAGGGGGAAAAAAGGCAGAGTCAGGGAAGTGGCATGTAGATACCCAAGAAGCAAGAGGTAACCAGCCATGAGCCTCGTTCTAAAATAAAAATAATAGAAATGGGTTGATTTAAGATGTAAAAACTAGATAGGAATACACCTGAGCCATTAGCCAAACAGTGTTGTAATTAATACAGTTTCTATGTGATTATTTTGGTCTAGGCAGCCAGGAAACTAAAGCATGGTCTCCTTTTACAAATGGTACCCAAACATTTGACAAAAAATATCCACATAAAGCCTAAGAAAGCTTAAAAATGGCTTCAAGACACTCAAAAATAGGATTCAATTGGAGCGTCTTGGTAGCCATATATTTTCAGATAGGCTCCCTTTGCTGGTGGGGAGCAGAGGCGAGGCTCCTTTGGCTCTTTTAAGAGAAGACTTTCTGACTCATCCTGGCTCATCATTAGCAGCAAAACCTGTGTGGTTCCTTTAAGAGACAGATTTCTGGTTCATGCTGATGGCACAAATGGCTCTGGCTATTTCAGGAGGTCATGCTATAGCACACTTGAATGGGGTTTGTGGGCAGCATGCTGCAAGTTACATGATGGTGTTATGGGCCAACTGCTTCCCAGAGTTGGAGTGGCAAACATGACTTCCCAAGCTGGTGGTAAAGGGACCTCTGCCATGTTGGAAAGCTGAGCAGGGTGGAACCAACAGCCAAAGCAGCCTCTGCGTTCCTAGCCATGCTTGCTTCACAGCTTACAACAGTGATCAAAAATGACTACAGATACACAATAAAGACAGATTTAGAAATAAATAAACCTCTATATGGGTCATAATGTGTTTTAAAATGTACATAGGTCAAGAAAAAAAGAAAATGGCTATAGTCAGTTATAGAAAGAAACAGTTCATCAAAATAAAACAAAGTCTCTGAAGAGACAATAAAAGTAATATTAAAAAGTACATAATGTCATAGATTAAAGAACTAAAGATAATAAAATAGATGTTAAAAAGTAATAGAGTGAAAAAATAAGTCATGTAAAGATGGAAAATATACAGATACTCTGGATTATGTATATTGTTTGTTCTTTAGATTGTTTGACAGTTAATGAGTTAACTGCTGAAAAACATTTGATTCCAGGGGCTGTTAGCTAAACAAACATATATATTTTAAAGGTATCTTAACTTAAAAATTTGAGTTTAAGAATATTTTACTTTGGAAAAGAGGTTCTGAATTTTATCCACAGAAGATAAGAACCTATGGATTTCTTCCAAGCTAATGTGGTTGGTTGGAACAAGACCCCCCTCTCCCAAAAGTCTCCATGGACCCTAAAAGTATTTTGTTCAATAAACAGCAGGCAGCAGTTTGAAGAAAGCTATGTCTAAATTCCCAAAATGATTGTTTATAAATGTTTATTTTCATTTTAAAGGGGTTGGTTATAAATGCTTATAAGTAATGATCATAGTCAATATCTTTCTTTAAAAAATGTTGGGACATTATATAGAAATGAGTATTTTATATTTTTATGGATTTTGGTTTATTGCTACGAATTTAAGGTCAGCTGCCGTATGTATATTTCTACTCTTGTTTAAGGTATCCGGTTTATACAGCTCATTTAAAATGTAATCAATAAAAATTACAGATTAATAGATAATCATTTATAATAGTCAAACTTGTATTCATGTTACTTAGGTCTCCTAAATATACAGAGATATATTTCAGTAAGATAGATAATCTTCAACACTTCAAAGACCTATAGAACATGGCATTTAAAAGGTTTTAAGAGCTTAGAATTTTCTCAACAGTGAAGCATGTCTGCTTCTGACTGCACCAATTACTCCAGGGAAGCTGATGGGCATTGAAAAAACTCATTATGGAATTTGCCATCAATGTGACAAGGTTAGCCATTTGGACAAGAGACTTTCCTTGCCTGGACTGCTTGATGGGATGCTGTATGAACTTGACATGCAAGACTCACAGAAAAATGACTTCTGAACTTGCCAAAAGAAGATGAGACAGACCTTCATGGTTCCTGATTCATGAAAGAGTCTGTCAAATATTCTGCAGGACACAGAAGAAAGTGACTGACAAACTGCCAGTACAGGAGAAAGTCATTCAAATTTCCTGCTTCATGGAAGAGTCTGCCAGATACCATGAGCCTGTAGTCCAAAGATGGATGTTCCAACATTAAAGAAGAACTTTGGGTGACTGTCCAAGCAGTGAGATGTCTCTGTCAATTCTAGAGTTTGGAAGTTGCTTACAATGCACTTTCTGTTTACTTAGATAATATTATATCCTTCTGAGATCTTGGCTGGAGTAGAAGATTAGATAGTAATGATTAAAGTTTTCCTTAATTTTGATAAAAAAATATATTAGAAATAAAACCTTAGATTCACAAAGGTAGAATAGATGATAGAGTATTTTCCTTAATATGTGAAATGTAGATAGACAATATTATAACTATAATTCTAACTTGATAACTGTTTTGTTATATGTATTTTACCATGACAAAATTAAAACATTCCTTTTTATTTAGACAGAGAAGGGGATATGATGTGAGATTCACCTCTGTGTGCTGTGAATATGTTTTACTACCATTGTTTAATAAAGAAACGACGTTGAAGCAGAATATAGCTAGGCAGGAAAACTAAACTAAATGCAGGAAAAAAGAAGGTGGAGCCAGGTAGATGCCTTGTAGCTGCTCAGGAATCAAGGGGTAACAAACTATGAACCTTTAGGTAAAATATAACATAATAGAAGTGGTTTAATTTAAGATTTGAGAGCTAGCTAGGAATACACCTGAGCCATTGACCAAACAGTGTTGTAATTAATACAGTTTCTATGTGATATTCGGGTCTTGGCAGCCAGGAAACAAAATGCAGATGCAAATTACAATTTATCCTTTTCGGATCTCTGATAATATTGACAACTAGGATAGCTATAACTTTGTTAGCTTAGCAGCAGGCACTGAGTTTTTTCCCCAAGGTTATAGCTACCTTGTTAAATCAAGCCTCTCTTTGTCTAGAGCTACTAGGTATCCTGATGAGGAGAAAAAAGTAGACAGGTTTGTTTGCTAAATATTAAAAAAATAAACAGCTTTCAGATGTTACTATCCACTAAAGAAACATGATTAGAAATGACTGTTCTTGGTAGTAACTGCTTGTGTCTCTAGTAAATGATTAAGTGAAGTAAAGATAAGGTTTGGTACAGACTGTTGGTTTTTCTCTATGTAGGAGGGACCTCTTCCCACAGAATTTAGCCTGCCTCTGTAACTATAATAGCCACATGTAAAAATGTTAGGGATTCTCATCTGATATATACTTGTGTTTAGCCTTTTCCTAAATCCAATGCTTGTGTCTATCATTGTCATTCTTTTATAGACGCTTAAGTAGTAGAGCACTGCTACTGAATATGATGACTCTTGCATTCAATTCTTGGCATTTTGTCTCTAGCTTTACATTGCACTGCTATGCTAAGCCATCCAGTGCTAAACACTTTAAATATATAATGCAGAACTGATTTTCGAATGCTTTATTACTGACTTAAACATCAGTGGAGAGGATCCATTTCTACTAACCCCCCCCCCAAATAATATCATACCTGAAGAAAGGGAACTGCACAAAGAAGAACATGATAGTTTGGTAGGCTAAGACTCACCTCAAGGTAAACTAAACTACAAAGTCGTAAGCTTGGACCACAATGGCTAACATCTCCATAGTAGCAGTTTTCCTTTGTGAGTAAAATATTGATGATTTATTCAAAATTACAAATAAAAGTCGGTACAATTTTCAGTAAACTAAAATTCTGATTTTATATCCTTTTTTCAGAGTCTACATTTAAAAACAAAGTTACTGAGTATTATCAATATATCTGTTCACACTGCAAAGCAACGTTTTAAAATTCAATCACAAAAAGTCATCAATCTTTTCTCACAAGACTGTAGGAGGTATGGAACCCATTTTTCTTCCCTGACTATTGGCTGCCAGGAATCTCTGAGTGCCTTACAAAATTTGGTCACAGTTCACATATTTCTTCCTGTGATGGCATATTTTCTGCTTCAAGTTTGCTTTTTTTCTATTCTGAAAGCATTTTTTTGAATATGTATCCTCCTAAAATAACTTTCTCTAAATCCAACTTGGAAGCAGGTGGGTTTTCCCCGTGCCTTTTGCAAAGGATCATTCTCAAGATCACAAATATACTTGCTTCTTATGGTACTTTCTGAAATGCTTCATGAACTGCAACTACTACTTCAAAGAGAGTCATTGCTGATTTTTTTTTTTTTACATCTCATCTAATGTTAAACTCAGGATATAGCTGTGGGCATTGCCTGAGGATCTCTGGACTTCTTCTCTTGGCAAAACACTTTCTAAGGCCCCACAAAACAGAAGTGGCTCTGCTCAGCTCTCCATGTTGCTTTCCCATGAAACCCTGGTCCACAGTTTATTGTACAACTTAGTTCAACACTTGCAAGTTCCACAGGCTGGGGGTCTTTTCACCAGATCTGAACTAGAAGTACTCAGTGGCACCAACACTATCCCTGCCCTATAATTTAATTGCAACGTGCTTGTGCAGTGTTATATCTTAAATAATGGCCATGTGTCTTTTTCTTCAATGTATTCAAGGACAGGGTACACATTCGCTACTATTCAAATATCCTTATCATATGGAAATTTTATTTGACTTAAAATCTCCCTATCTCTTGATCCTCTCATGCTTTTTCTTATGAAGAAAACAAAATTAAATGAAGCAAAATAACATCCAGAGTCTCTTGAGCTTCTACATCTGTAGCTCGGTGCTAGCTTAGCACATATGAGATAGTGAGTAAGATGTCAAGAAGTACAATAGAAACTCTGATCTAATTCATGTATGTGCTTCTAAATTCTAGCGTCAGTGACTTTTAATAATGTTTAACTTCTCTCCTCTGTCCTCTAACACTCTCCCATTGGAACTGGCATGGCTCACTCTTGCTGTCAGAATACTTCATTTGTAACTCCCTGTGACCATGCTCATCCTGAACATCAAGACTTCTTTAAGGAAAACTTTTGCATCCTCCCAATAACTGGCTTTAAGCCTAGAATGTGGCAGTTATTGAATAAATTCAAATAGTTGCTACTTTTGGAGGAGTAATAATAAATAAAGTGACAAAGCTGGCTGTTTACTTAACCAATGAAAAGACACCAGCAAACAACAGAACAAAACTGAGCAGTATCAGTGCCAGAGCCGGCCTGCCTAGGTTACAGTGTGGGCCACACTAGGACCATTCCAACCTGCCCATCTATAAAGAAGCACAGACCTAAGATGCCACTTCCCTTGTCTCAAACTAAGGTTTTCACACGATTAAAACTCCATAGTGCTTGCTAGAAAGCAAATTTTCCCCTTGAAGACAGGATGAAAAAAAAAAACATGGAAATCCAGCCTTGAAGATTATGAAGGACCTTTGTATATAAATTGTATTCCTCTCTCTTGTTGCTTTCAATATTCTTTTGTTGTTTTCCTTTTGTACATTTAGTGTTTTGACTATTGCATGCCATAGGAAGTTATTTTTCTTGTCCAGTCTTTTCTTTGTTCTGTATTCCTCTTTGACTTTGATAAATATCTTATTGCAAGAAGGTAAACATGACTAAGATAATAAGTCCATGCAAGGAGTGCTTAATGAGGATGTGCAGAGTTGGCAGCAGGAGTCCGGAGAGACAAGACAACAAGACACATGGTCCTCAGGTAAATCATGATGTTTTTGGGAAATTGTTAGTGTGAGCCTTGGTCCTTTACCTGGAGAGGAGCTGCACTTTGGTCCTGGGGATGAGTGAAATTGGTAGCACAATACTAGGTTCCTCATCTAAAGATAGGACCAAGAGTCTGGGTCAAAGATCGATGAAGTTGATGAAGACTAAATTTGGGCTGATGAGGTTAATCAGCTTGATAATAATAACCATTTTGCATGCACATCAAAATGTGCTGTACAACTTAAATCTATCTACTTTTCATATGTTTTATATTTTTGTAAGGTTTTTTAGCATTTTATTGTTTGAGGATTTCTTAAATACATATAATATATTTTGATCAAATCTACTCCCATTCATCCCCAACAATTTTCCCTAACCCCTCAATGCTCATGTACTAATTTTTAAAATAATTAAGGATATTTATTCCCACCTATATGGGCAAGTGTGTAGAACCATCTACCAGAGAATTAGTAACTTCTCAGGAGATGCACACCTCCAGAAAGCTAACCCTCCCCCTTTAAGAAGTCATCAACTACCAACATCTTCTCACCTACTGAACAGACTTCATGAGAATCTCTACCATCTATGCTGGATTTTTGGCTGGTTCATGTCAAATCTTGTAAAATATAGTTGTTACAAAAAAAGAGCTTCTTACACACTATCATCAATGTGAAATATATTAATTTCTGCACAGTTAAAGATTATAGGTTGTAATTGTTTTGTAATATATCCATTACTGCTACTTGTGTCTTTTCTATTAGTTAATTTAAAGTGTAGATAATAGAAGAAGAAATAATTTGAGGACAATTTGAAATTCATATTAATGGTATATATTTATTTCAATATTTTATTTCATAATAGGGTATTTGAAGCCCCAATTTTCACAACATACCACCTAATTGACCATCTACAGAACTGTCAGTTAGATGCAAATACATTTAAGCTGGCATTTCATTCATCACCACAATGGCCAAACATGCTTTGAGAATTTTAACTGTGTGTTGTACATTGACAGTAGGAGTACCTAGTTTTAAAAAATAGCAAAATTATTACTTGTAATTCCTTTTAGTGATTGAGGAAGATGTAACCCTATTAGATGGTGTGAAATTAATGACATGCTATTTTAATGCTCACTTCTTAACCAAAGATTTCAAAAGACTAGAAGGCTGTCAGACATGAAAGGAAATTGAGGGTTTGATTTCAAAAGACATTCAAGTTAACAACAAATAGAAACTTTTCCTTTAAACCCTCTCAAACAGCTGAGTGTAGCTAGGAAAGAATGTCAAGCACCAAAGGGAGTTTATTTCCTATATTGACAAAAACTGTGTGTTCTGGAAAAGTGTGCTCATTTATCTCCATAAAATGTGAAGTGGACAGGCTTGATTAGTGAATTGATTGGTTCATTTCTTTAAATCTTTAGTGCTTTCTTACAAATATGTTCAAATATAAAAGAAGTATGGAGACAATAAGCTATAACTGTTTAAAGAGATAGAGAGCTTCAGTATGAATAAGGAATTTCTGTCATTTTCTAGTGAAGCAGACAGCATTGGGAAGTGGAATAACAGTAGCAGGAGTTCACTACAAGTCACAGGAATGTGTGTAAGTGTGCACATATACCTGTGCTAGTTATATGTCTCTTTTCTCAAGAAGTTTGTTAAAACAATACCAAATTGTCAAAAAAAATTATTTATTTATTAAAGATTCCTGTCTCCTCCCCCTCCCCCAACCAACTCCTCCTCCCTCTTCAGCCCAAAGAGCATTCAGGGTTCCCTGCCCTGTGGGGAGCCCAAGGACCTCGCACCTCCTTCCAGGTCTAGTAAGGTGAGCATCCAAACAGCCTAGGCTCCCACAAAGCCAGTACGTGCAGTAGGATCAAAACCCAGTGCCATTGTTCTTGACTTCCCAGCAGTCCTCATTGTCTGCTATGTTCAGCGAGTCCGGTTTTATCCCATGCTTTTTCAGACCCAGACCAGCTGGTCTTGGTGAGTTCCCGATAGATCATCCCCATTGTCAAAGTGTGTGGGTGCACCCCTCGCGGTCCTGAGCTGAGTCCTTGCTCCTGCTCTCTCTCCTTCTGCTCCTGATTTGGACCTTGAGATTTCAGTCCGGTGCTCCAATGTGGGACTCTGTCTCTGTGTCCTTTCATCGCCTGATGAAGGTTAATATCCAGGAGGATGACTATATGTTTTTCTTTGGGTTCACCTTTTTATTTAGCTTCTCTAGGATCACGAATTAGAGGCTCAATGTCCTTTATTTATGGCTAGAAACCAAATATGAGTGAGTACATCCCATGTTCCTCTTTTTGGGTCTGGCTTACCTTACTCAGGATAAAAGTAGATCTTAATCTATTAACAAGGAAAGCATAAAAAATATTCCATTTTAACATTTAATCTAGAATATTTGCACAGCCTTTAAAATGTGTTCAATTTTTATATAATTTTTATTGAAATATGTTTTTATTTTTTTTGAAATTAGAGGTTGAATTGTTTTTACTGGAAAAATTAATGTGGAGTAGAGTCTAAGTTTATGTATCTATGTATATATATACATACATAGGTATATATAATTACACATACTTTGAACATACACAAAAATGTACATAAACAGTACAAATCTATGGATATAAGCATAAATATGTATATAGAAATTTGACAACATGACCACTAAAAAAACCAATACCTAAGTTTTCTCCTAAGGCCTATGATTTCCTAAGCAGCGGGTTTTGACCATATTTACAGTATCATATATGAATTACCACATGTGGAACAGGCATTAATTCTAACCAAGTAGGTTGCCATTTTTCCACTGCTACATCAGTAGGTAGCTCTGGAAAAACTCAGGATTCTGGCCTGAATAAAGGTTATTGATATATTTTTTTCTCTAGAAGTTTGCAAAGTACCTTCTAGTACTATAAAAGCTAGCCAGCAGGTTGAGTTTCCTGCTCTATCAAAATTAATCTCTATGTATCCCACACCCAAAGTGTATAGTGTCTGCAACAATAGAGTCTTACAGTGGGAAACCAAGAGCATTGGCAATAACTTGTGTTGCTTTGTGAGGTTTTTCTCACCGACTATTTGTACGGAAGCAACCAGTCAGTAACTGGCACTTAAACTGTCAATTCTCCCAAGAGCACAATTATTCACAAATTTGGGGAACTTCTCTTCAAATGTCCCTCTATGACTACACCAAAGTTCTACATGAATCTGAATGAAGAGTAAATGTGTATGAGATAAGTGAAGAATCTCGTTTAGTTCAGATGAATGGGAGTGTGGATTCTCTAAGGGTAATAACAATAATAAAACTAAATGATCCAGATTCTGGATATATTTGAATTATTTCTAAGGATATCTTCTGTTTTGTTAATTAAGTGTAGTCAAAGGCAAATAAATGTTGAACATTTAATTAAGAGCTTATCAACTATTTGCAATTCGTTAATTGAGAATTCTCTGCTTAGAACAATATCTCTTTTTTTCACTTGGAATTTGTTTGATATCTAGTTTGTTAAGTTCTTTATATATTTTGGGAATTAGTCCTCTTTGGCATTGGTAAAAATCTTTTCCCATTCTATAGGCTACCACTTTGAATGACAGTGTCCTTTGCTTACAGAAGCTTTTTGGTTTTATGAGGTCCCATTCATGAATTATTGATCTTACTGCTTGTACTATCAGTGTTCTGTTCAGGAAGTCTTTTTCTGTGCCAAAGAACCCAAGGCTATTCCCAGCTTTCTCTTCTTTCAGGTAAGGTGTATCTGTATTTAAGCTGAGATCACAGATCCGTTTATGCTTAAATTTTAGGCAGGGTGATAAGGATAGAGGATGGATCTATTTGCATTCTTCTATATGCAGCCATCCAGTTTGATCATAACCATTTTTTTTCTTTTGGTTTTTCGAGACAGGGTTTCTCTGTAGCTTTGGAGCCTAACCTGGAACTAGCTCTTGTAGACCAGGCTGGCCTCCATCTCACAGATATCCTCGTGCCTCTACCCCTGAGTGCTGGGATTAAAGGTGCACACCACCACCACCAAATGACTACCACCATTTATTTGTTAAAGATGCTATCTTTTTCAAAGTGTGGGGTTTTTTGCTTCTATTCAACAATCAGCTATACATAGGTTTGTGGATTGCTGTGAGGGTCAATAATTAGCTTCCATTGATTAATGTGTCTGATTTTAAACCAATACCATGCAGTTTCTGTTGCTATAGCTCTGTAGTACAACTTGAAATTGGGAATGGTGAGATCTCCAGTAGTTCTTTTATTGTTCAGGAATTTTTTGAGTGATCCCAAGTGTTTTGTTTTTTCCATATGTAGTTTACAGTTGTCCTTTCAAGGTCTATAAAGAATTGTGGTGAAATTTTAATGGAGATTGCATTGAAACAGTAGATTACTTTTCGCAGAATGGCTTAAGTGTCAGGGTAATTTGGCTTCATAAAATGAATTGGGCAATGTCCCTTCTTTTTCTATGTTGTGGAATAATTTGTGGAGTATCGGTATTAACTCATCTTTGAAATCTACTCCTTCTGTGTGAGTCTGCTTCATTTTGTTCTAGAGTTTTCAGGTGTGCTTGTAAGTCACCAGTGTGAGCTTTCCCCACTTTCTTTATGTCAGCACTTAATGGCTATAAACTTTTCTCTTAGAACTGCTTTCATAGTGTCCCATAGGTTTGGGTATGTTGTGCCTTCACTTTTGTTTAATTATAGAAGACTTAAATTTCTTTCTTTATTCTTCCTTGACCCAGGGATCATTCAATAGAGCACTGTTTAATTTCCATGTGTTTGTGGGCTTTCTGAAATTAGTGTTGCTGTTGAATCCTAATTTTAAACCATGGTGATCTGATAAGATACAGGTGGCTACTGCAAATTTTTTGTATCTGTTGAAGTTTGCTTTATTACTGAGTATGTGTTCAATTTTAGAGAAGGTTCCATGAGGTGCTGATAAGAAAGTATATTCTTTTGTGTTTGGGTGGAATGTTCTGTAGATGTCTGTTAATTCCCTTTGAGTCATAATATCTGTTAGTTCTCTTATTTTTCTGTTAGGTTTCTGTGTTTTTGACCTGTCCATTGGGGAGAGTGGAGTGGTGAAGTCTTCTACTATTAGTGTGTGGAGTTTGATGTGCAATTTAAGCTTTAGTAATATTTCTTTTACACATGTGGCTGCTCTTGTATTTGGAGCATAGATGTTCAGGATTGAGACTTCATCTTGATGGACTGTTCCTGTTACATCTATAATGTGTCCTTCTGATTACTTCTTGTTGTCTACTTTTCTTAGATGTGATTACTTCTTTTCATTCTAGAGTATTTTTTTCAAGTATGCTGCTAAGTTGCTAGTAAGAGATCTTTCAATTTTTTTAATGTAGACACTTAGTACTATGAGCTTGCCTCTTGGAATCTTTTTCATTATGCCCCAAAGTTTGAATATACTATTATTGATTTTCATTGAATTCTAAGAAGTCTATTATTCCAATTTTCATTTATTTCCTGATTTATTTTTCATTCAGAAAAGTTATTCAGAGAGTTATTCAGTTTCAATTACTTTTTAAGCTTTCTGTGGTTTCTGCTCTTGCTGATATTCAGCTTTAATCAATGGTGGTCTGATAGGATGCAGGGAGTTATCTCAATTTTCTCCAATCTGTTGACTCTGGCTTTGTGTATGTATACGTGGTCAATTTTAGAGAAAGTTTTATGAAGTGCGTAGAAGACGTGGTTTTAATGAAAGTATCCCCATATACCTATAGGGAGTTGTGTTTTTGGAGGTGTGGCCTTGTTGAAGTGGGTGTGGCCTTGTTAAAAGAAAAGTATTACTGGGGGTTGGTCTTTGAGGATTCAGACTCTCAAGCCAGTCCCCGTGTCACTCTTTGAGCTCTTGGATCCTTCTTCAGCACCATGTCTGACTACATACTGCCGTGCTTCCTGCCATGACAATAATGGACTAAGCCTCTGAAACTTTAAGCCAACCCCAATTAAATGCTTCCTTTTTTTAAGAGTTGTCATGGTTATGATGTCACTTCACAAAATTAGAAACCCTGACTAAGATAAAGTATATGATTTTATGTTTGGGTGAAATTTTTTATGAATATCTGTTAGGTCTGTTTGCTTTATAACATCTGTTAGAACCAGTATTTTTCTTATTAGTTTTGGTGTAAATGACCTGTACATTGGAGAGAGTGAAGTACTGAAGTTTCCTACTATCAGTGTTTGAGGGCCGTTATGTGATTTAAGTTGTAGTACTGTTTCCTTTACAAATGTGGGTGCCCTTGTGTTTGGGACATAGATGTTAAGAACTGAAATGTCATATCGATGGAGTTTTCCTTTGATAAGTATGTAGTGTGATTCCCTAGCTCTTCAGATTAGTTTTTGTTAGCGTCTCTTTTGTTAGATATTGAGATGGCTACACCAAATTACTTCCTAGGTCCATTTTCTTAGAATATCTTTTTCCAACCCTTTGTCTCTGGGGTATGTCTATCTTTGATGTTGAGATATGTTTCTTGGATGTAGTAGAATGGATCCTGTTTCCACATCCATGTCTTTTCATTGGGGAACTGAGTCCATAGTTATTGAGTGATATCAATGACAAATAATTTTTGAAACCTGATATTTTGTTGTTGGATATGGTGGTGGTGGTGGTGGTAGTGGTGATGTGTTGTGCATTTTTCTATTTTTTGATTTTACTCATTTAGATAATCTAATCCCTGTGTTTTTATGAGTGTAGTTAACCTCCTTAGGTTGAGATTTACTTCTAGCACCATTTGTATGGCTGGATTTGTATATAGATACTACTTAAATTTGGCTTTATCATGGACTATCTTATTTTCTCCAGCTATAGTGACTAAATGTTTTTCTGAATATAGTAGTCTGAGCTGGCATGTGTGGTCTCCTAGAGTCTGCATCATATCTATCCAGGCCATTCTGAATTTTGGAGTCTCCATTGAGAAGTTAGGTATGATTCTAGTTGGGCCTAGGCTCTTTGTGCCTTGGCAAATTTCTCCCCATATAATCCTTATTCTCTAGTTCATCTGCAGTATCTATTTTATTTTAACTTTCCTAGAAGCCATGAGTCCTCCCTTGAACACTTCTTGTTTCTTAGCCTGTGTGGTGTCTGTGGATTGCATGATGATGGATGCATAACACTCAACTTATAGGACACAATGAAAGCTGTGCTAAGAGGGAAGTTCATAGCACTAAGTGCTTCATAAAGAAATTGCAGAGATCGCATACCAAAAACTTAAGAGCACACCTAAAAACTCCAGAACAAAAGACAAAAACACACCCAAGAGGAGTAGAGGGCAGGAAATAATCAAAATCATGGCTAAAGTCAATAAAATAGAAAAAGAGAACAATACAATGTATCAATGAAACGAATTATAATGGGATTGCATTGAGTCTATAGATTGCTTTTGGTAAGATGGCTATTTTTATTATACTAATTCTATTGATTCATAAGCCTGGGAGAAATTTCTTTTTTCTGATATCTTCTTCGATTTCTTTCTTCAAAGACTTGACGTTATTGCAATACAAAAGACATAAGTTATGTTTTCTTTCACTCACTTTGTTGGAATTACCCCAAAATATTTTACATTGTTTGTGGATATGGTGAAAGGGATTATTTTCCTGATTTATTTCTAAGCCTGTTTATTTTTTATATACAGGAGGACTACTTTCGTTTTTATAGTTACTTTTGTATCCAGCCACTTACTAAAGGTATTTCTCAGTTGGTGGAATTCCTTAGTAGAAATTTTTTGGATTCTTATGTATACTATCATATCAATTATATATAGCAATACTTTGACTTCTTCCTTTCCAAATTGTATCCTTTTCATCTCTTTTAATTGTCTTATTGCTCTAGCTAGAACTTCAAGTTTCATATTAAATAAATATGGAGAGAGTAGAAAACCTTGTCTTGTTCCTGACTTTAGTGGAATTGTTTGAGCTTCTCTCCATTTAATTTGATGTTGGCTATAGGTTTGCTGTAAATTGCCTCAATTATGTTTAGCCATATCCCTTCCATTCCTGATCTCTCCAACAGTTTTATTATGACAGGGTGTTGCATTTTGTCAAAGGATTTTCAGCATCTAATGAGATGATCGTGTGGAGTTTTTTTTTTCTTTCAGTAGTTTCAATGATGGATTACATTGTCAGATTTTCATATGTTGAAGAATCCCTACATCTCTGTGATGATGTTTTTTGATCGTAGTGTACCATCTTTTTGATGTGTTCTTGGATTCAGTTTGTGAGTGTTTAATTGGGTATGTTTACATCAATGTTCATGAGGGAAATTGGTCTGTAATTCTCTTTTCTTCTTGAGACTGTGTGTGGTTTGGAAATCGGGGTGACTGTGGTCTCATAAAATGAATTGGCAATGTTCCTTCTATTTATATTTTGTGGAATAATTTAAGGAGTATTGTTATTTGCTCTTATTTGAAGGTCTGGTGTAATATAATCATATATAATTTTGAGCTAAAACCATTTGGCCCTTGGCTTTTTTTTTTTGTTAGGGGAACTTTCATGATTACTTCTATTTCCTTAAGGGTCATAGCACTATTTAAATTGTTTATCTGATCTTTATTCAATTTTCATAAGTGGTAATGAGTAATTTGTCCACTCATTTTGATTTTACATTTTTGTGACATACATATTTTTGAAGTAAGACCTAATAATCATCTGGATTTCCATAGTGTCTGTTTTTATATCTGCCTTTTCATTTCCGATTTTGTTAATTTCGATATTCTCTTTCTGCCTTTTAGTTAGTTTTGGATAAGGCTTTGTTAATCTTGTTGATTTTTCTCAAATATCAACTCTTTGTTTCATTGATTCTTTGTATTGTTCTCTTTTTCTTTTATTGACTTTAGCCATGATTTTGATTACTTCCTGCCCTGTACTCCTCTTGGGTGTGTTTTTGTCTTTTTGTTCTGGAGCTTTTAGGTATGCTCTTAAGTTTTTGGAATGCAATCTCTGCAATTTCTTTATGAAGCACTTATGCTATGAACTTTCCTCTTAGCACAGCTTTCCTTGTATCCTATAAGGTGAGTATGTTATGCATTCATCTTCATTAAATTCTAGCATGCATTTAATTCCTTTCTTTATTTCTGTCTTGACACAGTAATCATTCAGTAGAGAGATGTTCAGTTTCCATAAATTTGTTGGCTTTCTGTTGTTGTTGAAACCCAGATTTAATCTGAGGTGATCTGATAGGAATCAGGGGTATTTCAGTTTTCTTGTGTCTGTTGAGACTTGTTTTGAGGCTGAGTATGTGGTAGATTTTAGAGAAAGTTTTGTGAGGTCCTGAGAAGTGGTATATTCTTTTGTGTTGGGTAAAATTTTCTGTAGATATCTGTTAGGTCCATTTGAGTCATAATGTCTGATAGCTCCGTTATTTCTCTTTTAATTTTGTCTGGATGACCTGTCCACTGATGAGAGTTAGGTATTGAAGTTTCCCACTATCACTTTGTGAGGGTCAATGTGGGATTTAAGCTGTAATAGTGTTTCTTTTATAAAAGTGGGTGTTTTTTTTTTGTTTGGGGCATAGATGTTAAGAATGGAAATGTCATCTTGGTTGATTTTTACTTTGATGAGTATGAAGTGTTCTTCCCTATCTCTTTTGATTAATTTTGGTCTATTTTATTAGATATTAGAAAGACTACTCCAGTTTGCTCTAGGGTCCGTCTGCCAGAAAATTTTTTATAACATTTTACTTTGGAGTAATGCCTATTGTTAACGTAGAGAGGTGTTTCTTTTTTTTTTTTTTTTTTTTTTTGATTTTTCGAGACAGGGTTTCTTTGTGGTTTTGGAGCCTGTCCTGGAACTAGCTCTGTAGACCAGGCTGGTCTCGAACTCACAGAGATCCGCCTGCCTCTGCCTCCCGAGTTCTGGGATTAAAGGCGTGCGCCACCATCGCCCAGAGAGGTGTTTCTTACATGCAGCAGAAGGATGAATTTTGCTTTCTCAACCATTCTCTTAGCCTATTTGTTGTACTTGGAAATTAAGTTATTGATAGTGACAGATATTAATAACCAATGATTGTTATTTCCTGTTATTTTTGTGGTGGTGCTGGTTCTGGTGGTGCTTCTGGTGGTGGTGGTGGTAGTGAGGTGTGTGTGTGTGTGTTTGTGAGTAATTGTGCTTCCTTTCTTTTGGTTAAGCTTGTGTGAGACTATTTATTTCCTGTGTCTTCATGGGTATAATTATCTTTCTTGTGATGGAGTTTTATGTCTCGTACCTTCTGTAAGGCTGCATTTTTGAAGAGATATTGTGTAAATTTGACTTTGCTGTGAAATATGTTGTTTTCTTCATATATAATGATTGAAAGTTTTGTTGGGTTTAGTAGTTTGGGCTTGGATCTGTGATTTCTTAGAGTCCAGCAATTCTAGCTTTTAAAGTCTTTATTGATAAGCCAGGTGTAATATAGGTAAAGGTCTGCCTTTATATGTTATTTGGCTTTTCCCTTTGTAGCTTTTAGTATTCTTTCTTTATTCTGTTTATTTACTGTTTTGGTAATTATGTGTCAAGGGTTGTTTTATTTGCTGTTCCAATATTTTTGATGTTCTGTTAGCTTCTTGTACCTTAATAGGCATGTCTGTCTTACTGTTAGAAAAATTTTCTTCTATAATTTTGTAAAATATTTTCTGGGTCTTTGAACTGGGATTCTTCTCCTTCTTCTATTCTTATTATTCTTAAATTTGTCTTCTTCATAGTGTTCTAGATTTCCTGGATGTTTTGTGTCAGGAATTTTTTAGATTTAACATCTTCTTTGACCAATGTATCAATTACTTTTATCTTATCTTCTAAGCTTATGATTCTCTCTTCCATCTCTTGTAATCTGTTGGTGATGTTTGTATCTATATTTCCTGATTTTACCTAGACTTTTCTTCTCCAGGAAGATGTCAATTTGTGTTTTCTTTATTATTTTGATTCCATTTTCAGGACTTGAACAGTTTTATTTATTACCTTTTTCTCTTTGTTTTTTTTTTCTTGGTTGTCTTAGCATTCTTTAAGGGATTGATAGCTTTCCTCCAACTATCAGTTTGTATCTTCCTAGATTTCTGTAAGCGATTTATTCACTTCTTCTTTAAGGGCCTCTATCATCTTCATAAAATTGGATTTAAGGTCATTCTCTAGTGCTTCAGCAGTGTTGGGATATTGATGGCAATATTTGATATTAGGCTAGCTGTGTTTTGGAGATGACATATTGCTATGGCTGTTGTTCATTGTGTTCTCCTGCTGGCCTCTAGGCATCTGGGTTTGGAGTAATTATAGGTTTAGGTGCCATTTCTGAGATTATCTTTGTTGGATGAATTTTTTCCCTTGGCCTGTAGGTCTGGTGACTGGTGAGTCCTAAGGTCCAGTAGGGTAACTTCTCTGGAGTTTGGGTGGTTGGCATTACCTCTAGGGGATGGGATTCTGGGAAATGGTGTGGACTCTGGAAGAGCAGGGGTTTTTGAGACTTGGGGTACAGGCTTAGCCTCTAGGGTTCTGGTAGGCAGAGGGCTTCTAGAGTCCAGGGTATCATGGCCTCCAATAGAACAATGGCTTTCTGCCAGAGTTGTGGGCCAGGATATGTAGGGGAATGGGCACTGTTCAGGAAACTGGGAAGGCTCTGAGGAAGCGTAAGATGATTTTGGTGGGGGTCTTACTGAGATCTTGAGTACCCACATGGTGTCCAAGAGAGCAATGGGCTTCTGCTGGAGCTGTGGGCCAGGATATGGGTAGTAGGAGAGGGGTGATGGGAAGCTGGGTAGGTTATGAGGCAGCATTGGATTATCTGTAGGAGAAGTCTTCTTTTTCTCCTGTGGTTCCAGGTGCTGACTTCACTTCTGCGAGAGCAGAGGACTTCTGCCAGAGCTGTGGACCAGAGAACATCTATTCTTACTATTCTTAGGTTTGTTCTTTTCACAGTGCTCCAGATTTCCATGCTGTTTGTGTCAGGAATGTTTTAAGACTTAACAATTTCTTTGACTGATAAATCCATTTTTTTTATGGTATTGTCAATGCCTGAGATTCTCTCTTCTATATCTTATATTCTGTTGGTGAATCTTTTAATTCCTTTTTAAATTTCTAAATTTTTCATTTCCTGAATTCCCTCAGTTTATGTTTCATTTATTAATTCTAATTACATTTTCGGGGTCCTGATCAGTTTTTTCATTTCTTTCCATTGTTTGTGTGTTCCTGGATTTCTTTAAGGGATTCATTCACTCATTTCTTCTCTGAGGATACCTATTATCCTCATGTAGGCAGTTCTTAAGAATTTTTTTTTCTTGTGCTTCAGTTATACTGAAGTAGTAAGCAACCAGAAATTGCTTGACAAGACTATCTGAAAGTCCTTTTTGGAGTGAATGGTACACACTGAGTGCTTACTAATACTACACTTATTTGCTGTGTGTAATTCTGATAAGTGAATGTCCAGTCTTGCTTAGACTAAGTAAGCCCTCTACCCCGAGTTATATCCCCAGCCCTATAGATTATTATTGAAAAGTAAGTTTTACCATTAGTAGCTTGTATTAAGTAATAGAATTTATCAACAATGTATTCTTCCTGAGATTCAAAGTTGCAGAGTTTTCTCTACAGGACGCAGATAATTCATATACATAAGTACTATGATTGTATATGAATAAAGACAATAACAAGAGTACATTATTTTTTAACATATACATACAATAAATACATATTTAACTCAGGAATTCAAAAAATTTAGATAACATTCTACTTTACTAACTTTTAAATAGCATAATATTTCAGGTTGAAATTTGCAAAGAGAAAATCTGAAGCTGACTTCGTAGGAATATAATTTTCCTGAAAAGTAAATTCATTTGTGTCAAATGCCTTTAAAATGTGTTTGTTTTTACTTGCTTTGTTTTTTCCCTCAACATAATTTTAGTGCATTTCATGGGAGAGAAGTCATTTTAAAAGAGCACAAAGGAATGAAATCTTAAGAAGAAATATGTACAAATCTATACAACAAATATGTACAAATATGCACAGCATTGGTGGGGTGAACGCTAGCATACAATTTGTAAGATATTCATGTTTTCTACCTTTCCATGTTTTCCAGCTGATTACTGTAAAGTTAAATAGTTCACAACAACTTCACAGCATTGCAGTTTCCTACCCGTGGGACTACAGCTGCTGCTTGGCAGTGCAGTGGACTGAGCTTCTAGGAGCTTAAACGACCAAGTTTCTGGTTGATTTTTCTTATTTTATGAACTCTTTTTAGGTCAATGACAATATTTTAAAATACTTGATGGATTAGGGCCTAACTCTCACTATCAATGTTCTCTTTTACCAGCCTTATTCTCAAAATCATAATGAGGTTATTAAGCAATTTGGTGGTCCCGAATAGAGTCCCTGGAATGGGATAATAAGTAAAAAGTGAACAGAATCTTCCTTAAAGATTTATTTGCAAATGGTCAGCATCTCCTGTCTTCCAGTCTGGCCCGGAGTGAAGGATGACCTTGATAGGTTAATTCTCCCTTCACTTTCTAAGCAGTGACATTTCAGGTGTACAATACCATATCTGCTGCATGTGGTGCCTGGGATTGAATCCTCAGCTCCTTCATGCTGTGGGAAGTACTCACCAATGGAGCTACTTCCTCAGCCTAAAATTGTGGAAGAGTTCTGTCAACATTTAGAGCTAGAAGTACCTCAAACCAGTAGACTGTTTTGCGGTGTGATATTCTGATATGATGGTAGTGACTGAGGATCACCAAAACTCAGAATGAGAAGTTCAGTGGATAGAGAAGAGTCCCATGTGATCTCCAAGTGGACAGCCATTTCTTCTTATAACTGATTGTTTTCAATAGTTGAGGCTACAGTCACGCTCGGTAAGCACTCTACTACCAAGCTATGCCAACAGCCTTCAAAGCTAACTCATATTTATTTCTGCCACACAACATCTTATATTTCGTATTTCACTAGCTTGAGGATATCTTCACTATTTAATCTGATATTTGAAGTAACCTTAGCCTCCATTACAATTTTGAGAACTTCAAATTCATGGACACCCTTTCCTATGTTAAAAAAAAAAAAAGATGCTTTGCTTTATCAAATTCCCGTAACCTCTGTAAGGATAACCCCAAATGTGGTACAACAAGCAGCAGGAGTTCCAGAGTGTGAGTAGGAAGAGGGTGGCATGTCAATTTGCCTCTGCTCTTTAAAAGCCACTGGGGGTGCGCCAGCAGGGCTCTGCACTCAGCGCCTCTTACATATGGCCCAGGCATGCTTTCAGCACCAGTATCTTTGGGAGAGGTGTGAAAAAGACGTTGCTCTCAGTCCAGGAGAGTGGGCTGTTCGAATCCTCCTGGAGACAAAAGAAAGAATTGGTTCCAGTGCCTTTTTCAATCCTAACAGCTTTCAGATGACACATTGAGAGTCATTTATACAGACTTGAATATACCCAAGCGTGTTCCTCGCCAAGCCTTCCCACAGTCTACGTGAGCCAATGCAGATCACTTTATTTTAAAAGGTTACATGTTATACAAAACCCACACACGTAGCTGTCTTAGACTTTCTCTACCCATTTCGGACTTCTGTGAGGTCGCCTTGATCTTTTCCATGCATAATTGCAGGTTAATTGCAATGCTTGTTTTAGTAAGTCGCTTTGAAAGGTAGGCATCATTGTCAGAGCTGCCCAGTGCAGCAATACAACCCATAGTTAGTTATTGCTCTGATTAGTAGACAGGTCAAAAATAATTTCTAAAGTCAACACTTTTAGCTGCTTTCCTTTAGATCCTCACCAGATCAATACAAATTTCAATTTATGTTTCTAATTGCTATCTTCATCCTCATATAAAAACCCTGGGGTTGTCTTGGAATCTCTGCCTTGATCTATGAGACCACTGTGTTTAACACCCCCACTCTTCCTCGGCAACCAAAAAGTGCCCTTCCCATCTCAACAGATAGCTATGTTTAGTACCATATGGCTGACAAATTTCTGCGGTGATAGATCCAAGAGGTAAAACATGAGATTCAATGTCCTGCCCTGTAAAATCCTTTGTCTCCTTTAAATAATGTTTTAATATTCGACTGGAAAAAGTATTTTATTCTTACTTATGTATTACTATATTCTCTATTTTAATCTTGCATGATGTCTTTCATCCTGCTCTGGTTTTTAAATTGATTTTATTGAGCTATAAACATTTTTTGCTGTTTCCCTCCTTTTCCCTTCCCTCCCCTCCCCTAAACTCACTCCCATCGTCCCCATACTTCCAACTTACTCAGGAGATCTTGATTTTTTTCTATTTCCCATGTAGATTAGATCTGTGTACGTCTCTCTTAGGGTCCTGATTTTTGTCTAGGTTCTCTGGAATTGTGAATTATAGGGGGGTGCTTTATGTCCAAAAGCCACTTATGAATGAATACATATGATATTAGTCTTTCTGGGTATGGGTTGCCTCACTCAATGTGATGTTTTCTAGAGCCATCCATTTGGCTGCAAAATTCAAGATGCCATTATTCATTATTTTTTTCTGCTGTGTAGTACTCCATTGTGTAAATGTACCATATTTTCCTTATCCGTTCTTTGGTCGAGGGTGATTTAGGTTGTTTCCAGGTTCTGGCTATGGCAAACAATGCCACTATGAACATAGTTGAGCATGTGTCCTTGGGGTACGATTGAGCACCCTTTTGGTATATACCCCAAAGTGGTTTTGCTGGGTCTTGAGGAAGGCTGTTTCCTAATTTTCTGAAAAATTGCCATAGTGCTGTTTTTTTTAAATCTTTATTTTATATATTTTATTTTATGTAGTTAACTGTCTGAACTACCTAGGCATTTTGGTATTTTAAAATGAGATTTATATAGATAACATTTTAGCGATATTAGATTAATTAGTTTATTGCTATATCTATGATCTGCTTTATGAACAGATTTTCAAGAAATAGCAGCCAAGGAAAGCAGAGGCAATGAAGTGAACCAGGGGCTTTTGGTCATTTCTTATTTTTAACTTCTTTTACTACTCTGCCAAATGCCAGTTTTAGCCTTTCTTGAGTCTGTATAATATTCATTAACATAAATTCTCTGGTTCAAATAATTCTAACTCAATTGGAATTATGTAAATGCAGTTTCAGTTTGTTGGTTGACCTGAAATCCCATGCTTCATATATGCAAACAGAATTAAAATGTAATTCCTCTACCTGAAAACAGACAGTGGAAGTAGGTCTTTATAAATATAAATATTCAAAAATCATTAAAAGGAACCATATATACATATGTTCATAATTTTATTTATAAAATAAGAGCATACATTTATATTTTGAAGAACATAATTTAAATTTTATAACAGTACAAACCAAATTTTATTTATAAATTAAGAATATGACTTCACATACATATATATGTGTTGTGAATATTTTCCTAGATTTTTTAAATGCACACTTAACAAAATATGTATACATATTCAATTTTTAGATTTCATGTTTGAGTCTGCTACTAAGTGCAGTGAGCAATTTTTCAAATCAGTTTTTATATTATTTATTTGCTGGCAATGAAAACAACATGAAATTATACTTTAATAGTGGATTGCCAATGCAATTATAAGTTATTTTCCCCAACCATCTCTATTTTTGGTAGATGATTAGTGCCCCGTGGGATCCAGAGACTTCTCTGAGCGAGAGCTGTTTGTTTTCTGCGTGCTGCAATTATATATTACACATACACCAATGATGAGTAGCCTCATGTGTTGGGATAAATATGTTATTATAAGTTCAAATGCTTAGATACTTTTTCGATGTTTATTTGAGCTGAGCAAAACATAGTGTTTTGAGTTCACAGGGGGCTTTCATAAACCTTTTGGGGGAGATTTTCAGCTCACAGGGGTTTGCAGGCAGATGGCATATGCAAGCAATCACACTTCTCTTTGGTGGGAGGAATGGCATTCTCAGGGTAATAAAATAAGAGAGGGAGGTGCCATGGCAAGTCTGTTCCCAGAGTCTCTGCTTGGGCTTTCCCCACAAAGCACAGGCACTGAGTACAAGCTTGAGGGGTAATATGCAGTCAGAACAATGTGGGGTTTTTTTCACAACACCCCCATACTACTCGACCCCTGCTTTCCCCCGGGATCTTTAGAACCAAGTTGATCCATCCCAGTGTTAAGAAAGAGACAAGATGTTTCAGGAATTTGATATGATTGTGTTCAAGAACAGCAATCACTTGTCCTCATAGCATGCCCCTTATGGAGTTTAAGGAAAGAAATAATGCCAAATGATTATCTTTCAAGTAGTTGGGCCAGCATTCCGTTCTTCACCGTAGAGCCCTCAGAAAGTCTAGATTCAAATACATACAACATTAGCCCCACACGTCCCAGTCCTCTGCGGTCCTTCTCCTAATGAATCCTCATTGATCTTTCTATCGAGTGTTATTAGAATTCAAATCAGTGACCAGAAAAATAATGATAAATAGATACTGTGCTCAAGTCCAAAAGCCTTAGTTTGTTTCGTAAATGCAGCAAATTGAAGTGAGTAAGGAGTGGAAGAGCAGAGAAACAGAGAAAGATGAAAGAGAGGAAAAGAAGGGAGGTAGGAGGAGAGAGAATAGGGGGAATAAGCAAAAGTCAAAGCTGATGAAGTCAGAAGAGATGTCAGAAGATTGACTCCATCTTGCTCCTCTGACTCAGTCTCTGACATCCCGGGACATCCCTACTACCCTTCCTCCTGAGAAGGGTTAGAAAGACAGAAACAGGGCAAAGAAAAGATGAAATTTCAGTCCTCTCCTCCCCATCAATATAGTGTTCATCAAGTCAGACCCTGGGGGTTTCCTCTAGAAAGTAATAAGCCTATAGTAGGTATGTGATTACCATTAATGAATAAAGGAACTCCTTTGGACTTACAGCAGGGCAGAACTTAGCGAGGCGGAGAAAACTAAACTGAATGCTGGGATAAAGAAGGACAGAGTCAAGGAGAAACCATGTAGCCTGCTGGAGATAGATGCCAGAAATTTTCCATGTAAGCAACAGCCTCATGGCAATGCACAGATTAATAAAAAAAGGTTAAATTAAGATGTAAGAGTTAGTTAATAAGAAGCTATAGCTAGTGAGCCAAGCAGTGATTTAAATAATATAGTTTCTGTGTGATTATTTTGTGGCTGAGCAGCTGGAAACCAGCAAGCAGCCCTCTTCACAACAAGATGGTTAGTATTTCATTGTATTATTTATTTATTTTCAACTTTGTTTGTCCGTTTATTCCGTCATTCTGTAAGAGCTGTTCGCTGTAAAATCCAGACTGGCTTTTCATCCTCAGACAGCTATTTTCTTTTTCAAAACTGTAGAATCAGGGTACTCTTTGACATCCAAGTATTTCAAAGAAAGCCACATGCGTTGCAAGGGACAACTCCGGCCAGAAGAGAAATTGCCCTGCTTTGTCGCTGTTCAGTTTACCCAACTTATTCTTGTGTGTGCAACGTACCGTGTAAGTGGAAAATTACCTACCAAGACAAAATGTAAGGTGTGACAGAGAAATCCATTAAATTAATATACTATTTATTTGGAAGTTTCTTTTTAAAGGCAAGGCCAATTCCAATCATTTATGTTAACTACTTATAATGTATGCTTAATTAGCAACTGCTCAATAGCAAAGTGCATACTTTTAAACGAGAAGATTGTATCTTATTAGAACACAGAACTCCATTGAGATATATAGCTCACTGTGTGGTTCATGCACCATGAAGGGAAGGAACAAAAGAAGAGACCAGGAAGATGAAGGATGGGTGAAAGACCAGATAATTAGCGAGAAAAGCCCACACGTAGAAAAAAGTCCACTTTCCATATTTATTTTTTCACTTAAAACACAGAAGAAATATGAAATATTTCCACAATAGAAAATGGACTTTAGAGGAACACAAACAAAATTGAATGGACATTGTAGATTCATTATTAGTAATGGGTTGTAACAATTCTAGTGGCAATGTTGGATGTTAACAATATAGAAAAAATTGATGAATGTCAACAATATAAAAAGATATTTTAGAACTATTTTTGCACTGTTCCTTGCATCTATAGAGCAAAAAAGGAGTAAAAATTACTTGTTAATTATATTCACATTTCAATTATTAACCTCTATTTTTAGAATAATATTGGTTCATGCTAAACTCTCAGTGAATTTTATTAGAGCTATTATGAATAAATATTGATTATACACATTTAAGAGATGAAGGGCTTGGTATATAATGGCAATAAACACTTAGAATCACTTAGTTGGTTAGTTTGGTAGCTGACCTTGAAAAAGACAGAAGATCACAGGGCACTTTATTCTGGACCTTTTCCCCCATCTATGATAATAAACCAGTCTTTCCTAATCATGATAAGGAGTGAACAGACTATAACTATTATATGTTTAGAGCTATCCTTGGAATATGGAAGCAGTTCAGTCGCTATGATCATTATTTAGTTTTATGATTGCATTATTATCAAGTTGAGCTTCAGAAAGGGAAAATTGTGCCTAAGATTGAAAAAGTGGAGAAAAAACAGAAATTTTGAAAAGGGAAATCATCAGATAAAGCAAAGTGATCTAGTGGACATTTGGAAATAGAATTTGTAAGCCATCAGAAAAGAGGGATCAGTTTGTACCGTGTGAACAAATGTTGGCTGGCTTGTAGTGAAAGAAGGCAGCCAAACTCTCAGCTCTGGAGACATAACAAACAGGTGAAGAAAACCTGTTAGAGAAACTGAGTAAGGAAAAGAGGAAATGGTATTTGTAGCCTCGAAGAAAAGGAGAAAGAACTTATAAGGAGAAGGGGAGTTCCAGCCAGGCTAAAAAGCCAAGATGAGGTCCAATAAAGTAAGGCTGCAAGGAGTGTGAGAATAGTCAGCCAGCACCTGCCATGGTTCAAAGCAACACAATGGTGAGGGGTGGGGGTAAAACAATTAGAATATTTTCACTATATTTCTGTACTTTCTACTCCTTGAATATAAGGTGTCTCAGAAAAAAAAAGTCCTTCATGTGTACCAGAGCATGACCATGGCAGATGTGCTAGCAAAAACATAATTCTTTTAATGACGCACTAATTCTAAGTACTAGATTATAATGTCCATAGCCAAGAAACAGGTTTTTGACAAAAACTGCATTAGCATATTTCCTTTCATTGACAAATGTTAGGAGCAGAAGCTTTATTATTGCAAACTGGAAATACTAAGGTTTTTGTTTGTTTGTTTGTTTGTTTGTTTGTTTGTTTCTGCAAAAAAAAATCAGTCCACTAGTAAACACTACCAAGGCAGTTCAACATTAACTACATTTAGCCTTTACACAGGAGCGGCCAATTTTCTAAGTACCTCTAAGAACAAAATCGCCAGGACAGTCCTGTTCTATGCAACTCTTGTCACCTTTGGAGCTTTGTAAACCTATTTTCTTGACAAAATAAAGTACCTGTTTTCCTCATCTTATTGAGGTAAACTGCTTTTTTTTTCAAGTATTTCTTTTTTTTTTAATTTATTTATTTATTAAAGATTTCTGTCTCTTCCCCGCCACCGCCTCCCATTTCCCTCCCCCTTCCCCAATTAAGTCTCCCCCCAGCCCGAAAAGCAATCAGGGTTCCCTGTCCTGTGGGAAGTCCAAGGAACCCCCACCTCCATCCAGGTCTAGTAAGTTGAGCATCCAAACTGCCTAGGCTCCCACAAAGCCAGTGCGTGCAGTAGGATCAGAAACCCATTGCCATTGTTCTTGAGTTCTCAGTAGTCCTCATTGTCCACTATGTTCAGAGAGTCTGGTTTTATCCCAGGCTTTTCCAGACCCAGGCCAGCTGGCCTTGGTGAGTTCCCGATAGAACATCCCCATTGTCTCAGTGTGTGGGTGCACCCCTCGCGGTCCTGAGTTCCATGCTCGTGCTCTCTCTCCTTCTGCTCCTGATTTGGACCTTGAGATTTCAGTCCTGTGCTCCAATTTGGGTCTCTGTCTCTGTCTCCTTTCATCGCTTGCTGAAGGTTAATATTCAGGAGGATGCCTATATGTTTTTCTTTGGGTTCTCCTTATTTAGCTTCTCTAGGATCACTAATTATAAGCTCAATGTCCTTGGTTTATGGCTAGAAACCAAATATGAGTGAGTACATCCCATGTTCCTCTTTTTGGGTCTGGCTTACCTCACTCAGGATAGTGTTTTCTATTTCCATCCATTTGTATGCAAAATTCATGAAGACCTTGTTTTTTATTGCTGAGTAGTACTCTAATATGTATAAATTCCATACTTTCTTCATCCATTCTTCCATTGAAGGGCATCTAGGTTGTTTCCAGGTTCTGGCTATCACAAACAATGCTGCTATGAACATTGTAGAGCATATACTTTTGTTGTATGATAAGGCCTCTCTTGGGTATATTCCCAAGAGTGGTATTGCTGGGTCCAGGGGTAAGTTGATCCCGAATTTCCTGAGAAACCGCCATACTGCCTTCCAAAGTGGTTGCACAAGTTTGCATTCCCACCAGCAATGAATGAGTGTACCCCTTTCTCCACAACCTCTCCAACAAAGGCTATCATTGGTATTTTTGATTTTAGCCATTCTGACAGGTGTAAGATGGTATCTTAAAGTTGTCTTGATTTGCATTTCCCTGATCGCTAAGGAAGTTGAGCATGACCTTAAGTGTCTTTTGGCCATTTGAAGTTCTTCTGTTGAGAATTCTCTGTTCAGCTCAATGCCCCATTTTATAATTGGGTTGATTAGCCTTTTACGGTCTAGTTTCTTGAGTTCTTTATATATTTTGGAGATCAGACTTTTGTCAGTTGCGGGGTTGGTGAAGATCTTCTCCCAGTTGGTGGGTTGCCTTTGTGTCTTAGTGACAGTGTCCTTTGCTTTACAGAAGCTTCTCAGTCTCAGGAGGTCCCATTTATTCAATGAGGTCCTTAATGTCTGTGCTGCTGGGGTTATACGTAAGAAGTGGTCTCCTGTGCCCATGTGTTGTAGAGTACTTCCCACTTTCTCTTCTATCAGGTTCAGTGTGTTCAGACTGATATTGAGGTCTTTAATCCATTTGGACTTGAGTTTTGTGCATGGTGATAGATATGGATCTATTTTTTCATGCATAAAATTCTAGTGCACACACAAACCATGGTCTATAAGCAACAGCATTGCATTATGAAAAAAACGCAGAATAAACTTTTATGTTAATGGGCAAATAAAATTCCTAGTATTGTTTTTAATGTTAGGTCTTGGGGTAGTAAAGAATAAAAGCATGCTAAATTTATATCTTGTGTAAAGAGTATTATATATTTTCTTTCTAATTGAGAACAGTGCCAAATAAATTATAGAAATAAGATTCAAAAACTATCAAAACACAATGAATATTTTTGAAATCTAAGTGTAGAGCTTCATATAGGGCACGTTTACAAAACAGTTTTCTGGTCCTGCCTTCAAAACCGTTCTCAGCGAAAGTATTTCCACTCCTGGCCTGGCAGTTTATTACCCATAACTTCTGTGCTTTTACTTTGTACAGTTATAATAATTAAGCAAGCATCACTAATAGATATTTCATTTTTCCCATTCTAAAAATTGATATGTATAAGCATATGTATACTATATAATGGATCTGTGCCTATTTTGATGATTTTTAAAGAATTAAAAGCATGTCCACTCCATAAACCAAATTTAAATAACAAGGAAAATGTAGAGGGGGAAGAGGTTAGAAATAAGATCTATAAGAATATTTAATAAATTTAAATGAGTTAAAACTTGTTTTAAAGATGAAACATTAAATTCAAGCAAGCAAAGAAAAAATAAAATCTATAAATGTTTTTTAGACACATGGTTGAAATAAATCACACAGAATGATTGAAATCAAATAAAAATTAAAACTCTATCAGTGTATGAATACAAACAAGATGGAAAATGATTTATCAAGCTAGGCACAGTGACATGCACCTGTTATCCTGATGCGTGGAAGGCTGAAGCAGGAGAATCAAATAAGACTCTTCCTCCAAACATGTCAATATATGTCCTGGAATAAAAATATTTATCATATTCCAAGGGAGTAATTTTAAAGGTGTTTTAAAAAGAACTACTTATAGAGATTAGACACAATATAAGGAAACCAATCCAAATTACCAGAAGAAGCCATTGGCTACTCTGAGGGTTAAAAAGAAGGGATGCTTAATAAACCCAGAGACTGCAAGCAAAGACCCATTGGATAGGAGCTGTGACCTTTAGTCAAAGTCTACAGTTACTGAGTTCACAAGGAAAAACTTGTGCTGTATGCAACGCACTTTTAATCTCCTCTCCTTGGAAGTTCTTCTGGGGCTTTTCATTAGTCCAGTGGAAAGGACATCTCTTAATATGGCCCATAAGAACAGCACTCAGAAAGAGGGATAAAAAGGGATAAAGGATGGATTGGGGAGGCCACCGTTCCCATAACAGACACTTTAAAAATTCAATGAGAACTGTTCTTACAATGATTCCAGGAATCAAATGAAGAGGCAATGTTCTCTAAGATCAAAAATTTCAAAGATGCACTGCCAAGAGCTTTTACACATTGACAAATGTATCATTGAAATATACAAAGCAAAATGGAACAGCAGTGTGAGGACAGTTCTATAAAACCCTGGAGAGAAACACATTTTTAAACAGTTTTTTTTACATACCAATCCAAGTTCCCACTCCCTCCCCTCCTCCCATTCCCTCCACTTCCCCCCCCAACTCCACCCCCATTCACTCCTCAGAGAAGGTAAGGTGCATTGCTTTGGGGATCCAAGTCCCTCACTACTATATCTAGGCTGAGCAAGGAAGATATGCATCCAAAGAGAACAGGTTCCCAAAAAGCCAGTACGAACAGTAGGGATAAATCCACTACCCTTGGCTCCGCAGTCTGCCCCAGCCACACAACGGTCAACCACATTCAGAGGGACTATTTGGTCCTTTGCTTGTTTTTTCCCTGTTCGGCTGGAGTTGGTGTGCTTCCATTAGCTCAGGTAGACTGTTTCAGTGGGTTTACCAATTGTGGTCTTTTGCTCATCTTCTCATTCCTCCCACCCTACACCTGGACTTTTGGAGCTCAGTGCAGTGCTCCAGTGCAAGTCTCTGTTTCCACCAGTTGCTGGATGAAGGTTTTATGGTGATATTTAAGATATTCATCAGTCTGACTACAGGCGAAAATCAGTTCGGGGGCCCTCTCTTGCTTATGGTTTTAGCTTGGGTCATCCTTGTGGATTCCTGGGAATTTCTCTAGAGCCAGGTTTCTTGCTAGCCCCTCAATCAAGATACCTCTTTCATTGCTCTCGCCTCTGTCCTTCCTCCATTTTGATTATCTTGTTCTTCTCTCTCCACCCCTTCTCCCCTCATTTTCCCTTTCCATCCTCCCTTCTCCCTGCACTCCTATATTCCCATTTTTCAGGCATTCTTGTCTATTTCAGCTTTCCAGGTGGTTCTATATATAGGGTTCACCTTGTTTCCTAGCTTTACTAAGATCATGAACTGTAGGCTCAATATCCTTTGTATATAGCTAGTATCTTATGAGTGAAGACATACCATGTCCAGCCATCAGGAAAATGCAAATCAAAACAACTCTGAGATACCATCTTACACCTGTCAGAATGGCTGAGATCAAAAACACCAATGACAGCTTATACTGGAGAGGATATGGAGTAAGGGGAACACTCATCCATTGCTGGTGGGAATGCAAAATTGTACAGTCACTTTGGAAATCAGTATGGCGACTTCTTAGAAAACTGGGAATCAACTACCTCTGGATTCAGCAATACCACTCTTGGGCATATACCCAAAGGATGCTCAATCATACTACAATGACATTTTTTCGTCTATGTTCATAGCAACATTATTTGCAACAGCCAGAACCTGGAAACATCCTAGATGCCCCTCAAACAAAGTACAGATAAAGAAAATGTTACACATTAGAATATTACTCAGCAGAAGAAAAAAAACAATGACATCTTGAAATTTGTATGCAAATGGATGGAACTAGAAAACACCATCCTGAGTGAGGTAACCCAGACTCAGAAAGAAGCACATCTTTAAATTTGACCAGAACAGAAAAAATGAGTTATAACTGCACTCAGAAGGCATATACAGAGGTCTGGGAAGATGACTCCAAGGGCGAAGGGACTGATGCACAAGAAGAATTGGAGCGAGTTTCTTCATACCCACATTTTAAAAGCTGGGTTTTGTTTGGCAAGAACTCGAGAATAAGACCATAGTACTGAAGATACTATCAGAAACTTCGGACTCAGGACCTAGAGAAATAAGCCTGGAAACCTCTATTGCTAGCTCCAATAGTCAGGGGGGTGGTGCTATGCAAGATGATGGGCAGAAAAGTTAGCAATGGGCTTCAAACTATAGCAATGACTAGCACAACAAGATATGCACAACAGTGTAATGTGGCATTAATATTTTTGGAGTATCTTACAGCTGCTTGACTAGACTGCCTGATAGCCTCATACCTGGTACTCTAAACCTGGCCCTGAACCTGTGGCTGGCAAGGTTACAGACCTTAAAGGAGAAGCAGCTACTACCTCTTGGCCTAATTCATTTAGTTTACAAATGCCTTCTAAATGCTCATCCTTGTAACAATAGGTTAGTACAGCCCTCCCTCCTTGTCAAGGAGCCTTCTTTTTGCAGCGGATGAAAGCTGTTACAGAGAGCCACAGCTCATCAAGGAACAGAGACAAAGTTACTGTAGTATGTCCACCCCCGAATGAGAAATCTGTGACACAAAGCCTATACCCATCTCAGGAGCGATGGTGGAAGAAGGGTTGGAAAATTGTAAGAGCCAGAAGTACTTAAGCTAAACAGTGTTTGGGGGGTATGACAGAATATACCCATGAACTCTCAACAGCTATGGATTCCTGAACAAAACCTACATAAGACTGCACCAGTCAACCCCGAAGAATGATTGAGCAAAGGGTTTATGAGACCCGAACCACAGGAGAAATAGTCAGTCTACAGCTACTGAGGAATGGGGAAACTTTTTCAGTCAGGAAAAAAAACCCTAGTAGGTTGACTACAATCAAGTGTTTGTAACTATAACTCTGTGTATATGGACAACATTAGCTGAACTCAGTAATGGTGGTATGCACAATATATTTACACAAATTCATACAGATACATGTTTAAATATATATAAACAATAGTTATATAAGAGGGTATGAATTTTATAGGAGGATGAGGGGGTCTCAGGAAGACGTTTTCAGGAGAGAGGGGAGCATAGTCAATAGACATGGTACCCATCCATGAAAATAAAAAGCACACTTTGATCATTTGGACTGGAATCTTTAACTTAAGCATAGAGGAGGTGCAGAAATTGGTGGATACATGAAGTCCACCTGTCTGTTCGTCAGGCGAACAAACCTTTGAATTTACTGAGACCTTGTCTGTAAAATTAGGTTTATAACTATCCAGGAAGGCACCAGATGCTACCCTCTGGACTTTACATATACAGACATCTGCATGGACACATACATACACACATACACTGCACAAACATACCCTACATACAAATGCACACAAATAGGCAGAGACAAGGTGAGGAACATATAGAGAGAGACATAGACCTACTGAAAAATAAAACCACTTCATAAAGATTCCGAAAAAAATAATTACCCAGTAAGAAATAAAATGAACCTCAGTGATTTCCAAGAGAAAAAAAATATAGAACACAAATTCTTGTCACAGTTCAATAATAACTAGAACTTACTAAGCACTAATTTTATATTCTAATTTAATTCACATACTACTCTAAAAGAAATGTTATCCTCATTTTAAAAATAAATTACAAGACTAAAATATTTTTTACTGAATTTTAAAATGCTGGAAATATAGTAAGAGAATCAGATATCAGATGTATGCATGGGTAGATAGACACACAGATATGCATTTAGAACAGAATGGAGTGCCCAAAATGAGGGGGGAGGGCAGTTCCAGAACTATATATGCAACGATGTATGCTTCAAATATGCATGTATATTTTTCTAGAAAGATGAAATAGGAAAGAAAGACTTAAATAAAAGTGGAATCTCTCTGAATTAAATACACAATTGTTCAAATCAAAATAAGACCACTTGATATCAGGCAAAATGAAAAGAAAATCATGCCTGAACAGATTTTGTGAAAATTAGCTATTTGAAAGGTTGTTAACCTTTAGAATCGTGAGTGCAAAGCTATAAAAATAGTCCGAGTTATAACATTAAATGGAATAATAAGAATCTCACTCAGATGACAAACTAAATGTTCCCTTCTTCCCCTTCTCTGGGCAACTCTTTTTCTTCTGGTTGAAATATATTCATGCTTTGAGACAATGGTGGATTGCTTGAGGACACACATATGATACCTTGGGACCTATTACCACTCTGATCTCTATTTTTCCAGGCATCTTTCAAAATGTGTTGATCCTGCAGCTGGTTATTTGCACCTGATTTGGAAGTTTTATCTTTGGAAACAAATTACAAATTACTCTGCTCTGTTGAGAAAACACTATGCTTTTGTGTGTGTGCACGCATGCATTTGGCACAAGATGGTTGACGTGTGGCAGTAAACGAAATGAAATGTGAAGAACGGATACATGCAGCCAAAGTGGACGCCTGCAGGCTTTCAGAACTTCATGATGCCTCGAACTGTTGCACTCAAAGCTATTCCCTGCCTCATCCAAAACAATAGTCAAAGAAATCGATGTTCAGCAATCAGCCAACTTAATTGGGCTTCCAGGAAATCTACAAGCACCTGCCCCCAAGCCAGGGTAACCATCTAACTGCACGGATTAATTGAATGGAAAATATCATTTCAAAGCTCGCCACATCCTCCGGTCGCACCACACCACTGAAGTTCAGCGTTGTAGCTTCAGTGATACACAAATGTCTCCTTAATTTTTTTTTAAATTTCTCTTGTAGCACTTTTGCAGTGTCCATGCATTTATGGTTCAATCAGCAGTAGCAATTGTTCTTGATTCCCCGCGGTTCCCTAAGACAGCCCACTGAGTTGAGAGAGTTGTTGTTTTTGAGTTCCTGCAGCTCACATAGCTACCTAGAAAGCGATACTTGTAAACCATCACATCCGATTTCCATCGACTTCATTCATAAAAGCAGCATTTTCCTGCTTTATGATTTGTTACTATCTTTGTTTTGAAGTTATAATATTAATAAACCTATTATTGAACACCACTCACTTTTCTATAAATTCCTTGAGAATACTGGTAATATTTTATTCATTAATAGTAGCACTTGCCTCTATGTCAGGCAGATCTATAGATCCTATGTATAGGGTTTATACAGAGGGCTCTACTGTTTGGCCTTTGTCAACCATCAGGCCTTGTTCTGAATGCACTATGAGCGCCATTGAATGAAAATTCATTCTTCACACCCAAAGAGATTAGTGCAAGGGGCAGTGCGTACTCTTCTTTGTGCAGGACACACCATATGTCTGTTTTCAGGACAATTAGTTACATCTGCTCCTCAGAATTCTTCAGAAGGGTTTCTTTTTTTTCCTTTTAAAGAATAAATCAAATACTATTTGGATTTTTTTTCTAAAATTATTCTAGAATATATGTCTAAATCCTATTGTAACCACCATTTCCATTGACAACTGATACCAACCATCACATGTCTGTATTTGACCAATTAATTCAAGGTTTACAAACCCCATAGATTGAGATTTTTAAAAATCCTCTGAAAATCATGCCCATCTCAAGAACCCTTTGCCGAAAACTGAAATTAGTTTTTACTTTCAGTTTTGCAACCTCAGCCTGGATGAAGACTGCTCATCCTATGGCACTGGATTCACAAAGAAAACGGCTTTGGTGAACACAACCAAGCAAACACACCTTTTCTGTCCCAGAACTAAGCAGATTATTTTCATTGTGTTCTCCATCTTAGAAAATGAGAGATGACAAAGAAGGTTTTATATTAAATTTTTACATAAAAATCCATTTCTTTCCCATTTTCTTTTGGTCAGATGGTTTTAAATTGCCATTAAAAAATCAGTACGAGAATCATCTGAATGTGTGTCTGAATCTACACCCAGGTCTGCGAATTAGGCTCACTGCCTATTGAATGCACCCTACACCTGTTACATTTTGCCATTGGAATGGGATAAGCATTGTAACTAAATGGATTATGCCGCATTTTACTAGAAACAAATTACCCAATACTACCATTTATGAGTTAAGATTTCCTGTAAGAAAATAGTGCAGGAAAAAAGAGGGATTATTTCATATCTTTGAAGGGTGTTTTATCACACTGTGCAATTGCATGCAATTTAACACCTAAACTGCTTAAAGTGCAAATGATATCAACTAGTCCACCCTAAGGGCCTGGTAATAGTCCTGCCGTTTGTGCTGCGAGAGCTGGGTTTGTCAGCACTTCCATTATAAGCCTGGTCTTTCAGGAGGTTTTTTTCCACTCAACCATGAAAATTTGCTGTAGTTTACAACTTGGCACAGAAGGTTTTAGCTTAACAGTGCCTACTTTTCTTCCAGCTATTTTGTCCCAAAAGAAGTCAGCTGGCTTACTCTGTGGCACATAAAGAAAAGAATGAAAAAGAAAAATGTATGTTGTAGATAGAAAACAAGTTTCAAATTAATAGTTAACCTATTAAGAGTTGGGTTTGGTTTTTTTTTTTTTTTTGGTTGGCTTTGTTTTATTTTTTTCTGGTCATGTTGGTGCTCACACCATGGGCACCCTAGTATCATCACCTCAAAAGTTTGCTGAAATATTTGGCAAGTTGTTCTGTATTCATATACACTGCCTAGATCATGTTCCTGGCTTATGGTAACCTGATTTATGATATTTGCAGTATGTTTAGCACTCAATAAAAATAATATTTCAAATTTTGAGTTTTGATCTTTTCCTGAGCTAGTAAGAGAGGTGAGGCACCTTTTCAGGATGTTGGACAGAGGCAGACAGCCCAGCCAACAATGGCATCACTTACGAAGGTAAGCAACTGATATTCCATAGTGTGCTGTGTTGTCTGGAATATTTTTGCTTGTGACTTTCATACCCAACGATATCTGTTTACAAAGCCTCCAACTGTTTCTCCTTACAAGAAGGAAGATAATTACCCTCGAGGTAAAAGTCAGAACTTCTCCGCTGTTTGAAGGCAATTAGTCCATTGGTTACTCCATATGAGCTAGAAACTTTGAGATCTATAATATTTGTCATATCGAATGATAATGAATCGGCAGTGCAGTGAATAATGAGCTTCAGTTATACCTGCTGTCACCATGCACAAAAATGTTGAGGAAATGACTGAGAGGAAATGCATAAGACTTTGCCTACTGATAATTTGGGTCAAGGCTAGAAATATTTTCTATATATCAAAATAGTACATTAATTATTTCATATATATATATATATATATAAAAAACATTATCATGCAACAGCCTCAGAACTCTGTAAAACATCATAATTTTTGTAGCGTCAAGGCCAGCATAAAATAGAAAATACTAATATCCATCATACATAATTTTTAAGAAAGAACTACATTAGAAAATGGGAGATGAAAAGTATTATTAGAACAAATCCTTAATGTCAATGTCACTGTTTTACAAACAAGCCAATGCTGGTACACGTTTATATCGCCAGCATTGTAAGACAGTGTCAGAATTCACAACATTGAAAGACCAAAAAAAAAAAACACTACTTTGGGGTAGAAATGTTGTTAGATTCTAATTAAAGCTTTTTTTTCAAACTACCATGTGGTGAGCCCTAGAACATTCAAGAGTATGAGCAGGCATTCTTGGCCTTTTTCATTCTCAGGATAACAAGAAAGACCGGAAACATCAGCATTGTCTGCAGACTACTTCTTCATTCGTGTAACTGCACAGGTAAGAGCGTGTTGAAAAAGAACAAGATACATCCACTGCGCATTAGTGACATGTTCCAATGTAAAGCTGTTTTCTTTGCCTCCTCATTCACCCAAGACCATTTGCTTTTTTATTCTACACATTGCATTCAAAGGCTGATGAAGCAATGGGCACTGACCAACCCCCCTGAGAATTCTGGGAAGGTCTGAGCATATTAAATGCTGTCTGGAAAATTGATTCATCCTGAGAAGTCACATACAGTGAAAGAAATACTTTCAGAAGAAATCTCTGAAGTTGTAGCATCACATCCAAAGGCTTTAATGGTACTGCTGCTATTGATGAAACAGCAAGGAGGTGGTGGTGCTTGAGAAATGCTAGAATCGGACTTGGGAGAAAAGCGTATTCAGGAACTTGTTGGTATTGAGGCTGAAGAGCTTTCCAGCGAGGAACTGATTAAGCTGGAGGATGAAAGAGGCAAACAAGTCAAGTAAGAGGTTATATCCAAGGCAACTAGAAAATTCCTAGCAAAGAACGGGCTGATGGTGTTTGCCACTATCTGCAGCAGTATAGAAATGGATGTTATCTATGAAATGTTTGCAAGAACTCAGAGGCAGATAGACATATAACATTGTATTGTGTGCTAGTTTGTCCTCTGGTCATAACAAGATGCCATCTTGGACTTTGCCCTGGTATCCATGGCAACCAGAGCAGACTAGTAGAGTGGTTGTCAGGTGTGTGAAAATGGTAATGGAACCAGGGTCCATCCCTGGGCAAATTAAGTGACACTCAATGTGACCCTCATCTGGGATTCCAGCTATTTCTTCCTGTTCCAGCTGCAAGAGATCTTGGGACAGGCTAAGCTATTTAAGCGGTAGAAGACTGATTGAAAGGTAGACTTCAAGATACAGCTTCCATGGGTCTCCATCTAGGACAGGATGGGACTTGGCAGTGGGGCAACCGTTTTATAATCCGCAATCCTGTAATGCCCCACACAGGCTCCGTAAGCAAACCTAATGAAGTCTCAGGTTGGACTTTGGTGAGCTGGTATTTTGGTCTGTCATTTCTTCCTCTCTGGGGTGATTAAGCATTTGTTTGTGTTTATGCAGGAAGTTTTTACAACACATGTTTGTGTGCTATAAATACTTAATAAAAAGAAAGAAAATTGTATAATCAAAACATGGTTTATCATGAGGACACTTCGCCTGTTAACGCACAAAATGGTGATGTTCAATGTCTTCCATCACGATTCTCAAACTTAGCTGGAAAAGAAGCTGCCACTATACTGTGCCCGCCCACTTCATTCAGTAACTACTTTTAGTTCAATGCTCCAAATATTCTTCAGGCCCAATATGCTTTCCTCTGTGTACTTTAATGGTGAGGCCCTACACAACCATTCTGTTGTTTTCTTCAAGTGTAGTACACAATGTATTGCCTGAGACATTCAACTATTTATTATTAAATAGGTATTTTGATGGATGACTTTGACTAACTGCAAGTTAATGTGTTTTCAATCTGTTTCAGGATGATTAGGCTAAGCCTAAAGTAGGTTATGTATGTGAAATAGATTTCTAATATGATGTTTTCAATTTAAGATGTAATCATTGGAACATAAACTCCTAGTAAGCACAGGAACATTAGAGAAATCTGAAAACAGCTAATAAATGATAATTTGATAAATAATAATGACAGAGTTATTATACCCTCAAATGAACTTTAGAATGGGGACTTAAAAGTTCGAATGATTTCAGGAATTTTGGTAAGTATTTTAACTTAAAATTTGAAGTAAATTTATTTATCCAGTTTGCTCATAGACAAAATTTATCAATATTTAGTTCTATTAGGATTATAACATGACAAGTTTCATCCCAATTTATAAGGCATTACTGAATTTTTCAGGTGCCATGAGGTTCACTTCTATATAATCCTGGGTTTGGGCCATCAGTTTGCAGATAATAATAGCTGATGCTCTGGCTCTCTCATTCTGTGCCAGGCATAATTAAACATTTCATATTTATGAACTCACTGAGCTATGCCATATCATTATCCTCAACTTTGAAATGAGGAAACTGGTTACAGAGGCTGCAGCTTTAATGCTATAATCAAGATCCCTGCCAGCAGGCTAGTTCCAGAGCCTAGGAACTGCTGTGGTTACCGTGCTACTGTATTTCAAGGAGAAATGATCCTTGGATTCCTGGAATAGAGTATATTGTATCATTGTGTATTAATCTTATAACCCATTACTATACTGATAGTTCTGTACAAGTAATGATATTAACTATATACAGTTTCATTTAAAAAGTAAATCTTTGCTATTTTAGTGTTTAAAATATTTTACTTCTTATAAAACAAATTAGGGAAACTTCCATCTTTTTTTCTACACTCATAAATAATACAAACGAGCATTCAGGGCATGGTGGCAGTCACCTGTAATTCCAACACTTGTGATCAATCCAGGGAATCTGTAGTTCGACCTCAGACTGGGCTACATACATACTGGTTTCAACGCTAGCCTGCACTGTGTAAAAACTGTCTCAAAAAGGGGGTGGGAGGGAAGCAGAAGGAAGGTGGGAGGGAGGGAGGGAGGGAGGGAGGAAGAGAGGGAGGAAGAGAGGGAGGAAGAGAGGGAGGGAGAAAGGAAAGTTGGGAGGGAGGGAGAGAGAGAAGAAGCAATCTAGGGCATGCAGGTTCCTTTCAAATTAAAGAAAATGCGCACGTAAAAACTACTTTAACTGTCCAGTTTTCTAGTCTCATAACTTTATAGCATTGTGAATCTCTTCCCTTTACTATTCAAATGTTAGTGATGCGTTTTTAAGTCTTTTCACATAATTCTCACGATATCATAAATCATAATAGTATCCATTTTCTCATTTCTAATGTAAGTTCTCTGAATGTGTATATACACATGACCGCAGTTGAGGCTATAATTAAGAATTTTATTTCAGTATTTTATTTTTACTGGTCCTACTAACTCTACACTCTTTCCTCAACATTTTTCTAAGAAAGTGTTCCCTGTCTTAAGCCACTATTTTGTGCATAGCACTGACCTGTACTGCGGTATTTATCAAAATTCTGTGTTTGTCTCGTGGTTACATGATGCAATGAAGAATCATGTCTTTAACCAAGTCAATACATGTCGGCCAACATTGCTTTTATGCAGGGATGGTATCAAAATGTCAATGATGGTGATTTAGGAATTACTATATTTGAAAGGTTTTTACACTATTAGCAGCGCTGTGCCAATGCTCCAGGGCAAAGAAAATTCAACTGATGAAGTATTCAAAATCCTGCCTGCCCTCAGAGGGTCTTCATTTTAGCAGCAGGAACAGTAAGTGAGCCGGTGGAGTAAGCTGAGAGAAATGTACTTCAGTAGTTCAATCAGCATTACTGGATACATTGTAAAGGGTTGTATACAATAAGAAATTAGTGAGAAATAATACCTTCATACAGAGAATAAGCCACCAGTGCCTAGCAAAGGTGTAAAGGCTGGAAGGATGCCTCGTGGACTTGGTCCCATTTCGCTGCAGCCGTACTGACTAAAGCTTGGCAGACAGAGGAACACAGGGTGAGGACATCAGCCATGATTGGTGACTTCAGTTTCTTCACCTGGACAATAAAAACCACACGTGCGATCATTCTGTCAATAGCTAACAAATGTGCTGGTAAATGAATTATTTAAACAAGTCATCATAATTCTATGCTAAATATCTAGAATTTGGTACTTCTTCTTTTGAATATTCCTATTTCAATGTCCTTCTAAAGGTCTCAAGAAGAAGAGATGACTTTCTTTTTTTCTTTTCTTTTCTTTCTTTTCTTTTTTTATTTTTATTTATTTATTTATTTATTGTTTTGAGATAGGGTTTCTCTGCTTAACAACTCGAGCTGTCCTGGAACTCACTTTGTGGACATGACTGACCTTGAACTCACAGATATCAGCTTGCCTCTGTCTCCCAAGTGCTGGAATTAAAGGTGTGCACCACCACTGCTCAGCTAAGAACCTATTTCTTAAACAGTCTATGAATTCTGTCCCACTGTGATTCCATGAACCCAACCCAGCCCTAATTCTCTTTCTTGTGTTCTTAGAACAAATGGTTCCACGCTGGATTCAAAAGCCTGACCACTTTACATAAATGCAAATTTAGTTCTTCTCAACCTTGAACTAGCCAAATATTATAATGAACCTTGATTAATTGTGAGATGTCCCTCAAGCAATTGGTTGCTAATAATAAATTAACAAATTGCAAAATTAATTTTAGGGTACATTAGTTAAAATTTAGAATTATTTATTATATGCCCTTTTAATGAAAAAGATGAATTTAGAACAAGACCTTGCATAAAACACAGCATGGATTCTGCATCTTAATATCATTTATCTTATATGTTATAAGAACAATATTGTTGAAGTCCAATGTGTATGATGATTCATTCAGTCACCAAATATTCATTGATATGGGAGCATAGGTTTGCTGAACGGAAAAAAGGAAGTGAACTAAATGGATCAGGACATGAAAGAAGCTCATTGGTTCACTTATTACACATAGGAAGGAATCCTGGATGGAGCTCAGAGCTGCTCTTGGGCCGAACATTTACCTCTCTGCTCATGCCCACCAGGCATCTATCAGGTAGACTTCTCTGATTCACTGTAAGTTTTCTCAGCAAAACAGTGTACATTATAAACATCAATACTTCTCAGAAGGCCTGTGAAGCATCCGGTGCCTGAGAGAGACAGTGTACATTTTAGTTCTGGCACTAATGCCATGGATATCAACGTTCTATAAGCTCCAAAATCAGCAGAGAAACTTGTACAAGGTTTCTCTAAGATCTACTTCTGGAAGTTATGATTTGGGGTATGGACTAAAACTTGAGAATTTTCACTGACACTGTTAAATTATTTATATTTCTTGTGATTTACGTGTATTTATATATACATATATATTTAATTATGCCTTCTTTAATAACATGAATTATGATAATATGATCATGAAATAAATTCAAATAAAATCTAGAAATCTAATTCTATAAATTTAATATTCCAGGTAGTAGACTTGATAGCTATTTGTGCTTATTGATCAATGCACTATAACATAGGTTTCTACGTTTAAACTGCTTTTCTAGTTTGATGTCAATAATGCTTAATTCTTGGTAGCAGATGTAGCTCAGTTGGTCAAGTGCTTGCCTAGAATTCAGAAAGCCCTGGGGACCATTCCAACTGCCAATCACTGAATACACTGGGTGTTCTGGTACACCTATAATCGCAGAACTCAAGAGGTAAAGGTTAAATCAGAAATTCAAGGTTCATCCTCTCATAGAAAAAGTTCAGGGCCAGCTGGGAAACCCAAGATTCTGCCACAGATACTAGTAATTAATGAGAACAATGATAGCAATGCTAATTCTAATTCTTATCTTTATAACTTGGCTGTAGAAAACATATGTACAGTATCAAGTCCTTGAATCCTGGCTCATCATCTCAGACCTCATGTTTAACATAAATACTCTGAGGGAACCGTCTTCAAATGCCACTTTTAATTAGATGTTCTTTCAGAACTCTTATATTTTCTTTTCCTAAAGATAATTTATTTAGTGCTAGTATATTGTTGAAATCTGTTAACTGCCTGTGTAATTCAAGCAGTGCTGCAATAGTAATAAAAAACAGAGTTCATGAGGTATTTAGGTCAAGAATGACTGTTCATGTTGCGACAAAGACAGAATCTGCACAACATAGCTCACTAAGAGAATATAGATCGGTTTGATGACTCCGTGTCCATTTGGAGTTTAGGCTCCTCTGTGTTCAAGCACTACTTCATGTTATGATGAAAGAGGGAAAGGAGGAGAGGGGAAGGGAGTGAAGATGAGTGCAGAAAGGTCAAGGAGAGATGAGAAATGGGGGAAAGAGAGGAAAAGAGGAGCAATTTAGAACAACAGAGATTTTTATTTCTATGCAGGGATGGTTTGGCTCCTGACTAATGGCTTAAATTAAGTTTAAAGGGTTCAGTCTGCCCAAGTTCTGTTGGGAGACCATGAGGCCCAGTTCTGTTTTCTGAGACACTCCCACTATAAACAAACAATGTAGTTGACAGGAATGGCAATATACCTCATGTTGCAAATAGAAAGACATTTAGGAATCCTTGTGCTACATCTGTACTCACTGGAAGATTAAGAGATAAGAAGAGAAAGTGGAAAGTGTATGGGAAGGTGCAAGGGGATAAAGATGAATCTGGGAGGAATTCAGGGAAGAATTCAGGGAATGAATATGATCATAATATATTGTGTGCATATATGATGCTTTCAAAAAACAAATAAAAATAGGATATTTCAGAAAAAAGATCGTCGTGCTCCAAATCCACCAAGGATAACAGTTTTCTCAACCTCCAGTTCTTTGATGCTCATGTGATGTTTCCTTTTCACCTTGTTCTTGAAAGTCTCTCTTCCCACTGATTCCTGAGAAGTTAACTTTATTAACAGATCTTTTCCTTCCATGACAGCTCCTCCTCATTTTCCCACTGGCTTGTCTTAAGGAATTGTCCTTGGATAATGTATCCTACAGTCATCTTCCTTTTCTATATTATATCCTTAAAGTTCATTTCACTTTCTCTAAATATTTAGGGCATTGCTTTGAATCTTTCAACAATTAGGTAAGTAAATACAAAGTGTCAAAGATTAAGTTAATATATATAAACATATATATGTATATTATGAACTAAATAATCCACTTTGATAAATGGTGATATCAACATCCTCTTGATGCAGGAAAACATTGAAAAGCAAACTGTAACCAGAAATTCCAGCCATTACACATATTATCATAGTAAGATTTCTATTTGGGGGAAGAGACATAGAATAATCCTTTGTAGAATGTCATAACTCAATTTAGAACTTTGGTAAATTAAAGACATTTTAAAAGTAATAAACAATGACAAGCCATAGAAGAATATTTGGAAATTCTTAAGAACTATGCTTGGAATATATATCAGGAATATTTACCGAGAGGGCAATAGAAGGAAGACTGTAAATCACAAGAGATAGCGCCTCAGGAAGAATGTATACTCCTACACTTCCATTTTCATTTAAAATTTTGCATTCTGATCTTTGTTTTTATATAAACTTGCTTCTCTAGACTTTAATTTCCTTATTCTTGAGATAAAGTGTTTTGGTAATGTCATAACCTGACATAGCATAGACTGTGTTACGCTGCAGGAAAAATTTAACAACTGAATATCAGTGACGAAGCACTGCCAATGTTTGATGCTTCATTTTGGACAAATACTGGTCTGATAGAGTCTGGTCCATTGTGGTGGACTCAGATGACTTCTCTGAGAAAGCCTTGCTCTAATGAGGTGCCATTGTCTCAGTACTAGGCTTCAAGCCTGATGTGGTAAGAGGTGCTACTGATGAGGATAACTTGTAGGTTTTAATCGTCTGGGCCTGAAAATGACATCTATCACTCCTACCACCTCCAATTAATCAGAGCATCTTCATATTCAAACTGACTGCAGGCATGTATTGTGTTTGGGCATAATCTCTGGATCTACTGTAATCTTAAATTTCTCAATCAGAATCCTAAAGACTGTGGTACTTTGAATATAAACTCTGAAGTTTATGGACTATCTTGCATTCATAGGGCAAATTTCTCATGCTCAAATTTGCTACCTAGAATAGTTCATGATGTAGATACCATTGTTCTAATTTTATAGATGAAAGTAGGCTTAGCAAAAACCATTTTCTTAGTACGTGTTGGAGTTGAACTCTGTATCCAGTACTCTTTAACTTAACATCTTTGACAGCTCATCTTGTCTCACTGTCTTCTGCAGTATTACATGATAAGAACGGTTTATGAGAGCTGAGCCTTCGGCAGAAGTAGGAAAAAAAATTGAAGTGTGTTTTGATTATATTAAAATGTCTTAAAGGAAATAGTGTGCTTTCTACAATGCCACATTTCTGTACTTTGATTGAAATTATATAAAATGATTATCTAATGCTTACTAAGCTTTCTGATAGTTGATTACTATTTTTTGATCCATTAAAAAGAAGGATTTTGTAAAATATTAGATAAGTTTAAAAATATATATGGCTTCTTCCTGGCATGTAGGGTCTTGTACTGTGAGACTAGATTGCTTCCCTGCAGACATTAGGTACAGCTGGTCCTGTATCTACAACTGCTTTGCTCTTATAGACGGAATGTGTAGACATTACCACTTTAGCTCATCTGAAGCTTTGCTTACATGATATCAACTCTGCAGATATTTGGAAACCCCAGGTGCCTTGGGCAAGGTTTTCCAGGGAATCTGATGGTTTGAAAGCAATCATTGCAACAAGAAAGATATTTAATTAATAATCTCTGAAAATTTCCTCTTGTCCCCCCATTTCTAAATTTACCCTTGAAATGAGATACTTCCATTTATTCATTTACAATATTCATGGAGTGATTACTGTGGGCCCAAGACTACCTGAGGACGGGCCTGATAGGGATGAATGTGTCATGGAATTCATCTTTACAGGCTCAAGTGAAGATTGTTAGCTGATGGTTTCCATTTAGTTTCCTCCTTGGGTGCCAAATCACTTTCTACCAATTTATCCTACTTGCTTCCTAATCTAACTGAGCCTTTCATTATTTTGCTAAGATACTTGTGCTGTCTGAATGGCACCTGCTTTCAAAATACTTAGCAGTATTAATTACCTTGTTTTTCTATGCAAAAGTAAAATTGCATTTTAATATGCAACTACCTTTTACTAGTTATAATATGATTTATTATATACATTTACAGTATAATAGAACATAAACAAATGTGATAAACAAACTTTGGGTGGATAATAATTTAAGAATAATATATTTAGTGTCTCAGTACTTAAGGAAATTGTGCTACTGACACCTAAGCCTTATATAACATCCAAATCATCATTTGACAGAAATTTCTGAAAATTAAGTCAATTTCCCAAGGAAGAATTAATATAAAGTAAAAATTTTGGAGACTTTACTCATTACATTTTTTCTTAATTATTCTAAAACTGTCTGTACAAGTTAGAAATGTTTTCTAGTGTTCTCAAGTACAGAAAAAATAAATGCAATGAGTTAATCCATAAATGCCCTCTTGTGACAGTATCTAAGAATGCAGCTTTCTTTTCTCTATTTATTATGGCCCCATTTTTGGGGGGAACAATTTTATACATCCATACTATGCCAATTTCAGTAAGGGAAAAGGTTCACTTACATATTATCTGGTAAATTTACCTTGCCTTGTTTTTAATAAGCTATGTGTTGTCTCCAAACGTAGGCATGAAAATTGGTGATGTCAGCCTTTCTCGTGCAGATCAGCCGCAGAAAATCCAAGGGTTTCCTCTCTTCCACTGCTCTCGCTCTGCTTTTGGTACAGGTGAAGAAACTGTATTGTATGCAGGTTATGTGAAAAGATGCTCTGAGACTGTATGCTGGAGAAATGAAAAGATGTTCTCTGCAGCCTTTTCTTGAGCACGGCCTTGGCTAGGGAGCCACATTTCTCAAATGATAATTAGAGACAACAAACACAAGGAGTTTGCAGTACCCATTCTTTCCTGGTTTGGATGATAATTCAGGTATTCAACTTTCGTGGTTATTTTGGAATTCATAGAAGCAACTGTGCATGTTAAAATAAAGCAGCTATTAAGACTTATCCAAAAGTAAGTGAGTGCATCTTTTGTGTTTGTGGCAAGTCAGTAGACATCAGTGACCATTTGATGTCTACTTTTTACATTTTATTGCTAGAACTTTTATGTTGTTTTAGGCTTAAAATGTATTACCTTACTGTTAAAACATAGAAAGAAATTTGAAAAGTGTTTTCTTTCCAAGATTTCAGTTAGGAAGAATGAAGCTCCACGAAGATACAAATATTGTATACACTTTACAAATTAATATAGAATGCTGGAATCAGCCAGTGAGGAAAGTAATTAATATCTGTGTTTGGATTAGCCTACCTGGGTTTAAATGTTACTTTTTTAAAGAGTGAAAAAATAATGTGATCATACCTGTGTGTGCACGCGCATGCGCACACGCAGGCATGCATGACTGCGTGCGCGCATGTGTTTACGCATACATGACTGCCTACGTGTATGTATGTTCAACACGTGCCTTCTAGTTTCAGCACAGGACAAAACAAGGTATTGAATCCCCCTGAGGCTGGAATTTCAGATGGTTGTGAGCTGCGTCATATGGATGCTGTGACTCAAACCTGGGTTCTCTGTAAAAGCAGCAAGTGCTTTTAACTGCCAAGCAGGCTATCTCTTTTATTCTAGCCATTCATTTTAAAGAAATGCTTTTCAATTTCTTTTTCTGGAACAATAACCTCAGAGCTTTAACATTAGCAAGGTTTTTTTTTCCTTTTTAACTTTGATTTTTCATTTTTTCTTTTCTTCCTTTTTTTGTTTTGTTGATGCTGTTTTGTTTTCTTTCCTTTTCTTTTCTTTTTCTAGACAGGATTTTTCTGTAGCTTTGGAGCCTGTATTGGATCAAGTTCTCGTAGACCAGACTGGCCTTGAACTCAGAGATTCCCAACTGCTGGGATTAAAGGTGTGGGACACAACCACCTGGCTTAACTTCAATTTTTGTTAAAAGTGTTCCACACATCTCAGGCTGGATTGAAACTCACCCTATAGCAAAAAGTCCTGATCTCTAGACTTCTACTTTCCAAGTGTTAAAATACTTGGAGGTTTTATGATATTGGTAACCAAACCCAGATTCTTGTGACTTAGACAGGAATTATTATCTAGGATGTATCCCCCACAATATTCACAAAATTTATAATCAGGTCTAGAAAATGACCAACAGTTAAGAGCACTTAGTGCTTTTGCAAAGGAGCCTTGTTTTGTTTATTACACCCACATGGTGGCTCACAGTTGTCTGTAACCCAGCTCCAGGGTAACTGACATCCTCTTCTGACCTCAGTAAGTACCAGGTGTGCATGTAGTACATATACATATAAGCAGGCAAAAGTCTCATAATCCCTTTTCCTTATCAGAAACTGATAACAAAACTTTGTTTCTATTTGTTTGTTTGTTTTCATCAGTAGCAAAAGTACAAATCTCTGATATGGACTTAAAAAAGCACAATTTGTATTGTGGCAAGCTGTCCACGCATCAATTTTTATTTATATAAATTCATAGCTGTTGTACTTCCTTCAAAATCAAAAACACTATACAGATGTGCTTAAATTTCATGGGCAATAAATAAATTCAATACTGTAAATTCTATTTATACTTCTATAATTAAGCTAATTTTTGAATTAAATATTCTTCATAATTAAACATGACAGTAAATAACAGAGATTCACAATTATTTTCTAAGGCTAATGTAATCTTAAGTTTTACAAAGTCTGATCATTAGCAAACGGGATGTAGAGTGTGCAGAATACCAATTAGTGATCTGTTCTGGAACCAGAGACACTGCGGTTGCAGGAAACTCCTGACACAGAAGGAGAAATACTGGGCATTCTTACCTGCCTGGAGGAAAACCTTAGGAGCAACAGAACCTGAATACCCTATTCTCCTGAACATGGATATAACCAGCTTGATGAATTATTGTATCTCAGAAGCCTTTCCAAGTAATTATATTATTTCTGTTTTAAACTGAAATTTGGCATGAAAAATGACAGCGAGTTGTGAAGTTGGAACGATTACCCCAGGAGGGGTTCCTGAGCACACACCCTAGCGGAAGTGCTTCTAGTTCTGAGGGAAGGAGAGTCAATTTTCTCTTAAGGTCACACTACAGCATATGGCTCCATACCCATTAGTATGGAGTATTCAGCACATTAACTGAAGCAGCTCTTTATAAAAAGAGGACAATAAGGTGGGAAGGGTTTGGGAGTAGGTTGGGAGGAGTTGAGGTAAATATGATCAAAATAGACAATACACATGCATGAAATTCATAAATGAATCATCGCAATATTGCATTTAATCAAAAAAATACTCCCCCATCACAAGTTTCCCTTAACATTCCTCTATCTCTGGTTTGCAAACTTTATCTGTTACTCTGATGAAATTTACTCCCCAAATCTGGAGATGTTCTACTCAGCATTAGCACTAGCACCCTTGTTGACAGTGCTCTCCTTTGTGCATCCCGCATCCGCTGTATTCCTCCGCGACTACCACCAAACACACACACACAGAGTGGATGCTCTCTCCAAACCACAGTCTTTTAGCAGCATAAACACGATGAAATGGAATACTGGTGTGCAGATCTAACTGCCTTACACCTCCTGCATAGCCTTGCATGCCTCACTCCTCAATTTTGTCTGTTCATAGCACCTCACGGCAACATGGATCCCTGTGTACGCCCTCATGATTACCTTCTGTATGCTGTAAATACCATTGGTTAATAAAGAATCTGCTTTGGCCTATTGCAGTGCAGAATAGGGCAGACAGGAATTCCAAGCAGATAGAGGAGGAGAGAGTAGGTGGAGCCAGAGCGGTATGTAGCGACAGGAGACAGACACCAGTAGGTCACAAACACATGGTGATACACAGATTAATAGAAATTGGTTAATTTAAGATATCAGAGCTAGCCAATATGACGTGTAAGCTAATAGGCCAAAGCTAATAGGCCAACCAATTTTGTAAGAACAGTTTCTGTGTGATTATTTCAGGTCTGGGAAGCCAGGAAATGAGTGAGCAGCCTCCAGCAACACCCTCAAACACTGTAAATTCCTTTCTATTTTAGACCTTACCATTGTTTTTTTTTTCTTCTATACCATTGGTTCTCAATTTCTTGATGTTATGACTCTTTAATACAGTTCCTCATGTTGTGGTGACCCTCATCCATAAAACTATTTTCACTACTACTTCATAATTATAATCTTGCTGCTGTTATGAATCATAATGCAAATATCTGTGCTTTCCAGTGGTCTTAGGTGACCTTTGTGAAAAGGTTGCTTGACCCCATAAGGGTTGTGACCCACGCTTTGAGAACTACTGTTCTATACCTCCTATTACTCACCTGTTCTTGTCAAAACTAAGTACTTTTGGTTTCTTTTCTACAAACAAATTAGCCAAAGTTTGTACTGAAATGTTTCATGATGGGTTAAATACTAGACTCTGTTGGCTGCGTGAAGCTGTAACTGCTTCCTCATCACTGTGGTTGGCTGTTGGCCCTACATATTGTTAGCACTATGACACTCTATGACTGCTCACCATTGCAACCTCAATAGCTGTTGGTACCATCAGACAGGAAGTTCTATGAGACTGCTCCTGTTTGCCAACGACTGTAGTATCAGAGCCTATGTCAGTCAGTACTATGACTCACAAAGGTATTTTTGATTTCTTTAATTGTTTACTTTTTTCCTCTGGTGGAGAAACATGATTAATTTTTTAAAGACAATCTTGTAAATTCACCATATTTTCATACTGTTCCTTCTTCCCAATCCCCATCTTACCCTATTGCTTGCCAGACAACATAGCTGTCTCAAGCCAACGGTGCCACCTGTTGGTCTTTCTCTGTGGTGCACGTCATACTACAGTTGCCATTGAGAGATGTTAGGTTCTGGTGCCTATCTCTTAGCCTTCGGCCTTAGGCAGAATCATAACTTTTTAATAAGCTTCTTTCTCATGTGCACACATATACACACACATACACACCACACATACACACACACAGAAAGAGAGAGAGAGAGAGAGAGAGAGAGAGAGAGAGAGAGAGAGAGAGAGAGAGAAAGAAAGAAAGAAAGAAAGAAAGAAAGAAAGAAAGAAAGCCTCTAACTTTCTTCTTTTACTTCCAGTATTGTTTAATCATTCAGGAAAATCCCTTCTACTTCTCTTCTTTTTAGTAATTCCTCTCTTCCTTCTCTTCCTCTTGCTTAATGTCTTACTTGTTTTTTAGTTGTTACATTTTCTGTCTTTAGTAATAAATGTATTCAATGTTCCACATTTTACCTTAAAATTTGTAGGATGAAACTTCCTAAGAGATACCTACCAAACTAAGATGCACACATTTTTTAAAAATTAACATGACTAATAAAATCTAAAACTCTAAAATATTTGAAATGATACTCTGAACTTCACCTATTTTAAGGGTAAACTTGGATAGTTTCAGTAAATATACAATCTAATGAGTCAATGGACAACCTGTTATTAATGATTGGACATCATAAGTTGTTGTACTATGCTCAGTGTAGTGATTTAATATGGGTTTAACAGGAAAAACATCAAAAATAAAAGGAAAATAAAATGCATATTTTTTGGTTTAGATTCATTACAACTATTTGTGCTTAGTATGCAAAATTATGATGGTAAATAAATAATAAGAGAATATAATAAATAACAAAATATTAATGTATGCAATTTAAGAATTTAAAGTTGGGCAGTGGTGGCTCATGACTTTAATCCCAGCACTTGTGAGGCAGAGGCAGGTGGATCTCTAGGAGTTCGAGACCAGCCCAGTCTATTGAGTGAGTTCCAGGACAGCCAGGGCTGTTACATAGGGAAACCCTATCTCAAATAAACAAAAACAAAAGCAAAAATAAAAACAAACAAAAACCAAAAAAAAAGAAGGTAAAGAGAAAAAATAATTTGGAGCTGTGTATAAATTTTTAAATTATATAGTTTATATGTAAAACTCAGTAAGTTAGATGCCCCTTTAAGTCAAAACTTCTTTAATCTCGATGGCTTATAAGTAAACTGTGGAAAACTGATAAAACAAAACATACATACACACATATTATATGGCATTATATATACATTATACTATATAATTATGTTATATTACTTATGCATAATTATATATATATAATTAGTGGTTATACAGCAAATAACTCAAATCCAAAAAGTAATTTATTAGAGTTATATCATGTGAGTAGATACTATTGGCTACTTTTGTGTGATATCATGCCATTTTGTGTTTATTGAAACTTAATATAACTTCAGTTGGAAACTTTAAATTTTAACAATAAGTTCACAATTCCATGAAGAAATTAATGATCAAAATCATTTTCATGTTTACAACATGAAAAATAAGAGATAATTTACATCTGAACATAATTATTTCTATAATTTCCATAAATTTGTGTTCACACAGTGTAACATCGTCTCTTGTAGGGAAGGGTGATTTTACCCACCAGTGAATTCTGGTAATCAAACGTTTAGTGGGATAGATTAGACTTCCATTCTATAAAACAATATACAGCTAAGATAGCAGAATCTTCATATTCCTGGAATATGAGAAAATTAAACAGAAAGTTTGGATATCCACTTTCACACTGAGAGAAACAGGGAAGGGCTATTTTAGTAAGTGCTATCCTGTATTAGTCAGAAGACTTGACTCTCAAGATTTTACAAACTACTCATTGTTTAGTTTTGTTTTCTTAGGATTGGGTTAGGTTTTTGTTTGCCTGTTGTTTGTTTTGGTTTGCTTTGGTTTTAAGACACTGTGTAATTATGTAGCCCTGATTGATCTGTTCTAGCTACCTCCTTCAGCTTTCTGAGCCCTGAGATTACAGACATACTTGGTCACACCCCTCTGAAGATTGAGTTATTGGTTTAAAAATTCATTTTGTTTTTATACAGAATCATTCTCTTTCTAGAGAACTCTAACTAAATGGCATTTGCCTTTCTTTGTTTCATATTTTGTACTATAAGAATGTTTGAGACACATGTTTTTTTTTCTGAATATAGGTGGTAAAAAGCAAACTCAATAAGCAAAGAAGAAGCCAAACTCAACTGTCTAAAGCATACATTCCTCAGGCAAGATGTCTATTCTGTGACTCTGGTTTGCACTGATCTCCTGCTATGCTGCTGGCCCATTTGTTCAAAAGTTGACAGGAAGTAAGAGCACAATTTGAATTGTGACAAATGAGTTTTGGAGGATATTTTTATCTCCCATATAGTATTTTTAAGTCAACTTAAAGAATATGGGGCATAACTATCCTGTTAGTCAATATTTCTAAATAAAGTACACTTGCATGGTAGTTATGGTAACGTGACATGTTCTTTTAGCTGTGTGGTAGTGGTGCACACCATTAATCCCACCACTCAGGAGACAGCGGCAAGCTTATTTCAGTGAAGTAGAGGGCACCTTGATCTACAAAAGCTATTTCCAGGACAGACTCCGAAGATACAGAGAAACCCTATCTCAAAAAACCAAATTAAACACACATACACGCACACACACACACACACACACACAGAGAGAGAGAGAGAGAGAGAGAGAGAGAGAGAGAGAGGGAGAGGGAGAGGGAGAGGGAGAGGGAGAGGGAGAGGGAGAGGGAGAGGGAGAGGGAGAGAGAGAGAGAGAGAGAGAGAGAGAGAGAGAGAGAGAGAAATAACATGTTCTTCTATATGACTAAGGTTTGAAACAAGATCCCAGGACATCATCCTTTATAAAACCATAATCTCTGTTATATATATATATATATATATATATATTGTTGTCCCAGATTTCTGTCCTACCAAGACCTGCAGCCTTTCAGTCCCAAAGAAACACACAGAGGTCTATGTTAATTATAAACTGATTCGCCCATTAGCTCAGGCTTTTTATTAACTAATTCCTATAACTTGCATTAGCCAATAATTCTTGTCTGTGTTAGCTACGTGGCTTGATACGTTTTTCGGTGAGGCAGTCACATCTTGATTGCTATATGTCTCTCTTCCTTTGTGTCTTCGTGACAACTACAGACTGAAACTTCCCTCTTCCCAGAATTCTCTTTGCCCCACCTCTATTTTCTGCCTGGTTGCCCCACCTATACTTCCTGCCTGGCTCCTGGCCAATCAGCATTTATTTAAAATACAAGTGACAGGTTATAGACTATTGTCCCATAGCAATGTATAAATAAACTATTGAATAATTACAGATTATTGAAATAGCAAGTACAAAATCAAGTGACCTGATGAGTAGATAAGAAGGTAAGTAGATAAGGTAGTATATACATTAGTTAGCTCAAGTAAGGCATTCCAGTATTTGTATATATTTTAAATTCTTAGGCTGTCTACAATAAATATATACAATTATTATATGTGAATCTTAAAAGAGATTAATCCAATAACTTAGTATTGTGCATTAACTAATGTAAAAATCAGTAACAGTAAATATACTTTGAAACATTATAGCATACATATTAAGTTAATATCTTCCTCATTTAATTAGAAAATACTAGGCCTTCAAAGTAAAATGGATAATAAAAACTTTAGAGAAGACTTTGGATTTTCTAAGGAAACAACAGAGCCTACATCATACCTTTTTTTCATCACAATTCTGCTTATCTGTGCTACAGTAATATATTAGACAAAGGTCTTTCTATTTAAATATTTATAGTATATTTGTATCACATTAGACTTTGCGCTAAATAAAACATACCTCAAAAATTCTTTTGAGGATTTAAATAGCAAGGCAATGAACAATTGCATTTTACAATGATATATTAACATATTAAAATAGACTATGTAATATATAACATTTCACATTATGATTATTGGATTACTTTTCATACTGTGAAGTTCTCATTGACAATGCAGAAAAATCATACGTTTTTCTACAAAGCAAGCACAGGTCAGGAAGAGGTTGAAGTGTGGAAATTATCCAGGTCTTCTTTTAGTAGAAGCATTTGAAACTTTTCAGGTTTCAAAATCCAAAAGGGCTTGAGAAGTCATTTCAGTCTTTCTCCCTTGCTCTGCTACTTAACATATCTACTACTCAACTGAAATAATGCTGCATAAATATTTAATTCCAAAGCTAAAACTGGTTTTCTAGCTTTACATTTCCAATACTTACATCAGCACTCATGTGCAAGATCCTCCACTTGTGTGATTATTCATACCATTAGTTTAGTAAGTATATCTTAGAGAGAAGAAAAAAATGAAGATTTTGGTTTCAAATGTCATGTCTATTTATCCAACAAAGACCTGTTCGAGCATTATTAGGTCCCATGTATCATTTCTAAAAGATTTATAGTTACATCCATTTTATAGAATTCCTTAGTTTTCATTTGTAATTCTTAAGATATGACCATTTTAACTTCTCTTGGTTTCATTTTATTTTAGACATGTTTTACAATAATTAAAGTGATTTATTTTATGTGTATGAATGCTTTGTCTACATGTATGGATGTGCACCACATGAATGACTGGTACACACAGATGCCAAAAGAGGGTGTCAGAACCCCTGGAACTTTTGTTTGGAGGGTTGTGAGAGTTCGTGTAGGTGCTGGGAACCGAACACTAATCCCCTGCAGGAGCAGCAAGTGCTCTCAGCTATTTTATCAGCCATCTCTTCAAGCCATATAAGTACATGTATATATGTATATGTGTGTGTACACACATATACATATATGCATGTGTATATGTATATAATATGTGTGTCATATAATGCATGATGTATATTATATATTTCAATGATTGGTTTTATAATATTTTGAGTAAAGAGTTGTGAAGCAGCATAACGATTTAATATTGCCAGAGTTATTGTCCTTAGACTAAAACATGTTCACCTGTGGAGAAATGACAGGTAGAAATTGGTGTGTGGGTGGAGGTGGATGGAAGGTCATGTTGATGGCTTTGGATATAACTGAGCAGATATGATCTTCCTGCTTGATGCTACAGTGAAAGGAGTGGTAACTAGTCTGATTGAGGATAGAACAGATATAAACATTTTCTCTAAACATATTATCTTATTTATCAAATCATGAAAGTATAATGGTTTATTTTGAATGTTAAATGTTTTGGAGAAATCATCATAAGAAAACAAGAGAATGATTAAATACAAAAATATTTTGTTCATGTATCAAAGGATAGTAAGAACAATAATTATGTATTATGTAGATATATGTATGTGGATACATATATATCTTGCCCCCTTTAGAATATTGTTTTTCCTAGTAATTTTTAATAGACATTGCATCTAAGAACTTTGCACATATTATTTGTTTTTAGAAAGGAAGAGAAAATAATAAAACTATTCAAATCACAAGGTTTTATATATCCCAAGATCATTTTTTACTTATTACAGCAATATGTATCACATTACTTGTAGTAAGTCTAATCAATGAATTTCATTACAAAGCTACCTATAATTTAGTGTACTTAAGTTATAAATGCGGCATCATTTAACTGCTGACAAACTAGTCTCATTGATAGAAAGAGCTTGAGTTGAAAGAAGATCTTAAAAAGTTTATTGTTTTATTTTTTCAAGTACCACAAACTAATAAGCAAAACATATGAATTAGATAAAATACTTCATTAAGTTACTTTTATTGGGTGAGTCAATGTGATATGATTACATTTCAGAGACATTTAATTCCCCATCACAGAAAATCACATTGATGTTTGGTTATATTTTCTCTTCTAGTGATGTAGCCATTCAAAGTATTTTATTCCTATCAAAGCAGAGATAATGTGAAGTTAAAACTAACGTCATTTTCATCAAAGCTAATCATAAATTTTATTTTCTTAAGGGTTTCTTGGAGTGATCACTTTGCAGGTCTCTAAAGGAAACTCTTAAAAGTACTCTTGGGTCTTGGGTCCTAATTAGAAAGAGTCCCATCTAACCTTAAATCATTGGTGGAATAATAGGGAGTAGAAACCAAAACACCCACATTTGGTTCACAAAGCTTTGCATTGAACACTGATATTTTAGGAAGGTGTTTCATAATGTCTAAAGTATAATGGGCCGTTCATTACTTAGATGGCCAGCCCTACAGTAGTGTGCACCCATTTGTATAACTCATGTAAATGCTTAAATACTCCCTTTCAAACGACATAAAACTTGAATCGCTACATAAACTAGCAAATGATAGTTGCTCGCTATCTTCTCCATGGTTCCCTTTTATTGGTTAAAAAAAGGTAGGTGAACATCACAGATGCAAAGTGTTTGCTGTTGAGAATGTGTGTTTACAGGTGTGGAATACCCTGAGGACGGGTAGAGCTGATCCTCGGCTGCAGGTGCAGGCTTTAATAAACAGGACTTATCTCTCCTTTATCATGCCTCCGGATTACCTCAATTCACATTAAGTATCACTTGTGCATAAAATATATACAGTGTACTATATTTATTTAGACATACATGTGACTAAATCTTTCATGAATAAAACCTAAAATGCATTCACGTGAGAAAATGGGGTGGTTTAATTTAAATATTTTAGGAGCGCTAGAATACTAATAAACATCTGGGAGAACAGATAAAACTGGATAAATGTTTAGCCTTGTTATGAGTAACACACTAGCACACGATTAGGTTTATAATGGTTGTAATTTAACAAAACTGTTGTATGAAATATTTTGTTTAACATTCATTAGAAACTGTTAATGCACTTGTGTTTTTCATGGGCTAATTTTTTTTTTTGCAGCAGACGCACATTATTAGTATAATACAAATATGCTAAAAAGCAAACAGTTTGGTGTTAAAATGCTTTAAGTAGGATTGTGAAAAGAAATTTTACACCAATCTTCATTTTTTTCCATTTTTACAGGGAAATTTTTACCACAAATTCCATATTTTAATGATATTATACCAACTCTATTTTTTAAACTCATTTTGTCACTGTTTTGTAACAGAAACACTGTAAATATTATAGATGTGGTAAACTATTATACTTGTTTTCTTATAAATGAAATGATCTGTGCCAACACTGACAAAATGAATTAATGTGTTGCTAAGGCAACAGCCACATTACATGCCTTCTCTTTCACAGTAGGCAGCAGAGCATATGGTTTTCTCTTAATGGAACGCTAGCTTCTCATTAACATACCAGTAGCGGTGTCAGAACTTACAAACCAGCATAACAGAGAGATGGAAAAACTTATAAATGAGACCCTTTCTGTACTATTGAGAGGGAAATGACTGATGTTCTAAGGTACAATATTTAGCTAATACTGTGCCCTTTTTCTGCACCTTCTTTCCACAAAAAAACTTTTTTCTTGTAATAAATATAAATATTGAAATACAAATAATTTTTACTCTGCATCTAAGAGTGATTGGCACCCTGATTTTGATAAGTCTTCCTTTAAATAATATTGCGTTGTATTTTTGTTCCCAGTATGTTTAGAAACAGCTGTATTTTCAGCGTCCTGTTGCAACACAGTGAAACACATTAGGAATAAAGCAAATTCTTGTGTCTGTTTTTCTGAGAAAAATCCCATCAGGTAAGCAAAAATGAAGATGAGAAGGGAATGGTTCATCTTCTGGAGGCTGAAAATGTCTGGTCCAGGCACAGAGTGGGACTCCAAGAGTCCGTGGCTGCTAGTACCAGGGCGGGAAGACAGTATTGTGTGGTTCTTGTGTCTTTGTATCTTAGGTTGTATTTAGCTGTCTCATAATAATGGCAGTGGCATGAATTGTTGGCTTCTTTTTGTCTTTAAGCTTCCTCTCACTGAGAATTCATCTGTTTTGTAGAAGAGATATCAGTTGTCATGTTTGGGGAGATACATTCAAAAATTTGAAACTTCCATACAGCTTAGATATTATACTTAGATAGACATGATCATGGCAAGTGAATTGGCCTCATGTTCCAGGAATTCCATAGCTGAAGTGGGTTTATCATGTGTCTTTTTTTTAATTTTCATTACATTTACCTATAACACACAAAAGTGAAATATTAAAGCCCTGGAGGCATGGCCTGTTTCCTAAGGATATCAAAAAGAATGCTTGTGTGTTGCTGTCCTGATAAAGACTCTTGAAAGAAGAAAACAACTGGGCTAAACTTCAGTCCAATGATTTGAATGTCTATATTAGTTACATTAATTGGATGAGAAATTTTCCTTCTATGAGTCTAGTTTTTTACATGGTTCATTCTGTAATTTGCAGATGTCCTCCTTAAGTTGACCGATCATGATGGATGGCAATAACATCTTTTAAAGGAATAAGTAAGGAATGTATTAAATACAAATAATAAAATAATTTTAACCATAAAATATAAATAAGAAGTCAATCATTAATATCTTAAACTAAACTATTTCCATTTATGTCACCATTTAAAATTATTTTCCTTCCCTTGAATTTTGATGATCAACCAATTCTAGATTACTGTGATTTAACCTTTTTCTATGATAATTGATGTATAAAACAAATAAACAAATAAAAAAGCTGAGTACAGAGGTATCATCATCAGCCTGACCTTCTGGGACATGAAGCCAAGGGTTTAAAAACCTAAAATTCACTTATTTTCTTTTTGCAAAAAAAGAAAGCCACCCTGTTCACAGAGGGCCATTTTTCCCCATCAGCAAGGTTTGTTTCCTAATCTTTCCCCTATTTCCCTTGCTTCAAGATGTCTCACTATTTCCAACACGGCAGCATTATTGTTGTTTATTCAGGCTCAATATAGGTAATATAAACAATTAATTTAAAGGATCCTTATCACTCACACTTTTTGAGTACCAAGTATCAAAATAACAATAGCCAATACTGGAAGTTTGAGAATGTCAATGAATCCAGATTTGGTAAACAACCGTCTTCCCCCAGAATCCACAAGAAACGAAAAGAGCTACAAGCAATAATAGGTAACTTGTCATATCTCTTTTCAAAACCCGATGAAAATGAACCAAAAGTCCCCGCCTCTCAGGATTTGAAACCACTGAGACGGCGCCATCTCCACATTCAAGTGTTAGAATTGTCAGCACCCACCTTAAGTCTAGGAAACCAAGACTGATACTCGGCTTCAGACAGTACCAGGGCAAGGTGTCACACATCTGGTCATCTTAGGGAGGCTGCCAGGGCTTCTACTTTGGCTTCTTGGTGTCTTCTGTGAAGGAAGCCAATTAAGATCACAAGATAGGGGCTGGTAATAATAAACTTCTAATAATGCTCCTGACTGAAAAGAGGTAATTAAAATGTGAATACAGATGACCCCAGCTTCTGTCAGTTCAGTAGAGTTATTACACTGACAGTGTCCATGTTTTGTTTTTTAAAAAGGAATAAATGCTGTAATCAGTTGAATATAGAAAGGATTGCGTTGAAAATTCACATCAGGTTTGGTTCTGCTGTAGTCCCAATAGAATTCAGATAACTACTGCCTCTTACACAACTAATCTTCACTGTTTTGGTGATTCTCTGAAACAGCCCCATCTCCCCACTCAAGGGTTTCTGTCTGTGTTACACGACCTGTCTCCAGTTGCAGCCCCAACAAGGGCTCTTGGGTTGGACTTCACTAGGACTGTCTTAGCATCCTTGTGAGCTTTGGGAAAGCTAAGACTGTTTTGAAAAGATGACAATTAATTGGAGAGCAAAGGAAAGCAGTCCTCTTATCACTTGATCTGGTCATGGACATAAGTGCTTCACACTTTTTCTCTCCCCCACCCTGCTGCCCAAAGCTTTCCTGCCCACCTGCTCTGCTTGGCTCATCAATTTTCTGGGGGCTGGCTTAGTTCCTTTAAGCTTATCCACTGAGAGGTGGTGATAGCTCCCTAAAAAAAGAGATAGAGAAAGAGAGAAACAGCAACAACAGAGCCTTTATCTTGATCACACTGTTTGTTTTTGCATTGATGTCTGTAATAAAACAAAGAGGATTTAATCGTGTTAAACAAAAGCCTGTTGGTATCCAGAGGAAACTCATTTAACTTGCTCCAAGTCTGGGAGTTTCAGGTTTCCTGTCTTCCTCTTTGCCGATCCACCAGGCTGAGTTTCTTACCTGGGGCTTAAAATTGTGAGGTGTGAAACTCTTCTTTTGTTTTGACAGGTGCTCTTTGCTAAACATCAGCCTAGCCTTCCATGGTGATAATACACCGAAGGAGAAAGAACTTCAGAGGACCTAATGACGGCAGTTACTCAACTTCTGCTTTAATGGGGTTTATTAGCTTCCCTCCTTGGAGTTCTTTAGTATAAAGTGGGAAAACAAATTGGGCTGATGGAATGAGAGTGTGAAAAGATAGCAGCTCAGAGAAGGCCCCTGATCTATTTCCATCCCTGGATGCCAAGAAGGAAGGAAAGGTGGGGAAAATGAGTCTGAAGCAGCATCTTGAGTGAGGAGTGAACTGGCAGAGACAGCCCCCTGGGACTTGTGGGAATAAATCAAAGAAGGAACAACTTGAAATTTGGTCAATGAGTCCTGGACAAGAGTCTAACTTTACAGCCCTTGTCAGAAGAGTGGAAGATGATAAACCAATAGTACATTTCTCATTTCTTCAGGAAAAGGGCTCCTGTGAACGGGAAAGAAACCCAGAGGTTCCCATCAGTGGCTTGAACACACCTTGTTTGATCATTCCTTAATAGGGACTATGGAAAGGTCATCTTGAATCGAAGGAATTATGTCCTTGATGATCTCTACTTGCTATTATATTTCTCCCTGTGCCTCCTACCTTCAACCTTTGCCTTGGGCATGCTCTGTTGAGGAGAAGAAAATCCTCTGGAGACATGCTGAGGGTTGGAAGAAACTCCAGAGTAAAAACAGCTGAAGTGTGTTTCCAAGAGGTGAAAGGATCGAGCTGTTTGGAGCATTGTCATCAACCCAGAGAGTTCCAGTGTTCCTCACTAACAGAAAAAGAACCCTGCAAATAAGATGGCCTAGTGGGTAAAAACTCCTGCCCAAATCTGAAAACCTGACATCAATCCCTGGAGCCCATACAATGGAAGAAGAAAACCAGCTCCCACAAGTTGTCCTCTGACCTCTACAAATGTGAAAATAAGCACTCTCACACATAAGCACATGGGAACTCAGGCCCGTGTATATGTGAACTCTATCACACAGCATAGACAGACAGACAGACACATAGATACATACATAGATACATACATACATAGATACATACATACATACATAAAATCATTAAATAAATTTAAATGGAAAAGTGCTATCTCTTTTTTACTTTGACTTTATACACTCTATAAAAGTTATTTTTTCTCAAGCACTGCTGAGAGAAATAAGTATGGATTTCTCCCAGATAAAGTTTAGTAGTTAATCTCCCAGATTATTATTATCAGAGATGCCCAGTTCACCCAAATGATTGTGAGATGAAGCTGTTTATACAGCAAATTCTCATCTTTTACATGTATGCACAGTAGCAACCAGAGGAGAGCAGTTATACTAATTAATGTAGAATTCTCCCAACACCCTAGAAGTTGTAATGTTCGCTTTTATTACCTGAACCTCTTTGGAGCTTTCTGTGTGTATATTTCATACAGTATTGACTGCTTTTTCCCAAGAGATTTCAAAAAAAGCTAGTTTCTTCCTTTTTCAGAAAGGGCTTTACCTCCACCCGAACTGGACCTCCTCACATAACCATTCTAATTTCTGCCCCACCCCACCCAGTCTGCTTGACCCTTCTCTCTTCTCAGTCAAGGTCTTAGTACAAATGAAGTTTTCTATAATCACAGTGTGAAGTCTAGAAGAATCAGACCTAGAAGGATCTACCTAGGAGTCAGAGGGAAGAAAACAAGGACTTTGCATTTCCTTTGTGTATCTACTACTTGTCAAGGCTTGGTCCCATCTTCTTTCTCCTTTCACCCTCTAGATGCCTCCTCTCTGGAGCTGCTGTTTGGACTTGAGTGCCTTGAAAGGCAGTCTCTTGCTGCCTCCTCATGCCTGGAGTTTTAGCTCTGAGAAGAAAAGCACCGTGAGGCCTAAGAAGTTCTTACACCAAAGGTTGATTTGTTTATTATGGTTCCTTGAAATGCTAATTTTAAAATAACACCTTTATAAAAACATAAGGACCATTTCTTCAGAGATTGAGGCAGATTAGAAAACATAGGTTGGAAAAGAAACTAGCATTAGTCTACTTTTTCAGAGGTAAGTAACTCTTCGGCAAATTGTAAATCTGATTTCTTAAGTCCAATGACTGGTATTAAGAAAAGAAGACAAAGGAAAAATAAATAAGAAAAAACAGAAGGCTCAACTTTCTCACTAGTAATATTCTCATCAGAGTAGCTCCGTCTATTCACATGATCTTATTTACCTTAAAATTAGCAGATAACTCGTGATAGCAAAGGGGAAGAGAGCATCCAAATACCAGCTACCGAACTGGAAAAATTCAAATTCATTGTGGCAAGCAGCTTCAGCAGCAACTTAATACTGAAGTTTTCAATTTCAATTATTAAAAATATCCCAGCAGTGTAACACCTAATACCTGTGGCAATAAGGCATTTAATTTAGATCAGTATGGTTTCTCTAAAGCCCTTTCTTTTTAAATATATCAAATTCATATATTAAAATATAAAATATATGAATTGAACCATTTTGTGCCTTTCAATGCAGTCATGTTTTATAGCCTTCTTTTCATGGGGACTTAGTTTCGTAGTGCTAATTAGAGCTAGTTGGGTATTTAAAGAATGAAGAGCAATGAAGAAAAAGATTTCAGTGTTTTCTCCAAAAATAAAAGTTATCTGGTTAGAGAAGATGGAGTCTGATCCCAAGCTTTTCTTTCTTTTTCTGTTTTTTTTTTTTTTTTATCTTGTGTGTTCAGATACTGGAGCCCCCAATGCTCAGGCCTTGCAGAGGGCTGTGATGTGTTAATGTAGGACACACAAATTATTTTGTTAGGCTGCCATCTGCTGGAGTCAGGAAACCAGGGCTTGAACATTAGAAGTTACTTGATTTGCATAACTTTTTATCTTTTCTCTTTTTCAGTTAAAGTGCAAGCTATTTTCAAATAACCATGTAATTTATTTTTCTTAAGTAGTCTAGTAAGATAATATGAAATGTAGCTTTCACTGTAACTTAGAAAAATAGAGATGCGAGGAGAGTTTTGACTCACTGGCTTGTGACCTCTTTTAGATTCTTTTAGTTCTTAGTTTCTGTGTTTTCCTTAACCTTAAAAAAAAAAAAGCTGCTGAATTCCCCCTGTAGGAAAAGCCAGTCATGTTTTTATATTCACAATAACAGGAACTCCAGTACACAAAGGCTGTCTTATTAGTGCTAAACTCATTTTCTTTGCAATAGCTAAAATAGAGGCACAATTTGCTGCTTCTCACTGAAGCAAGCTCATTTGCATAGTTCACAGCACTCATGGTCAGTTTTGATGCTTTCTTCTTGTTAACTTCTGTAAGAACTTAGGGAAAGGGATTACTCTCATCCTTCCATTTATCTTTATCACTTCCTAGCTGTGTGGCCTTGACCAAGTAACTCTGCTCCCTCTGGCTTTCCCCTCATCTGTAAATTGCAGATGATCATCCTCACCTCAGTTTATCCTGAGTTTTAAACCCCTGTACAAAAGCCCTTGGAAGAGTACCTGTAACATGACAGACACACAGTACTAGTTAGGTGTTTTGTTGTAATTTCTCCACTATATGTTATAGTAATAAAATACCTGAAACAAGCTAGCCTTACTGTTTATTTCACAGCTTCAGCTATTCAAAACCATGAGCAGGCATCATCTAAGCTCCGGTGGGGACTTTCTTGGCTGTGTCACATCATGATAGGGGCACAGACATGTGGTTATTGCAAACAGCAAGCCCAAGAGAGACTGGAGTTATACAGTTACTTCCTAGGAACACAGGCATTTGATCTAAAGATTTCTCACTGGTCCCTACTTCTGAAAGTTTCCATTACCTTCCATACAATTACCCTGGGTGATGTGGGATTCCCCTCTGTATGCTGTGATTGCAATTAATGAATTAAAAAAAAAAACTGTCTTGGCCTGATAGGGTAGAACAGAGCTAGGCAGGGAGAACAAACTGAATGCTGGGAGGAAGAAGGACAGAATCAGAGAATAAGCCATGTAGCTTCATCAGAGACAGGTGCCAGAACTTTAGCCTGTAAACCACAGCCACATGGCGATACACAGATTACCAGAAATGGGTTAAATTAAGATGTAAGAGTTAGCCAATTAGAGCTAGAGCTAATGGGCCAAGCAGTGATTTAAAAAATATGGTTTCTGTGTGATTGTTTTGGGACTGAGCAGCCAGGAACCAACAAGCAGCCTCCCACTACATCCTGGGGACTAAGCTTTCAAGGAGTGAATCTTTTGAGGGAGCACACTCAGACACAGTGTCTTTGTTGGAGAACGTCAAAGAACACAGCTTAATATCAATTAGAGAATATAGTTTTATAGTAACTATGGAAATTCTTAATTTATTTCTGATTTGAGGGGATATAAAATATGTACATATGTTTGCAGTTAGGGAAAAGGGGGCAGAATCATTGTTTTCTTTCCCTCTGTGGTGGTTTGAATGGTAAATCCACCAGTAGTCTCAGACATTCAGATACTTGTTTCCCAGTTGGTGGCATCATTGGGTGGCTTAGGAGGCATGACCATGTTGAAGGAAGTATGCCATTCTCAGAAGGAAGGTTCTGAGAGTTTAAAGACTTACACCATTTATGGTTCTTCCTTTCTGCTTCATCCTTGTGATTCAAGATGTTGGCTCCATGCTTCTACCTCCATGCCTTTTCTCTGCCATCATGGACTCTAACCCTCCAATAAACCCAAATAAATTCTTTCTTCAATATGTCGTCAGGGTATTTCATCATACCCATAGAAAATAACATATTTTCCTACCTCCAATGAAGCTTAACAGGCTTGAGATTTACCCTAAAACATCCTTTCATAGTCTGATGTCTTTTCCACCTTCATTTCTAGGCATAATGAGATTTCCAGATGCCAGAAAAAAAAACATATTCCATGCTACAGAACTCTGCCTGTCCTTCCTAGTAGCAACAATCTAATAAATATAACAAAACAGATATTGTTGGTGGAGTTATATTTCGGTGAATTTTTTTTACTTTCTATGTTGGCAAGAATGAATATCTTCCTCTCTATAATGACAATGGTTGTAAGAGGTATAAGCAAAATAACTCATTCAATAATAGGTCCTTAGCAAACCAAGCAGAGTTTCTCAACCTCATTGGATTTAATCAGTTATGTGTTTTTACTCAAGTTTTCTTGATTCTGTTGAGGGTGTCAAAAACGAAACCAAGAAAAGTAGGGACTCAAAAGCTGGGATTCAAAAAGAGAGAACCATCACTTCTTCTGCCTCTAGAAGCTATAAGTAAAAGCAATTAGAAAAAATCATGGGAAACTCTTTGACAGAAGTCTTAGCCTTCCTCAAGAGCCTTCAGTCAGCATACATTGTCTATAAGGCAGAGCCTGGAAAATAACAAAATTGCTTCCCACCTTCCTTCTTGCTTTTGCTGTTTCTTTCCTGTGACTGAAGCCAGAGGATTAAATCCACACGGCTTGGCCTTCTGAAATACATGTTGAGGGGCAGCAGCCGAGCAGGTCTGTAAAGACAAATGGAAAATGTCCAGCGCCGATTTTGATTACAACTTTTAAATTACCGTCATGGTTCTGCCTCTAATTTTCTTCTAAGTGCAGAATGTTCTTTCAAATAATTGGTGGTTTCTGTGCTGCACATTGGGTGACACCTGTTGGAAATCATGGCTTATTTTAATAAACCTAAGTCTTTTCAACAAATATTAACATTCTGCATACTTGGAGGCCCTCTGCTACCAAAATTGGGCATTTGGCAGATCTAATATGAATGAATAAACTGATTCCAGATTGTGCCTCTGAGGTTTATGCGAGGACCTTTTAAAGGAAGGCGTATTTATATAGCTCTGTGAGTGGAAGAAGAACGGTCACCAGTCAGGTCCATCATGTCTGTGCATCTCCTGGGGTGACTCAGATTCTGTCATGGCTTTATGCTGTAGCTCCCAGCCTACGTAGCCAGTCACAGGAACTTCATATACAAACAGAGCACAGGGTATGGAGGTCCTATGGAACTTTTAAGAAGGCAACCTTCATTTTACACGTAGAGTAGCAATCATTAAAAGTAAGCATATTACTGATATTGACTGTTGTTTCAACATTCTTCTGACTTCATTGCTGTACTAGCCGTCCCCAAAAGTCTTACTAGAATTTTCCTTGAGATGTTTTTAAATATGTGCCATCATATGAATTTCTGTTTTCATTCCTTTGCAACTGAGATATGTTTCCCAATAGATAAATTAATTTCCATAGCAACTTGGTACTGTCTAGTACCCTACGTTTTGCACCCTCTGCTACCAATAAATATTACACTGATCATGTGGTACTTAATTCCAGTCATATGATCATGTTGTAAAAGGGTCAACAAGAGTGATTACCTGCTAGATTTGTAATACAAAGGTATTAAGAACAAGAATGTGTTACATTTGGCGTTTTAAATTTCCCCTTATAATGTTTGACTTTTTAATTGGAATAATACAATATTCTTTGTAGTATGATTATGATTCCTTTAAAAATAAAAAAATAACATAAATACATTCATCCAAAAAGGACATGACATATATCAATTAAAGATCTCTTGCATTGTTTGAGGAAGGCCCACTTGTTTATCCTGCTGCCCAGTGTGCAGCCGCCCTGCTAGCTTAGCCCCAAAATAACCACACAGAAACTGTATTCATTAAATTACTGCTTGGCCCATTAGCTTTAACTTCTTATTGACTAACTCTTACATCTTAGTTTAACCCATTTCTAATATTCTTTATATCAACACATGGCAGTGGCTTACTGGCAAAAATTCAACATGTCTGACTCTGGTCTCTCCATGGCATCTCTTTGGCTCTGCCCTTCTTTCTCCCAGCCTTCAGTTCTGTCTTCCCTGCCTACCTAAGTTCTGCATCAACAGGCCAAGGCAGTTTCTTTATTCATTAATGGTAATGAAAGCACATAGAAGGGACTCCCACATCATGGCATGAAACGACTGATGGACAAGCAACACTCACATGAATGCTAGAAGGCCCAGCAGGTTCATCCCTAGTGGCCTTTGTTAACTTCAGCTCCTGGTTGCCTACAGTGCATGCTGAGTGTTAGACTTCTTTGGAGTTTTCCACACCATCAACTCAGAGAATTTCAATATGATGCATTTTATTAAAAATTTTTAAGTATATATAAGCTTTTTGAGAAAGTTTCTCTGTAAGTAGTCCTGGCTGTCCTAGAACTTGCTATGTATAGCAGACTATAGGCTGACCTTGAAATAACAGAGATCTGCCTGCCTTTGCCTCCTGAGTGCTGGGATTAAAAACAAATGCCATCATGCCTGGCTATTTTTTTCTTATTCTTTCTTATCAAAATCAATATGGGCTACCTACAACTTTATCTTTCAAATAATAAGAAAAAAATGAATACAACCTTTGGGCTTGTTTGTTTGTTTTGTTCTGGTATATCAAATCCTGGAAGCAGAATACATCTTGTTTTCTACCTCTACACCTTCCACAGAGTCCCACAGTCATTATATACATAGTAACCTTTCTTGGAGCACTGAGCTAACAGATACTTCTAGCAAAGTCTTTGTATGAGGGGAGTGAGAAGCCAGCTCAGACCATACATCTTTTTATCTAGTTCAAGAAAATCATGGTTCTTGCAATGGGATGATGAGTGCGAGGCAAGAAAACGGGATAGGGCCCGTAGACCTGGAATTCCATGGGAAGCACTTTTCTGGATGGGCACAGCTTCTTCCCACTTGCCTTGGTTCTTTGCATCGCCCCTCCCAACCCTTCTTCTCATTCAAGCCACCTCACCTGTCCATCATCCTCCCTTTCTCTCTTATCTTTCCCTGATACTTACAACTATTTAAGTTAAATGCTAGGGAGCCTTTCTGAGGCTTGCAAATATTTCACCAAGGATTTCTTCCAAACTCTTAGACTAACCTACCTAGTTCTACCAGTACTGTAGCAGAGCATAATTTTTTTCCAGATCCCAATACTTTCATCATTTATTAAATCAGTTTAGCCTTAATCCAGGCTCTGAGTCTTGCTGACCCTTTGAGGTAAAAAGAACTAAACTCCAGTGCAACTTTCACCCTTCTATCTAGCCCCAGGGAAACTGCTAAGGTGCCAAGTTCACTGTGATAAGGCAACAGAATCTGAAACATGAACTCTTAACCTCAACTCAGTGTCCTGTCCTACTTTTATAGACTACTGAAAGTTAAAGATTCTCCATAAAATTATTAAGAATACATGAAGAATCAACAGACACTATTCTTCTATCTTTTTTGTTATAGATGTGTAACACCTAGGGAACACACAGGAATAACAAACTACTTACTATATATAAAAACAATAAATATATTTAAATGGATACAGGATCAACTTCTAAAACTTTTCATAATCTACTGTGTTCCCATGTTTTGAGTTCCCATGATGTCGCATGAAGTATTCAACACCAATAGCTCTGACTAATTTTCAGGCTGAAAGGTTGCCCTTGGGCATGTCACACAAACAGCAGGTGGCTATTGACTTCAGGGAATCAGCCCAGCAGCACGCAAGGCTCTAATGGGTGAATCTTAGATAGGAAGGACACCGAGGGTGTTGTCCCCAGAATGTCTCTTGTTACTGCTGTGTCTTTATATGCTTGCCTCTGCCATTTTTCTCTGGTGTGAATGGATGTGGGGAGATCTCCACTGCCCTTAATATAGTTGATCATCTCATGGAAATAGCCTGTTCTACTGGGCAGTTTTACCAGTGGATTCTTATGAAGATGATTTCCTCCTAAGCTGTACTGTTTAGCTGAAACAATGATTTTATGCAATAATAGTGCCATTTTAAATGGAATTTTGACAATTGAGAGTTTTTAATAAATATAATAAAGAATTATGATAGAGGTTAACTTAGTGGAAGAATTAACATAGGTAAAGGTAAGATAAAAATATTTCCCCAGCCTCTGATAAATTAGAGGCTAGAGAGGATAAAAAATAAAATAAGGTAGTCTTACACAGCTAGAATACATGAGCTTCTATTGAGAAGCTGCATAAAAAGACTGTGGCTTTGTTAATATTAAGGAAAAAATAGAGTCCTAGAAGCCCACTTAACTCAAATCTTGTAATCTTAATGTTGGGAGATGTGTGCACAGATTTCAGAATGCATCGCAAATGAAACAAAGCTTTGAATGTCTTAAGGTTAGATTAATATGTTTTTATTAAATAGCTTTATCATGACAAATCCCAGAAAATAATCTAAAGTTTTAGAAAGGCACAGAATTAAGTGAGGGACAAGAGCGAACAGCCTAGTTATTATTAGCTGATGTGCTTCTCTTTCCAGGATTGCTTGGTGATCAAATATGATGATTAACTCCTTGCATCCATTTTTGCCCTCAGTTTTCTGATATATATATATATATATATATATATATATATATATATATATATATATATATACTGTTAATGAGTAGGCATGCATCCTAAAGATTTAAAGTAGAGCTGACTACTTTGGTTATTTTTCATATATAGAAGTTTAGATTTATGATTTTTCTAAGATTTCTTAAAAAGATTACCTTTTGTGCTAAATGATAAAATTATTGGTCCCTTCTGTGTAACCTCAAAATGCAGCCTGCCAGCAAAAGAACTGGCTGAGAAAAATGCCTTGGTGGCTCACACTCTGTTAATCTATAACAAGTTACTTGGACATGAATATGGGTTCTTGGGACAACTTGTTTTCACCTGCATTATGTAAAATATTTAATAATGTAAGGGATGTGGAAAACACACTGATTTTTTATTTGTATTCATTGCAGTAATTGACTTGAAAAAATAGAATGCACCCATACTCTACTTTTTATATTGTTAAAAGATTTTACTGGGATACATAAGCTGTAAGGGGAAAACATAAAGACATGAGAGATGGAAAATATCATAAAAAGAAAGGAAATTTAGAAGGAAAATATCAAGATAGACAAAAGGGAAACATCAGAAGAAAAGAATAGAGCAAGGGACAGTAAGAAGAATAAAATGAAGAACTAAGCTTTGGTCCTCAGAAAATTCCTGCTATGTCTGTTTGTTCTTCTAGGTCTGCCAATGCTATAGGCTCCCCTTCAGGGCCTGTGGAGGCTGGTCTTCAAGACAGAAATACTGGTGACTGACGTCAAATGCCAACTGATGCTCCTCAGGCATGGCCACCAGCAGAAGGCCATTTCTCAAAGGCTTTTGATTCTAGCAAAAACATTTGTTTACAAGTAACAGAGATTCCAATCATTGGAACTGAAATAAATTTTTAAAATAGTCACCATGGTAGAGTGCAAGATTAAAGAAAGGAAAAAATAAAAAATAAAGTGCACTGTGTCAAGACTCAAGAAGGAATTTGTAGCATGGACAATAAAAACCCAGAGACAGACACTGGGTTTTAACCTGAAGATCAGAAAAGTAAAGCAGCCAGCCACAGGCTCTTACTTCGGACAGAAATAGCAATCCTGCCTCCATGAATCCTCAAAATGAGACGACTGAGACTAAGACCTGTCTCCTTCCATTTTATATTGCTCTCTAGTGCTGGGATTAAAGGTGTGCACCAGGACCTCTGGTCTTGTATGGGAAACTACTGTGGCTACTGTCTGGTCTGTATGGTTGACCAGTGTGGCTTTTTTATTCTCTGATCTTTAGGCAAGCTTTCTTTATTAAAATACAAATAAAATATCACTACAAAGATTTCTATACAGAGGAGCTTCATGAGAGAATGAAATTAATCTGGAAGTACTCTCTCCTCTTTTAATGCACTTCCTCTCTTTCATCTCCAAGCGTGTGTGTCCTCTCCATTCTTGCTCTTCTACTTCCATTGAGCTTAGGCATCCTTTACCCTTGCATTTGGGATGGCAGGACAAAGATCTGACAAACAGAGGAGATGGGAAACAAAATACACCAACATAGTACTATACTAGCATGTGCAAAATTGCAGAAGACCATCTGGAGAACCACAGAGGATCCTGGGAGGATGGGGAAGTAAAGGTGTTGTGTGTTTATCTCCATTTGTTTGTGGTTGCTGTTTGTTTGTTTGTTTGTTTGATACAGTGTTTCTCTGTACAGCCCTGAATGTCCCAAAACTCACTGTACAGAACAGGACAGGTCAGCCTTGAGCTCAGATATCTGCCTGCCTTACTCCAAAGAGCTGAGATTAAAGGTATACAGCACCGCTAATCAGACTTTATCTCCATTTGTATGATCAGCTGTTTTAATAGATTTCAGTGGAAAGATTATTTATACTGAAGCTTAAAGACATATGATATTACACAAGAAAATTTAGGAATCGGCAAGATTCTGATGAAAATGTTCTTGTGGGGCATCTCAAGGGACACTGGGATCTCCATGATCTATTTTGGTTTTATAAATTCCATTTTTAGGGGCAATGTGGGAAATAGAGTTATAATCAGGCAAGAATATAGATCAGAAAGTCTGGGGTGCTGAGGGATTGCCCAATGAGAAACAAGTAAGCTCCAAACCTAGGAAACTAGGATGAAGGAAGAATGGTAAGGATTCTGAGCTCCCGCTTGCTGCCTCTGGTGACCGACTGCAGAAACCACCAGATCATGGCTAGGTTTAGTAGGCTTATCTATGAGTCACAGCCTTTTGTTGGGTCCCACATCAGGCATGTCTGAGTGTTTTCTTTCTCTTCTTGATTTAATATCTGCCTTCTCCAACATTTCATTCTCATATAAACCTGCATCTTATTCCAAATCTAGTTGGCTTTTCCCTGTTTTCTGGAGCGTTCTTCCGCTCTATCTCCTTTTCCCAGACTGCTTTGTCCGTGGATGGGTAAGCTGAATCCCAACTATAAGCTTTCACATCTTCAATCCCTTGGTGCCAAGGACTAGGATGACCATGAGGTCATTGTATGTGAAGTCTGTACAGCAGGATTTAGGTTGACGTGTAGTTATGTCATGCTAAGTTAAGCCTCACAAGGTCTTAATTTTTATATTGTTCTAATAAGAGGCTCACACTAGATAATTTCTAAAGGATATTTACTTTTTAAATGTCAAGCTATTAGTTAAAATAACCCAAAACCCAGAATAAGGATATGAACATATTCATTGGGCAGTTGTGTGAGAAAATAAAATCTTAGACTTAAGAAGGCTGAATCCCATGCCTTTTCCCACCACACTCTGCCTCTACTTCTTGAGTTACATGGTTTCTTCATTTGTCAAATGAAGCTAACAGCTGTGTTGCCATCTTCGTGATGGTGTGAAGTGGAGCCCCAACAGAGCTGATATATAGCAGACAACAATCAATGGAGTCTATTGCTATTATTATTTGGAATTATTATTTAGAATTAGATTCAATAAAAACATTTAAGCACATCTGAATGAGTACTTTCATGAGACTATAAACAGAGTGTTCTACCAGCTTTGTCACTAATGCTTGACTGTTTTCACAAACACTTGAGGATTTTTATAAACACAGGACTTTATGATTATTCAGCCATTTTTCTCCTCTCTCTTCATCACAGTATTTTATAAGCTTGCTTGTCTATATATTTCTACAGCTAGGCTTGATAAGCAATGGAACCTACCCCTTTTTACTAAGACACAGAGAAGGGGGAAAATCAGCCCTCCTTCCCACATGTCTACTGAATATTAGTCTATATGAATTTTGACTTAGTGTTTCCAAACACTCACAGAGCATTATAATGGTAAAAGACAGTGAAGCTTTTTATAATTTTCAGAAATGCAGAGCTTGCTCTGTATTATGTATACAGATTACTGCTGATTTGAAGTGAGAACAGAGAGATAATAAACTTTTCTTCAAGAAATGTGTTTTAGGAAGAAATTCAGGGGTTATTGAATGCTGCAGTTTGCCTGACTGTAACATAACTCTCCATGACAAACAGTAATAAAAGCGCCTACATTAATTGCTGTCGTGTAACATGAAGACGATAAAAAGTGTGTGTGTCTAGGAAAAAAGTGATACAAATTAAATGACTTTCCATTTATCATGTAACTCGGGTGCAAGTTCTGGATCACCATTCTGATCAGGACACATTGTCTCATAGCTTTGAATAAAGATATATCAGAAGTAATCTGTGATCACCTATTACTGAATTGTGCAAATGACACATATTTTGAAGAAATCAGAGAATATTTAAGTTTATTCCTATAATGGCACTTGCGTTCTTTTTGTTTTTTTGTTTGTTTGCTTGCTTTGCTTTGTGTTTTTTGAGACAGGGTTTCTTTGTCAAACTGTCCAAGCTGTCCTGGAACTAGCTCTTATAGACCAGGCTGGTCTCGAACTCACAGAGATCCGTCTGCCTCTGCCTCCAGAGTGCTGGGATTAAAGGCGTGCGCCACCACCGCCTAGTGGCACTTATGTCCTTGATGTTTATGTTTTTATTGAGTAATTCTTGATAGTAATCATTCAGAACACACACACAGATGACTTAGCAGTTGTAGCATTAATAATTTGAGCTGATTTTCTAGTACTAGAAATGAAGGATGGTGTTTTTTCTACATTCATCTTCATGATCGAGACTGTGTATTTTGAAGGTTTTTTTCTATATAGAGTCTTATTAATAATATAACTTGAAGGAAAATTTCTTAATTGTAAAAGAAGATTAGACAAATATTCTTTCAATGTATCACCAAAGTCTAAATGGATCCAAAGAGTATATTTAATTAATATAACTTTAGAAATTTAATGAAAAAATTAATATAAACATAACATTAATAAAAATTTAATATAAATTTAGAAGTTTATATTACATGTTTTGTTTGTGTGGGGGGACAGGTAGCCACTGGGCAGGTGGAGGAAATCTTGTAGGAGTTGGTTCTATCCTTCTACCATGTGGGCATCAGGGACTGAACTCAGGGCATCAAGCTCAGCGTCAATGTCCTTTATTCGTTGAGCCATCTCAGAAGCTCAAAATATTTAGATTTTGTAAAATTAAAAAAAATAGTGAGATTTTGTTCAAATGTGTGTCTTACTGAATTTTGACAGCATCGCTGAATTTTGCAAAACAAAATTTTGTGAAAGAAAATTCAGCTTCTGTGGTAATTTAATGGCTTGGAAGAGCAGAGACAGCTTTATTCTCCCCTAAGAAAGGTCACTAAAACCAAGATTATGCTCTCTGAACAACTTTGAGTTCCAAGATTTCACAGGTTTACAAGCTTATAAAATATCAAATTTTATGTGAGAAGGAATCAGGAAATGAAACAAAATGTATGAAATAGCTAATAACGGTGACCTTAGAAGTTACAGTGACCTTTGGACATTTATCTACTCCACCTTAGCTATCTGACAATGGCTATTGCAAGTCTAGAGACATTTACATAATTCACATCTCCAGAAAAATCTTTGTGTTATACATGGAAGTAGAGAAAAAGAAGCAGCTAGAAGTTACCCTGTGTTCAAAGAAGCTTAATTTAAATGTCAGGGGAAATAAATCCCACCATTTATGCAAGCATATGTTCTGCATTCATAAGCCAGGGGTTTATCTTTTGTTTAATATCATAGTGAAATTCAAATAATATTACTCAATTTTCTTATTTTTATTAACTTTTTTTTTCAAAAGAACTATGAAAAAAATAGGTGAGGGAAAATTAAATTTCAGGATGGTCAGCCAGCAGACATGTCAGCCCAGAAGAAATCATCAGATGGGCACTTAATATCATGGCCACTCTGTCATCGGTGTTTTGCAGCTTATTCTAATATGTTTTAATCAGAATTGTTGTTAATGAGATGAGTAAGGAATAAAGTCTTTTCAGAGGAAAAAAAAAAACAAAAAAACTTCAACCAACAGCACAGATGGAGTCATGCAAATAACCGTAATGACCACAAGGTGGCAAAGCACACAAATCTACTTCATTCAGACTGGGATCTTCCCAAGGACCTGTCTCTGCCTGGGAGGGGGAGGGGCTTTTCAGAGAGTGTGTCCTGGGCAGACTAGCAAAATCATTCTCACCTCTCAAACTTGTAACTGCTCCAAATTCTTGGTTCCCGGCAATAATGTATGCACCGTGTTACTATTCTAGTTTGTGGTAAACATTTCTGTTTTAGTATCAAATAGTTTTTAAAAATCTAATGCGTAATTTGAAGACAAAATTATTAAGTCCCTTACTTATGATATATAAAATCCATTTGCTATGTCAACTTGAGTAGTTACATAGTAAGTAGGCTTTATTATTACATAAATTCAAATCCATGATGTGATTATAGGATTAGCATTAGGCATCATAACTTAGTTATTTCTCTCCAAAACTATACTGTGGCAAAACTAGATGATAAGGCTTTTCTTATTGTTGTGCCCTAAACGCTATAGTCTTTCTCTTTTCACCCTGTATTTTATAGAGAGGGATGAACCAGTTTTATCTAATTATATGTTCAGCCCTGGTCCCCCTCAGCTCTACACCAAATCTAAATTACCCACCTGACATGCTATCTATTAACTTATATTTGATATAAAAATAAACTAAATTCATTTTCTTAACCTAAAACGAAACCGTTTCTCACATTGTTTGTGAGATACAATGACATTACCTCTGATGTTTGGGACTCCGTGATAGCCAGGCCTTGGTTCCTCTGTCATGCAGGACCTGCATCCAGTGCACTTCTTTGGCCTCAGCCTCTTCCACTCCCCCATATCCTTTCCACAACTTACAATATTCCTGATCTGTTTCTTTGTCTGTGCTACTTTTTGTCATCTAGCTAATATTCCTGGACCTGAAAATCATCATAAAAGTCCCGGAGGCTTTGCGAATAGTATTAAATATTTAATTTTTAAATTAAATTTTTACAGGAAAGTAATATTCCTGTATTTTTCTGTCTCACATCTAAAAAGGCAATCATGAAGAACGTTTGCATAATGTGTGAACTACTACTTACTTTGAGAAATACCAGGTTTTCTACCCTAATAATGTTGTACAGCTGTTGAATGCTATTTCCAAGTAATTTTATGGTTTAGAGAAATTATTTTATTATTGTTCATTAAAAATACTAGAGTAGAGCTGTAATACGTAACCTGCCTAAACTGCCCTAAAAGGAAAGTTCAGCTCGGGTTCACACATCACCTTGTCCAGAATAGTACTTGTCTTTGTCTCATAATTACCACTTTTATTTAGTTTGTTTTTCATGATACTGTTTTCCTAAACATAGTCTATGAACCTCTTTATGGAAAGCACAGGTTATCATTATGATACTCGAATACAAGACTTATAGAATCTAGCTAGGCCTCCAAAATTGTGGTCAGAAATTTTGCTATGAATTTCTATAGCCTTCTTGTGTGATATGATGCCCATAAAACACAACTAGTTGGCATATTGTTAAAGAAAAAAGTCATTAGTACTCGGAAAGTACTTGCTCCTGACTTTCTCCCATCCCCAACTTCTCAATGTCTTACTGACTTATTACTCCTTTTTCTTCATTTCAGTTCTACTGTATTCCTTGAGCTATGGTTGCAAACTCTGTAGAGTTTATAACCATCCAAAAGTAGAAACCGTACACCAAAGCCTGAGCAGAAGCTAGAGAACAACATGCATCTTTGCTAAGAGTCAGTGGGTAAAAGAACCTTGACTGAGGTTAAGGTCTTCGAGGCAGCCGTAGCCACTGGGATGAAGCAGAAACCTACACCTCTCCATCATTCTCAAAACAATAAGAGAAAAAGCCTGAGGGGAAATTTGGCCTGGGGAAGTACCCCGATATCCCCAGAGAGGGTCCAGAGAAAGTTCTGGGGGCTCCTAAGCAGCACTGGAGAACTTTGAGAACATGTGGCACTGCTCTTCTGAGATTTGATGAATAAATTAAGAAGACCATGGCACTGTGTTACTTAATATACATTATTGGTTATGTCTGTGCCTCAGTTTCCTCTGGTATAAAGCAGTGATGATAATGGTAGGATATTTATTTGCATATTTCAGGAGTAACTGCTGGCAGTGGCCAGCACTCAGTAAATGTTAAAGGAATGTATGTTAGTAGATTTTGTAGAAGTCAAAACTGCAATTGATGTGCGGTTTCTCATGATTACTAAGATGGTCAGGCCTTCTGCCGATTGTCGTCTCAGTTCCCATCTTTGTACCAATGGATTCACCATGCTGGTGAAGTTTCAGGAAGACGAAGAGACAAGTCACTAAATCAAGATCAAATCATTTACCTTCGATCTAAAAAGAGAATCAGCCTACAATCCACACAGCCCTCAATGCACAATGATCTCCTCAGAGAAACGTCTTCAAAAGACAAAGCTCAAACTGAACATTCTAGATAGAAGCAGGCTTTAATGTTTTAGCTTTTGTTCTTGAAATAGAAACCATGATACACTCTCCTCAAATGAATATTAATGAATATAATTAAAGACACATTAAGGTAGTCTACTGATTTGCTTTGAGGATGGCTGACAATTCTTTAGGCCAATACTTAACTTAGACAAGCAGGTGTGAAAGACTTCATATTTCTTGTGTTAATTATCTTCTGATATAAAAAGTAATTAATTTTAGCTTGATTGGCCAATAGCTTAGAAGTTCCTGATACTCCAATATAACTAATGATATTGTAGTCAAAAAGACTTTAGTATCTTCTTATCTCTCCTTAAATTTATTAAATTTGTCAAATTATGAGTTTCTTCTAGAGTATGAAACTATATCAATCTATAATAGTAGATATCGAAGTAATTCTGAAAGTTAATTCAGGTAAATTTAAATTTTCTTCAAGAATAGGGTTTTTCATTTGATTTTAAAATGTGTGTGCTATATTAATAATTGTAAGTTATTTTATCAGTGATGTTAATCATATCACCAATCATGTATAATAATACAAAAATACTACAAAAAAAGAAAGTGGTCACTTTATAACTTATGGAGTGAGCCATCTTATTTCCCAGATATGCCAGTTCATTTAATAGATCACTAGCTTTGTTAAAATTATTTTATCTACTAATATGCAATCATATTTTATGTATTGCACTTGTCCTAATTCCATCAAATTGGTTATATATACATTTAGAAAAGCTGTTTTTCTTTTTCCAGTTCAGTTCACTACCCATGCTTTATGATGTAGCTCTCAAAAGTGACATGTACACATTCTAACCACTTGACTCTGTGAATGTGACCTCATTTGAAAAGGAGGTCACTCTGGATATAATTACAGGTATCAAGATGAGCCTGTCCTGGCTGAGAATAAGCTCAGTGTTCAACAACAAGTGTCTTTATGAGACACAGAGAGAAAGAGAAGGCAATGTGAAGACTGAAGCAGATGTTGGCATTAGGTGTCCATCAACCAAAGAACTGAAGCCGTGAGAAGCCTGCAGAGGGAAGAACTCTCTGCTAGAGCCTTACAGAGCTGTCTGCGCCTCCTTACATCTTGAGCTCAGTCTTCTTTTTTCCTAGAACCGGGAAATAATACATCTCTGTTGCCTTAAATTTTTGTGGAACTTTGTTAAGGCAGCCAAAGTTTAATGGTATGGATTTTAGATTTCCTACAAAAGCCCATGTGATTTAACGTTATGGTCCTCAGGGTGCAGTACCAGGAGGAACAGACCCTAAAAAGGATGCACTCAGGTGTTACAGTAACTCTGGTGTGTTCTTGATAAGTTTGCAGTACTCTCACGCCTTCTCTTTCTCTCTGCTTGTTCACCATAAACCAAGAGTTTTCCTTGAGCCATGTTCTCCTACCACGATGCACTGCTTCACCAAAGACAAGAACACTGACAGCAACCAAAAAAAAAAATTAAAAACAGTTCAAAGCCTGAACTTGCAAAGCAAGAAGAACAGACTATTTTAATTGAAATTTAATTATCTTAGGTATTTGGTGTTAGTAACAGAGGGCTGACTAACACAATGAAAAACTAATGCATAACAGATCTCTAAAAATTAATTACACAATAATATGCAAAGGGACAGGCAATCTAGAAGACATAGAAGGAGTTGATTCCAAGTCGAACTGAGGGAGACTGGAGAACAAGTGCAGTCTTATTCCTAGTATATCCTCTCTTTGTTCTACACTTGGGGTTGATAATTGTTTGTCTATCATTTAAAGTGGTTGGTATGATTTAAAGAGAGTTTGTTAACCTCAAACAAAAATACAAAGGAAAAATTCATGATAGAAAAAAAGCAAAGAATATAAATATGCTGCTGGGTTAAATCATTCACAAAGGAAAACCTCAAGAGGAAGAGAAATAGAAAAGGAAACTCAAAAATAGTTTAAAGAACTTATGAAGAACTTACTGATAATCAAGTAAATGTAAATAGATTTGGATCACCAATTACACAAAGAACAACCGAATGGAATAAAATAAAAAAGACAAGTTATCTGTCGCTTAATCAAAAATTGATTGATCTTTATCTTTAAGGATAAGATGAAAATGAAGAGATGAAACATGTTTTAGGATGTAAACAGAATCTATAAGGAGAAAGAATAGTCATACTGAAAAAAATAAACTTTAACAAAAAGTAAATGAAAAGAGACAGAGTAAATACATAAACATAAAAGGGTCTATTATACTAGAGAAAACGATTCTATAATTATGACGACCAAACAACAGCACCTAAACACATAAAGCAAATATTAGTAAAGTTAAGAGAGGTCAAACATTAGTAAAAATAATAGGGGACTTTAACATACTACTTTTAGGAACGGACAGATACATCAGTCATAATACATAACATAAATAAAAATACAGATTTTTTAAATTAACACTCCATGTTAAGCAAATCCAACACCTATCTGCAGACATTCTGCTTTCCAAATTCAGGATGTACATTCTCCTCATCAGCACCTAGTACGTTCTTCAGAAAATTGTATGATGGCACCCATACAACACAAATTTCAACAAATTTGAAAAGCTGAAATCATATTGAGCAGATTTTGTGACATGTTTTAAATAAACTAGCACAATGATAAAAAATTCACTGTAAACTGCATAAATGGATGGAAACTGAACAAATTACTCTTGAGTACTCAATTATTAAGAAGGAAATCAAGTGTATTTTTAAAATTGTTGAAACAAAGAAAAACAGAAATGCAAAAATGTACTAAAGGGGACTTTGTTGCTATCTATAACTTCATAAATTAAAAATAGAATAAATATAAGGTTATAAATGGGAATAAATAATAATAAGGCAGAAAGAAATGAATGAAACAGAATACAAAAGTGCAAAAAATAGGAAATAAAGGACTTGTTTTTAACAATATATAAACGAAAGAGTAAACTCTTAACTATAGTAAGAAAAGGAGAGATACAATTCAAATACTTAGAATTAAATGTGAAAAATGGGAACATTATATATAGCTGATACCACAGAAATAAAACTGACCATTTGTGATTGTTATGAACAACTGCGTGGTGACATATTTGAAAGAAGACAAGGAATGGGCAAACTCCTGGACATTTACATCCTGCTAAGATTAATCTATGAAGAAATAGAATCTTAACTGGACAGAGAGTAGGGAGATTGTTTCAAAATGCCTCTCAATAATAGGAAAACAGGAGCAGGTGGCTTCAATGTTTAAATCTAACCCAGAGAAGAAAAGCACCTAAAAATAATGATGGCCATATATTAAAAGACAACAGGTAATAGCATATTAAGTGGGAAAACATCAACTACCTAGATCCAAGATCTGAAGCAAGATAAGTATAACCGCAGTCAACACTTCTATTCAACAGCCCACAGGATGTTCTAGCTAGAGCAATCAGGTAAGAGGGAGGAATGAGTCCCAACACTGAGAGGGAAAATGGACATGAGTCCACATTCTCAAGTCAGAAGCTATTTCCAATTGGTGACCACTTGTACGTGAAAAATTAGTACAGAGTCTCACTGGGGATACAAGCCACACTTAAGGGCAGGACCCATATTCCGCAGTAGATGGCCAACACAAAATGAACTCAGTGGCATTTGGGGAGGCGCTGTGTCTCATAACGCGTTGTCAGGGCTGTTCTTTTTTCAAATACCTTAAAGATCCTTTGTATATAAATTATGACTTCATGTTTATGAGATTCCTGTGCATAGCAACCTGTGTGTCTCTTCATTTATGTGTTTCTTGTGGGCTTTTTTTTTTGGAGATGGGTTACTCTGTTTGTTTGTTTTGTTCCATTATGGTTTGTTGGGTTTTATTTTATGTTATTTTACTATTATTCATTAGATGCCTGTTTGTTTTCAAATGAGAAGCAGAAATAGCATGCATTCATATCGGATGGAAGTTAGGGAGAATTTTGTCAGAGTTTGGAGATAAAAATTCATAACTGGAATATATTGGGTTAAAAAAACTATTTTAAAAGAAAAATAAGAAAGAAACAAGCAAGCAAGCACAAAAAATAACCTTCCAATGTGCTGAAGAGTTTTATATCAACTTAACACAAGCTTCTTTTATCTGAAAGAAAGGAACCTCAATTTAGAAAATGTCTCCATAAGACCTGTCTATAGGGAATTTTCTTATTTAGTGGCTGATGAAGTAAGGCCATTGAGGGTGGTGTCATCCATGGGCTGGGGGTCTTAGGTACTATAAGGAAGTAGTCTGGGCAGGCTATATCAAGAAATTCAGTAAGCAGCTTCCCTCCAGGTCCTCTGCATCAGTGATTTGGAAACATTAGCTAAACTTCTCCTCTGCAACTTGTTTTTGGTCATGTTATTTAATCACAGCAATCAAAACCCTAATAACAATATCTAACATAGAGAAACTCTTGGGGATCTGGAAAGACTTTGAAGATAAATACTGAAGTTGGATAGGATTCAACTTTAGAAACACTCGGAGATAAAATAGCGAAAGTGCAAGCCCTGGGTAAATCAAGCTAATGTCAATGAACATTTTCCATGGCAACAGAATAAAAAATAAAGATTTATATATTTCTAAGAGAGAGAGAGAAAGAGAGAGAGAGAGAGAGAGAGACAGAGAGACAGACAGACAGAGAGGGAGAGAGAGACAGAGAGAGAAATACAAATTGAACAAAAAGTTAAATTGCCAGTATTTACAGAAAACTTAAAATAGTGCTGTTAGTAAATGATGTGATCTTATACTTAGAAAACCATAAAAGCTCCAATGGATGGTATTAGAAGTGATAAACAGATTACTCAAGCTTAGAAAATACAAAAATAACACACAAAATCACAAGTGTTTCTATATAACAACAGAGCAGTATCTGCAATCAAATTTAAGAAAGAAATCTTAATGCAGCAGCTAATATATGGAATCTAAGAAGTCAGAGGATATCGATGTTCAATGATTAAAAGAATTAACATTGGTTAATGTGCTCCTCATCCAAATAAGTTCATAGATTAAATATAAACTTACAATATGAAAGAATTAAAAATAATTCTGTGGTGATTTTGATTGTCAAAATATTGGTCAATATTACAGGATCTAGATATAATAGGAAAGACAAGCCTCTAGTATTAATGTCTGAGTGAATAACTTCACTAGGTTAATCTAGTGAAAAACTCACACCAAATATGTCATCATCTCATCTGCTGGAGCCTTTGACTTCATAATAATAAGGAAGGTATGTTAACATCAACATTAGATGCTTACTAATTTTTTACTATAGACACAATGTGGCCAACTGCCTTAAAACTGATGGCCTTGATTTCCCTGCTATCATAGCCTGTTTCTTCCAACTGGGCAACAAGATAAATTTTCCCTCTTTATGTTGATTTTTAAAAAGTATTTTATCACATCAATGATAAGGGTAACTAAAACATATATAAAAATTTCCAAAATGACAAAAACATATGAATAGCTAAAGGTATACTGAGAACAAAGAAAAAAGTAAAAGGCAATATATACTATCTGAATTTAAAATATCCTTCAAATTACATGAATTCTAAAAGGAATTTTAAAATGAAAATTGGTGTGGGAAATGGGGTGGGAGGTCCTTCTGTCTTTGTGTTGTTTTTATTGGTTAATGAATAAAAAAACTACTTTGAGCTTATGGTAAGGAAGAACAGAACTAGGTGGGGAAAGCTAGGCTGAACGCTGGGAGAAAGAAGGGCAGAGTCAGAGAGAAGCCATGGATCCTTCACCTGAGACAGACGTTTGGAACATTACCCAGTAAGACATTGCCACGAGGCAATGCACAGATTAATAGAAATGGGTTAGTTTAGGATATGAATTAACCAGAAATACATTTAAGCTATTGGCCAAACAGTATTGCAAATAATAGAGTTTCTGTGTGATAATTTCTCAGCTGGGCAGCCGGGACCAAAGAGCAGCCCACTCCCTCACCAGGAAATGAGCTGAACATCAGCAATAGACATGCCTTGACACTACACAAAGAAGCACAGTCAACCAAGGGATACTGAGAGCAGGAGAAATGACATTCCCCAGGGAAGATAACATCATCCAAGTGATCATATGTAAAATCATACATACAAGTAACACTATATCTACTGAACAGGTTGTATCTAGGAATATTAGTGTGTGTGTATGTGTGTGTGTGCATGTGTGATGATAATTAATGAAAAAAGAAGCCATTGATTTGAAAGAGAGTAAGGAAGTGTACATGGAAGAGTTTGGAGGGAGGAAAGGTAATGTAAAAGCTATAATTATGCTATAATCTCAAAATATAAAAGAAACAAAGACAAATTCTAAAGAGGAAAATCAAACCAACATAAACAAAAAGCAGGCTGGTCAGATTCTTCAATTTGTAAAGGCACTTAGCTGGCAAACTTGACGACTTGAGTGTGATCCCTGGAATCCACATGGTAGAAGAAATGAACTGACTTCATTAATGGAATCCACGTGGTAGAAGAAATGAACTAACGTCATTAATTGGCCTCTGACCTTCACACATGTACAGTGGCACAAAAAATAAGTAAGTTTAAAAAAGTAATGTCCTTCAAACCTGCAGCACTCACAACAATGTGCACATAAAACCAGACACATAGGTTAGTGGACAGAATAGATAGCTTACAAAGAAACTCACATGCCTTCAGTCAACTGACTTTTCACAAAGTCGATATGAATAGATGGAAAGGGAAGGTTTTAAATAAATTCTGATGGGAAATTTGGTTGCTCATATTTATAAAATTAAAAATAAATCCCTGTCTTTTAATCGTTTACAAAGCTCAAACCAGATAGGGTCCCAGCACTGAGTAAGGAAGTGGACATGAATCCTATTCCTAAGAAGCTATTTACAGTTGACACCATTGGCAAAGAGAGAATCAGTTTTCTTCACTGTTGTATCTCTGGATATATCATTCACATTCCAGGGTAGACCCAATGGCCAGTAGTAATTGGCCAACACAAAGTGAACACTGTACTTTGTTTTGGCAATCTTTGTCTTACTAGTCTTTTAGTTGGACATTTTGGTTTTCTTTTGGTGAATTTTTTGAGAGGCAGAAGCAAAGAAAGGGCATAGGTAGAAAGGGAGGAATGAAGAAAAAAGATAGATAGATGGATAGATAGATAGATAGATAGATAGATAGATGGTAGATAGATAGATAGATAGATAGATAGATAGATAGATAGATAACAACAAAGTTATATGGATAGAGAAGATCTAGGAAGACTTGGTTAGGAGGGGAATAACATGATTAAAATATATGAAAATTAAAAAAAAACAAAAACAACTATAAATATATTAAAAACTTAAATGTTAGACCCAAACTTGTGAAACACTAAGAAAAAAATTGTATGCTGCTTAGTTTGTTCAACTTGGCACAAAATAGAATTATCTGTGAGAGGAAGCATTTATGGAGATAGCCGCCGTCATAATGCATAGAGGCAAGTCTGTTGGACATTTTCTTGATTAATTATAGATGGGGAAGCATCCAGACAAATGTTGTTGGTGCCACCTCTGAGCAGTATATGAAAAAGGCTGAGTAAACGTGGGAAACAAGACAAAAAACCAGCATTCTTTCATGTTCTGCTTTAGTTCCTGTCCTCAGACACCTGCTTGAGATCTGATACCGGCTTCCCTCAGTGATAGATGGTGATATGGAGCTGGGATTGGAAATAAACACTTTCTTTCTCAAGTTTCTTTTGGTTACAGTATTTACCACAGTAACAGAAAACAAACTGGGACAGTGACAGTACTTCAGGACCTGGTATGAGCGACCATTTTTTAAAAAAATGGAAATAGGAGTTTATTTATTGAGACAGAGTGTCTCGTGGGCCAGGCTGAGCTAGAACTCCTTATATAGATAAATCTGGCCTTGAACTCCAGATTCTCCAGCCATGGTCTTCCAAGTGTTGAGATTATAGATGTGTGCCATTGTCAATCCCAAAGGTAAGAAAAGAATACTACTCCCACAATTTGACCCAAATTTGAAGCAAACTTGATTTTGTTATTGGAGTGCCCCCAAAAGCTGCCCAGTGACTGTCTTCTATGTAGAGTTAAAAGAGAGCAGCCCCACAACCATTTCTTGGGCACCTTTTAAGGAGTAAAGTCATGAGTAGTTACAAAGCAGGTTATAGAAGAGAAAAAATGGGGAAATAAAGAAATACAGAAAAAAAATCTCAAAAAACCTTAGCCACTTTGTGATTAATGAGGATCAAGGAAGGTCAGTGTATTCTCAAAAACAAGTCAAGTCATGGGTTGAGGAAATTCAGATCCCAGTGTTGGGTCCACAGGGTCACACAAAGATGGGAGAACAGATCACCAAAGACTATTAAACTAGAAGCAAATTTTTTCAGCAAAAGAAAAAAATTTCTGTGCGACACAAAAAACTTATTAGCTAGCTGAGACCATAGCCAGAGATGGACTTGTATGGTTGTAGTCGTGGCCCCGGGCTGTTTCCAAACTCCCCTTTTTATAGCAAGAAGCAAGCATTAGGCATGAACAAAAGAATTTTTACAATCTCAAAGCAGAACTTAGATACAAATATAAATTGCTTTTTTTAAAAAAAATTTTCATTAATAGGATTTTCAAGTTAGTGTTTGTATTTAGCCCATTGTTTCTCTCGGGCACATTTTGAGGGTGTTTACCAAGTTCTACACTCCCCTGATACCGCCGGTTTTGCATAGCAGGGAAGGGTATGGAACAATGCAAAACCAAAAAGTCAGGTACATCCCATCGTTTAAAAATTAACTCAGTTCACATCAGTTGCTGGTCATGAGTGGCTGGGTGTTATCTAAAAGCTGACCCTCAATTTGCAGAGGGCAGATTCAGCCTTGCAGACAGAGTTATGGGTTGTAAAGGAAAGTAACCATTGTTAATAGTCAATCCTTAAGCTGCCGAGAAAGCTGCTGACAGTCTACTCTCACTCTCCTAGGCTTACAACTTTATATTTCTTTATTCGTACATTCTTATTTCCGGGACCTACATTTCTATATTTTTATTCATTGACTCTTTACCAGAAAACAGAGAAATTCAGCTCTAACAGTAAATAGGAACTTATTTTTAACAATACAGCATAATGGCTCCTGCCTTCAAAATGGAATCAGGCAGGCCACTTGCCACCACACCCAACTCTGCAATAATTTTTAATTAAAAGTTTTCTACACTGCATGGGGATAATTCAAGAAATTGAAGAAGAAGCCTCCATTTTGAAAAAGAAAACATTTCTAATTACATATTTGGCAATGGGTTAACAGTCAGAGTAGGGATTGATATCTGGAATCTACATGCATCTTCAACAACTGAGCAGAAAATATAACCCGATTAAAAGCAAGCAATACATCGAAACAAATATTTCTTTAAAAGAAATCTTTAAAATGTCAACCAATATAAAAATATTAAAAATAAGAAATTATTAAGAAAACAATAATTCAAACAAAAGTGACAATATTGAAAACTGTAAGGCAACAGCAAAAAAAAAAAAATCCCTAAAATTAAAACAAAGCAAACCAACCTACTGCTAACAAGTGCTTCGAGGAGCAAGCTAACAAGTAGTTCCTGCGTACTGTTCATAAGCATGTAAGTTAGTACCAGCTCTATGGAAACGCGGAACTCCTGCTCCTAGATATCCATCCAGAAATGGCATTGGAATGCAAAGGAAGTACCTTTGTTGGGACCATTTCGAGTCCTGGTCTCCAGCTGCTCTCCCCTACTAGTGACCTTTACTTGGCCTTCTGAGTTGAGCTACGGAAAGCTGTGTCTAGCTCCGCTTCCTAAGCACGTGTTGCCTTGTCCATGATTGAGGATCAGGAGATGAGGTTTTCACCTGCTGGCCCACCTGACTGTGTTGGGTATTTAAGCCTCCGTGGTGCTATTCAATAAAGGGCTTCTTTACCAGTGACTGAACATGTGTGTCTCTGCCTGTGCTGTCTCTGTGTGTTTCAATCTCCAGCCCCTTGCCCGGGGCTCACGAATGGTCCTGTAGCCCAGACGCAGCAATACAGGAGTAGTACCGTACTGTCATGCAGTACAGGAGGGCTCTACAACCTTTATATTCCTCCAAAGATATGCAGGGTGGATGTGTTGTGGCTAATCTACTGAGAAAGGATAAAAATTATATTCTCTTGATATACAATAGAAGGCAGTTCATCCCTACAATGAAATCTTGTGAATTGCCATAACATGGCTGGTTTGCAGAGTTATCATGGGAAGCCAAGCAAGTACTATTTTCTTGTGGAATTCAACAAATTATATCATAAAAATTGAGAGCTGAAGGGTAGTTATAAGGGGTGTGGTAGCCAAACATTATTGCCAGATTGAGTGCACTTGACATAATGCAGAAGATACTTCCCCGGGTCTGTGTTTGAAAGAGTATCCAGAAGGGTAACCAGAATGGAAGATTCACCACAAATATGGGCGGTACAATCCATGGGCTGGGGGCTCAGGGTGTATCCAAAGGAAAGATGGAGAAAGAGAGCTAAGCGTCGGCATTGATTCCGCTCTTCTTCCTGACCACAGACACACTGTGACCTGCTTCCTCACACCCCTGCCGTCATGCCTTCCCAGTATAAATCTTCCTCCCTAAAGCTGTTTTTGTCAGGTATTTGCCACTGCCAAGGGAGAGAAGAAACTAATACATATGGTATCTAAAAATTCTGATCATGTGGGTAGTGATACTACGGCAGTAGTTATCAGAAACGCAGGGAAACGGTGAAAGGAGAATATTGGGAAAGGTTGAGTAACAGATACTAAGTCATCATTGGATTAGACCAAAAAAAAAATTCTGGTATACCATTCCACAATAGGGTGTTTGTAGATAATGACAATGCACTTCAGAATGCCATGTAGAATAGAAAGACAAGTCTTACTCAGTCATAAAACAGAACAAAGTTGTATAGTTTTAGGGAAGATGGCTGTACTAGAAATTGACGTATTAAATGAAATAAGCCAAACTCAGTAAGACAAATGTCATATTTCCTCTTATATATTATATATATTATACAATCTATAATAAGTAAACAAAACACGAGAATAGAAGATACACTAATGGGAACAGAGAGGGATGGGAAAGGAGACAAGAGAGAAAAATGAGTGAATATAATCAAAGTATATTATATACAAATGTGATAATATAACAAAACAATATTTTGTATCATGAGTATATATTAATTAATGAAAAGAAATGTGTAAGATTGGAAAGGAATACATAAAATCATCTTTATAATCATGATTACACATCAAAACCCCAATGGAATCTTCAAAAAGCCCAAGCACACATAAGCACAAAATAGTTAAACAGGCACTTCTCCAAAGGTGATGGACAGAGAATAAATATAAAAATGATTCTCTGTTTTATTAAAAATATAAGAGTGCAAGTAAAAGTCACAATGATATATTATTACACAACAAAGGTTAAAATAAATTTTACAGTGGCAACATCATCTTCCAGGTGAATGTTACAGGCAGAGAATCTAAAAGTTTAGTCTATTGTTAATTTTCATGAAGGCAGTAAAAAAGAGCTATTAAATTCTTTATGAACTAACATGGCTGTCTGAGCATGAGCTAAAGAAGGATAACATCAAGGGCAATACCAAAAGTAGACAGGGAAGGTCAACAAGGCCACAGCCATATAAAAGAATTACAGGCATCTAAGGAAAATGGAGAGTGGAAGGAATAGTCTTCTTCAGGGAAGAGCACACCAATTGGCTGTTCAATGTGAAATGGTCAGCCCTGAAAACATACACAAAGAACATTATATAGACTGCATAGATTATATTTAGGAACATATATTGCATATATATATATATGCAATAGCAATTTTAAAAGAGGCCATGAATTTGAAAAAGGAACAAGGAGGGGCATATGGCAGAGTTTAGAGAAGGAAAATGGAAGTGAAAATATCTTTTAATTATATTATAATCTCAAAAGTTAAAAGAAAATTTCTCATGAGCTTTCTATACTACCAAACAATTTCACTTACATGTACTTAAAGAAGAAAACCAGAAACTATTTTCACAGCAAAATCTATACCTATACAACAACTCTATTAATAATGAATCCAAAATTGGGGGGAAAACCTTAGTTAAGAGTAAACAGACAGATACACCCATTCAATGGAATGTAAGCCTGGTAAAATGGTGAGGTAGAGGAATGGGAAGGGTTTAGAATGATGAAGGCTTCTATACCTGCTGTCAAGTGCTTACATTAAAGTGCACATATTAAAACTTAGGGTCACGTACAGCACACCTCTTATGCAAGTTAGCTTAAAGATAGTAACAGATGTAAATGAATAGCTTACTTCATTTGTTCATAATTTAAGGTGGAACACTTAGAAGCAAGCCATTTAATGTATCAATTTTCTTAGCCAAGCGATCTAAGAAGCTACTTGTATGGCAGTCCTCACAGGATTAATGAGAGGATGTTTGTGAAATGTTTTGAGTGCCTTTAAAAGAAGTTGCTATGCGAATATAAAGTGTTGTTAGCATACTCAGGCAGTTATTTTTTGCTTCTGCTATGAAGTTTATGATCATCCTCATTTTTCACTTTATTTTTAATGAATTGTAACAATAAAATGTGGTAGCCAAGTTATAAAAATGAAACCATGTGCTAATGAGGCTAAAAATTTGTAATTAGAATTTGAAGCATCCGTCTGTCTAAAGATAATTATTCTAATGATTATTTCTGTATATACACAAGCTACAATCTTCTGAAGTCCAAGTGGAGCTTACTTTGCAGTTTTTCTGCAGAGAACACATACTTCAAGAACACATGTCTTCTGAGATGTTCTTACTTCGTTGTAACCCTGAAAGGAAAGACTTGAACAGTAGAGTGAAATTCATGCTGATCATAAAAGAATATCCTATTTTCAAACAGCATATTGGATGTATAGCCAGATTAATATGGACGTAGAATGACCTTATTAGGAGACATTTAATCACTCTGAGAACATAACCATAACTTAAAGGTAGTGTTTGAATTCTTGGACCCAAGCAAAACTTTTTAATTCTTTTGTCTTTACCAAGTACAAAATAAAGAATTAGAGTATTCCCATTGTCAAAAACTGCCACTCCTTATGTCAGGACAGAGGGTGACATTTTCCTGGCCATTGAGGTCATAATCAAGCTCAGTTTAAGCCAGACTAGGTAAATTCCTCTTTCTATCTCTCCATTGATGAGCCTTCTTCAGGACCTTTCACTCCGTTCACATCAAGTTCATTCTTCTGTCTATATTATTATGTAAATCCCCTGCACCTCTGATTCAATGCAAAGTGGTTAAAAAAAAGTCTGGAAAGCATTCAGAGATTTTCCATGAGCCTTTCATGCATGGGAGACACAGTGAAAACTCACTAGTCAGTGCTAGACGGTTTCCCAGTGTGGGTGCAAAATTAAGTGGAGAAAATACATTTCTTTATTGGGATTTCTCTGACAACTGAGATCACTTAGTCTACTCACCTTAAGTAAAACTCAAAGTCATTTTTCAGAACAAACCAGTCCCCACAACTCCAAAAGAACACATTCAAAAACAAAAGATATGATGATTCTTCCATTTCTGGAATTGTATGCGTGTCTTACTTCAACATGACCTATTTAATCAGTAGAACTGGCATGTCAGAGTCACGTAAATAAACCACATATATCCAGCCTCCTAGACAAAACATATGACACAAAAGAGACCCACAGTAGGAGGCATTGTTTGTGTTATTTCTCAATAGCACATATCTGAGAATTAGAAAGAGTACACAGTTGACCACATGATCCAGTCATCTTTCCTTTTCAAATACTAAATAAATAAAAATATCATATTGTGTGGCTGGAGAGAAGGCTAACGCAGTCAAAAACATGTCTACTGCTTTTGCAGAGGCTCAGAGTTCAGTTCTTACCATTCGAGTTGGGTGGAACAAAACCATCTGTAACTCCATCTCCAGGAAATCTGACATCTTTTCCAGGACTCCACGAGTAAAATGTCGAAGAAGTTAACTTGTCTAGTTTATTAGCTTAATATAGATTTAAGAAATGAACTTCACAGAAGTAAAAAAAAATATTCCTGACCCCTGATACCCATTTCTATAGTTCAGTTATCTATGAGATAGCTGGAATTTCATTGGCATAGTACTTGCTGTGGTTTGGATACTTATACTTCAAAGGCCAATTTGATAAAGCTTTGGTTCCAGAGCATGATGATAATGAGAGGTGGTGGAAAGTTAAGAGATGGTATGTGGTAGGAACCAATGGATCATTGAAGTCAAGTACTTGAAGAGACAGTGGGACCTCAGTTGCTTATTTTCTAAGAGATGGGTAGTTTTGAATCACTGCGTGTCTCTGCAGGCCGCCTCCATGGTGTGCTGTCTTATGTTGTAGTAACTTGAATGAGAATACCCACTACCCCTCCGCCCCAAAATGGAATGCTTGGTCCCTAATTTGTGGAATATAGGGGTTGTGGCATCTTCTACAGCTGGGAAAAGCTGCTGAGGCTATACACATGGCAAGGGAGTCCCTGCATTGAGGCCCAGAGAGGATATTAAGTTAAACCATGAAGGTGGACCCTCGGATATGTCAGAGACACCAAGATAGATACTGGAGGTGGCAGAGTCAAGGAACATCTGCCAGGGCAAACTGCATACAGGGAACCAGCCTAGGAGAGAGACGTGTGTTGCAGTCAGCAAAGCAGAAAGGAGTGGGAGATGCACAGGGCCATCGAAGACCTTTGATATCAGACATAGAGTTACAGGGTATGGAGTTTGCCCTGCTGGGTTTTGATCTAGCTTTACCCTGCATTTTCACACTACATCTTCTTTCTTCCACTTTGAAGTAATAATGTGTATTCTTGGCCATTGTATGTTGGAAGTTTGTAATTTGATTTTTGTAATCAAAAGGGTGAGCTCCAGGTTAACAAACAGATCCTGTCTCTAAAAATGTGGTAAAGAGTTGTGAGTAAAGACATCTGATAAGAACTTCTGGTCTCTTTATGCACAGGCATGAAGAATCATACCTGAAAACAGACACACACAGACAAATAGACACACACACACACACCATTTACCACACAAGCACACACAATTCATCACACATGTGCATGCACATACACATACACACAAAGGGAGGCTATTGTAGGACAGAAATTAGATATTAGGTAGAAGAATAAGAACAGAGGGATAGGTAATCTTCAATGTATTCTCTTGATGATGGTAAGAAAGTCAGCTCAGTGTAAAGAGAAGTGATTTTGTTACTGAATAACACTCAGAGGCTGTGGTGGTAGAATATGTCATGATTGACACGTGAAAAATTAGGATAAAGGTCATATAGAACATCTATGAAAAAACATTTTTAAAAGCAAAAATGAGATAATAACATATGAGATATTCTGCTGGACCTTCAACATCTCCTCTGTGAAAAAAAGTGTAACCAGAGAGACAGAACAACCATGGAGCCACCTAAGATTATGGAGAATACTAACCCTTGATGCTGAGGTTTTGCTGTGTGAAAAACAACCTCAATGATTCTACCAAGCATTGCACCAACATTAGCTGAGATTAGGTCTAAAGTTTAGAAGGTTTATGAACACACATACACCACATGCACACACATACACATGTGCACAAACATGTACACACTCTTTGTTATGGAAAATTATTTGCTTTTTTGTTTGCTTTCATTTTATTAAAACTAAATCATTTTTTAAATATGTGAATGTTTTGTCAGCATATATGAATGCATACTGGATGTAATACTTGATACCTGTAAAGGCAAGAAAAGGGAGTCGGGTCCTTGACCTTTCAGTTAAAAATGGTTGTTAGTCACCATGTGGGTGCGGGATGAACTTGCGAGGCTGTTGATCATTGAGCCAGTCATCTTTCCAGCCCCTCTGAGAAGTGGCTGAATGATGGAGGAAGGTCATTGGTTAAATTAAAAGAAACTGCTTGGCTCTCATTGGTTAGGAGATAGGTGGGAGGAGTAAACAGAACAAAATGCTGGGAGGAAGAGGAAGTGAGGTCAGACTCCACAGCTCTCCTCTCCGGAGCAGACGCTTCAGAGAGACGCCATGCCCCAGCTCCGTACCAGGATGGACTTAGGCTAGAATCTTCCCGGTAAGACCGGTGCTCACAGATTATTAGAGATGGGTTGATCGGGATGTGAGAATTAGCCTAGAAGAGGCTAGATAGGAATGGGCCAAAGCAGTGTTTAAATGAATACAGTGTCTGTATAATTATTTCGGGTAAAGCTAGCCGGGCAGGCGGCTGGGGTTTTGGGGACGCAGCCCTGCCGCTCTTATTACTACAAATGGCGCCCCACGTGATGGACTAAACCCACTTAAAAAACCTGAGAAGGCTTAAAAATAATGGAGAGAGAGTTTAACACAGATTTTTGCTGTTTGTTCGTGGCGTGCCGTAGAGAGATTTCCTGATTCAGCAACAGCAGCAGAAAAAAAGCTGCGTTATCTTAAAGCACTGCTTCCTGGGGCTGTGCCACCAGTGCAAACTCTGGCTTTATGTTTGTGTTCCCACTTGGGATCGGAAGGAGAGTGCTCTGAGACCGTGATGATGACTCAGAGCTCCCCGCCTGCTCCTGAGAAGAAGGCAGAATCAGGCTTAGGCAGGCAGAAGAGCATGGCGGATTCCTGCCGCCATACAGAGACGTGTTTTCAGACTGCACAGTGCTCTGCGTGTCAGATTTGGATGTAACTTAGATGAAAATAATTTCTGTGCTGCGTGCTCAGTCTCAGAATTAAAGTGCTGAGTGCCGCTCCTACCTGGCAGCCCCAGAGCTAGCACAAAATGGTACGTCCTCCATTTTGAAATTTTCCTGACTCAGCTTCAGCTGCAAATCCCTACAGCTCATTAAGAGGTCCTGCCACGAAACACTTAAACGGTGTTGACGAAAATCTGAACGCATGCTTTTCGGTTTTCAGCCGTAGCAGGAAAAAAGCTGCGCTGTTTAAAAATGCCGGCTTTCTGGGCCATCCTGCCAGGGCAAACTCTGACTGTTTGAGGCAGGAGGGCCAGCTACCCAGAGAGGACTTGAGTGTTGTCTGTTGTAGCTCGCTTGATGGCAGGGACCTTGAAACACTGTAGACTTGTGGCATTGAATGCGGCTCTGGCCCGTACCTCAGCCAGAAGGTTGAAATGGCAGAAAGCTAAGGAATGGGCTACATCTAGCCGGCAAAGCCACGCCTTTAGTCCTACTGATATTGCTCAGTAAATTAAAGGCTCTTGTGGTCAGAAAAAGAGAGATACACAGTAAAGAGAGATTCAAAGACAAAGAAAAATTTTAAATGATTTACAGTGTTAAAATATATGCAGACTAAAAGTTAAAATTCTTAAAGTAAACCTCTGTGACTTCAAGGTGTGGTAGCACACGCCTTTAATCCCAGTGCCTAAAAGGCAGAGACGAACAGATCTCTGTGAGTTCAAGGTGTAGTAACAAACACCTTTAATCCCAATGCCTGGAAGGCAGAGACAGGCGGATCTCTGAGAGTTCAAAGACGGCCTGGTCTACAGATATACGCTCAAAAAGCAAAAAGTTAACTTAGGAATGTCACAGCTTAGATTCTTAAGCACCTAGTGATTTAAAGACGCAAATCAAAAGTGCTCCTGGATAGTAAAAAATTGCAGATTCACAATAGGACAGATTCAGACCACTAAATGAGTCACACTGTTGGATGAATGTACATAGGCTTGGGAAAGAGAAGAAAAAGAATATAGAGAATAAAGTTAATGTTTTTTTTTTAAAAAAAAGGTAAAGTCTTTAGAGTACAGATAGTTAAGAGATTAAAAGAAATAAAGAAAATTAAGTCACGTAAAAATGGAAAATTCACAGAGAGTCTGGATTATGTACATTGTGTTTTCTTTAAATTTTTGACTGTGAAGGAGCTAAGTACAGAGAGACATTTCATTATATGGGCTGCCAAGTGGAACCAGAACGGATATCATGAGGGTATGACTTCAGAATTTGGGTCTAAGGATATGATGCTTTGGAGAGAGTCTTCTTTTGTTTTCACAGAGGACCAGACCCTTTGGATTTCTTCTATCCCGATTTGGTATGATGGACCACGTCCTCCTGAAGGGTTGCTGTGAACATCTTCAGAAAATTGCTTTGCTCAACTGCCAACTGAGATGAAACTAGCACACAGGTTATACCATGAAAGACCTAATTAACGACGCCCCCATTCAGCAGGAAGCAGTTTGGAGAGAAAAAACTGTGCCCATGTTCCCAAATATGGTTTATAAATGTTCTTTTACATTTAAAGGGGGATATGATATAGACATGAATAATTTGCATTAGTATAGATTTTGTTTTATTGATAGAGATTTACGGTCAATTTTGTTATATGTATAAATGTTTCTGATGTAACTTTTACTTGATAACTGTTTTGTTATATGTAATTTTGCTATGTTAAAGTTAAAGCCTTTTTTTTGTTTAAACCGAAAAAGGGGAAATGATGGAGGAAGGTCATTGGTTAAATTAAAAGAAACTGCTTGGCTCTCATTGGTTAGGAGATAGGTGGGAGGAGTAAACAGAACAAAACGCTGGGAGGAAGAGGAAGTGAGGTCAGACTCTGCAGCTCTCCTCTCCGGAGCAGACGCTTCAGAGAGACGCCATGCCCCAGCTCCGTACCAGGATGGACTTAGGCTAGAATCTTCCCGGTAAGACCGGTGCTCACAGATTATTAGAGATGGGTTGATCGGGATGTGAGAATTAGCCTAGAAGAGGCTAGATAGGAATGGGCCAAAGCAGTGTTTAAATGAATATAGTGTCTGTGTAATTATTTCGGGTAAAGCTAGCCGGGCAGGCGGCTGGGGTTTTGGGGACGCAGCCCTGCCGCTCTTATTACTACAGCTGAATCGAAAGTGCAGTTTCCTAAGCTTGAAAAGGAATCTTCTTGATGAATGCTGAGAGCATCTCCTATGCCATTACCTACCCTTTACCCCATACCCCTCACTCTTCTTAGATACAGGATCTTGTTATGTGGGCTCCTGGGTTCTCTGGCAGAAAGAGCTGGGACAGAGCCAGACCCTCTGGACTCTCCTGGGGAGTCTGTTAAAGCAGGATCTCATTTAATGGTATCAAGCAGGGACTTATATAGGGTTGTGATGGGTGGAGAAGCTTGGGATGAGTTAAGACATAGTAAAGAACAAGCACCAATAATATTCTGCCACGCTAGCGGTGCCTGAGTGAAGGCAGGTCTAGGTCCTCTAGTCAGAGACAGGACTCTGAACTCTAGCTAGGCTCAAGGAGTTACACTAGGCCTCATGCCAACTTAAGTTAAGCTCAGGAAATTACACTGGGCCTCATGCCCGGGCCTCATGAGGCCCAACATATCCCCTTTTTGTTTTTTTCATGGCAGTGGAAAACATGGTCCCTGCCTTAGGTCGTCTCCCATATGGAGATCTTACCCATCATTGAATACCATGTATCTCACTTATGAAGAAGTCACTGAGTACCATGTACCTCATTTATGAAGAACCCACTCCATGACCTGCCTTAGGTTGTCCCATCCTGACTGAGATCTTACTTGTCACTGGTCAAGGGGAGGGTGGAAGAAGGGACATTTATATGAGGATTACCAGACAGTCATACGAGGGACCTAGACTCCTGAGTGGCCAGCCTATGATAGTATACTTTGACCTGATGTAATTCAACAGTCTCCAATCTTTGGTAAATAAATTGTGTGGGGAAGAAAAACAGAAAATTATTTGTATACATATGCACATTTCAGACATTCAGAGCCTGTGAGAAAATGGATTAAATGTAAATTTAGAATTAGACGTCATCCTCAAAAAGAGCATTAAAGTTTAACAACATGGTAATTTGATAGTTTATCATAAAAATTGAAGAAAGAACTTTGGAAACTGGCCAATGTCATACAACACATTCTAAAGCATTTATCCAGGGAAATCTACTAAACGTCGTCAAAATGATAGGGATATGTAACTCTGTGTTCGTTCCCGTTCTCTGAAGCCTTTGCTCCTGGGCACAGTTATTCCGATGGGTAGACATAGGTTAGGGGAATGATTCTGTCATGATGAAGAGAACTGACTCGAAAACATCCGTGGAGAGCCAATGCTTTGGCCCTTCTATGGAATGATCAGACTGGAAGAAAGTTCCCATACATCCCTAGTGGCTGGAGGCAATGTATAAAGCTGCGTGCTGCTCCAGAAGATGCTGGGTTTATGCTCTTCCTACTCCCTGGCTTCACGAATGACCTCACATACACAGACAGTAAAAACTATACGCTCTCTGAACTCAACCCATGTAACAAGGTAAACAAGCACATGTAGGCTGTCTAAAGCTATGCTATATAAGATGATAACAACATAAAGGAAGGCAGAAGGGGCATCTACAAGGGGGCTACGTTTGTATATTTTGATAGAATTGGGTAACTATTAATTTGAAATATACAGTAATTAAAGATACATGTTAAAATCAGTAAATCAATCATTAATAATGAAAAGAACTGGCAAAACCCCAGCAGAGGAGCAAAAAATGTGTTTTTTACAAAAATGTATCCAGCAAGAAAAGAGAAAGGTAAAGAGAAACAGAAAGAAAAAAAAGAAATGCTGAACAAATTGCAAAAGGGTGTTAGGGGTTGGCATCAAGACAGTTGAGCTGAGAAAGTGTTTCCAGCAAAGTGAAAAGTTGTTCCCTTGGCAACTACAGGTAGCCAGGACTTTAGTGTGTCTTTGGTAGAGTCCTATTTCTCAAGTCAGGTATGAGCAAAAGTTGTGTAAAATGTGATTAGTTCATAGAAAGCCGATGTAGTATTGACTGAATAATGCATGGGGATGGGGTACTGTCGTTCTTAAATCTGTGCACTCAATACACACATTCAATGGACAGTTCACTACAAGTTTATCAAAATATCTGCCTTTGAGAATTTCTTTTACTTAAAGAATAGACATAACTAAAGCAACGCTGATAAAAATACTTCTCTCAGGACGCTCCTCTTGCTCATGGTAGGCTCTGTGGTGGATCACACTAGTCAGAGCCCAGCGTTAGGGCCTTTCCGCTGGGCTGAAGACGGGGCTGCTTAAGAACATCTGACTGTGACAAGCACACTTGTAACAACCTTCTTTATGTTTGGCAAAGGCTATAAAACTGTTGGTTGCCTTCATGTAGTAGACATATACTGACCTGTTCCTGTTGGTACCATAACATATCATTGTTTTTAATATGAGTTATTTTACAGTCAGTAATGAGTGGTAATTCACAGAAACAGGCTTTACAATATCCAGATAGGGAGATGGTTGGCAAGGATAACGTGAACTTCTGAACCTCTTGCCTTCATCTCCCAGTGTTGGGATTAGAGGTATGTACCACTTTGTGTGATGTTGGGGATCAAACCCAAGGCTCCATGCACAATAGAAAATGACTCTACCAACTGAGCTATACCTGATGTGCTAAGGGAACTTAATAGTCAAACATCTGAATGTTAGTTTATCCTTTAGAAATCTCTACTGAACACTGAACATCTAAGCCCAAACCAAAGACTCAGTCTGAACTCTTAAGTTCCACATTTAATCACTAACAAAGACCACTGATTCCATCTCCCAGAATCTCTTACGTGATGCGCCTCTTTCCCATCTTCCTGCTTACTATGGCTTTGTTCAGCTCTCATTAGTTCTTGAAACCCAGTCTGTGTGCTGCTGGTGAGGTGAACTTGCTGATGATGTGTGGATAGTTTCCTGATATTAATATTATATAAACTTGAATGCCTTAAAACAGTAAAGAAGAGCCTCTCCATCCAGATCAAGCCTCACCTTTCACACTGGATTACCTCCCGAGTTCTCAGCGGTACCCTTTCATGCCTGTAGAAGTACCCTTTAATCTTCCTGACCTCTGTCATGTTTCTTCTGTGCAGAATTGCAAGTAGAGAAGAAAGACACCTGCTGGATTTTCAAGCCATGCTCAAACATCACCCCACTGCTTTCCTTCCTCCAAGCTAAAGGCTGCCACACCTCACACCTTTATCTACAATTTTCTAAAGCTCTCACCAATTTGTTTGTTTCCATTTAACAGTCAGGAATCTTGTCTGAAGAAGCATGCCTTATTCACATCTAAAAATTGTACGTGTAACAAAGTACTGCACAGAAGAGACATTCAGTAAATGTTTGCTGCAGGAGTCATGCGCTTCTCTGGAGTTTAATTATTTACACTAGGTTCCTCTTCCCAATCAACAAAGACTCAAGGATCTTTCGTAGTATGTGGGACATACTGTCATAGTTTCGTACATTACAGCCATATTAATTTCCCACAACAAAGAAATTACTGATAGGATTTTATATTGTGGCTTATAAAAGCGAGATACATATTTAATGTAAACATCTAATTTAAATAGTGATTCTCTAGTATGCATATGTACAAACTGAGAAGGCTTTATTCCTTTCCCCTTCTTGAATTTATCTACTAATCTTTCATCATAGAAAAGGTGCTGTTCATATTCCTATAGCACCCACTGTTTTCTTTGTTAACATGTTCCAGACAGTTAACCTAATGATATATCCATATGCTTCTGTATGCAGCCACTAGGACATGAGTACACATGCGTGCACAAACACATAGACCACACACACAATCTAGATCCTATCCTATCTTACCCCCAAGCAGATTTAGATAATAAAATTTCTAGACATATTTGTTCAAAATTCAGTAATAGCATAGGTATTAAACAGTGGACAGATTAAATATTCCTGCTTCATCCCACAAAGTTGAAATTGTCCAGTTTCAACACCCTGATTTATTCAGGTGTCTTCAACAGTTAGTTTTTGAAATTAATTACATATATTTTTTCTATCATATAGTATGCCACTGTCATCTCTGTGAAGGAAAATGCCCCACATAGCGTAACACCATGCACCTGTAAATCTGGCCAGCACAGTTACCTTTCCCTTCTCTAGCCTGTATAACATTGAATGAAAGTTCTTATGGATTTTTTCTCCAGTTTTTGTTGTTTATTTCAAAACCGCCTTCCTTATACTACGTGAGAATAAACCTGAGCCAGTCTTCAAATCAGTCTCTGGTTTATGATCTGTTGAAAAACTATATTGAGACTGCAACTTGTAGTATATCTAATTTTGCCTCGAGGCTCCTGTTTGGCTCCATTCATTTTTCTACCTACACCTCCTTTCTAACTGTGTTAGGGGACATGCAAAACATGAATGCTTCTCCATAAGCAGAATAGATGGCTCAGCAGTTAAGAGCACTGAGTACTTTAGTAGAGGCCTGGGTTTCTTCTATTAACACACACACACACACAGTGGCTCACAATTCTCAACACTCGCACAACAGCTCACGATTCCCAACACCCACACAATGGCACACAGCCACCTGTAACTACTGTTACAAGTATCTGATAACCTCTTCTGATACATCTCCACAGAGACCAGGCACACACATGGAGAACAGACATACGTGCAAAGCAAACATTCATACAATAAGAGTAAATAATATAAAGTTAAAAAGAAAAGAAATGTCTCTCTATACTTTGATGCGCACTGGCTAAATCGTAGACATGTCACGTTTCTCCTGCTATTTGAGCAGATACCTCTGTACTTCATTGTCCTGAGAAAAAGACTGTGGGCTACAGGTTAAAATAATTTGATTAGATTGACACTAATTTTGAGAAGAATATTTATTTCTTATCATTGAAAAAATACACAAAAGGCCAACAGTTGCTGAGTTGCTGGTTTCCCATAATACAGCTGGTGTTGTAAGAAAAGAAGAAATGCATCTGGTCTGTATAGCAGTTTGCATTCTAAGGCATTTAGGCTTAGAGCAATAGCTCCACTATTGAGGTCCACTAACTGGAATTTAAATACACCGAGGCACGCCAGACCGGCAGAGGATTTGAAACCGTACAGTAGAACTGTTTCCATGTAACTCGACTTTAGGACTTTATATGCCATACCCCCATCTTTCATCACCCCCTACCCATGCATTTTGAATTGTTCACAGAACACCAGCAAATTATCTACTCCTCAAGAGTTTGCTTATAACACGACCATCGATGGGGCACACCAAACACAATGATGTCATGGATAGATGCTGCCTCTTACCAAAAGGAGGCTCTGGTAGGAAAAACACTGATTTGCAAAGGCACAGAGGAGACAGGTTTAATGCATTAAATATAACATAAATCATCCACAACAACAAGTTTAGTGTTTCTGGGAACTTTTGTTAATACAACACAGTTGGTCACACAAAATACAAATGCTTCTGTTGATTTGTCTTGGCAACTCAGATACATCAACAGTGCTAACGGCTTAACAGCTTTGTTCTCATCTGACAGAAAATAATGGCAGTTCTGCAAGGCAAATGTTAAACCTGACCGTATGTATTTATTAATTCCACAGTGTTTTGACAGATGAGAGGGGATGCAATCAGAGGATGCTGACACGCTCACTGAGGGCTTTCATCTCTCTCTCCTCAGCCTCAGGACTGTCGCTGGGGCGAGGGGTCGGATCGATCAAGTGTGCGGGGTATTGCCGCCCCTGCTCACCCGCGTACTGTTCCCACCTCGAGTCGTCGCTTTCGTGGGTAATATAGCGTTCTCCCATCTTGCATTCCAGCTCCCGTAAATCTAACCAGGTCTGATAGTCCTGAAGAAGAAATTCCGAAATATCACCACAGAGATCATTGAAACTTGACAGGCTTTCCCTATGCTGTCCTCCTTACAGTCTGTGAGGTGACCTTATGTTCTGTTCTGACAGTGCTGCCCTGTTCGCCACGCACTCTTAGGCAGCACGAGCACCAGGGCCTTCTCCTATTTGCTTAACCTTAGAGAGTGCATGCTGCTTGCAGGGTGCTGTGGCTCCAAGTAAGAATAATTAATGCTTGTAGTCAAGCAATTAGGAATGTTGACATTGCTTTGCAGTTTAATGGCTATAAGTAATCTTTCAGTATTTCAGAATATCATTTTCTAAAAGTTAAAACTCAATGTGAAAATAGCAAATATTTAAAAGAGAACATAGAACACACAACCATACACTTCGCGCTTGCCTTATATTTATATCCACGCATACTACATGAACTTGAAATGCAGCTTCCAAATGAGAAGAGTGTAAGGGCAGATGGGCATCTACAGGGACAATCATCAGGTGGGCATCTACGGGGACAGTCATCAGGTGGGCATCTACGGGGACAGTCATCAGGTGGGCATCTACGGGGACAGTCATCAGGTGGGCATCTACGGGGACAATCATCAGGTGGGCATCTACGGGGACAGTCATCAGGTGGGCATCTACGGGGACAATCATCAGGTGGGCATCTACGGTGACAATCATCAGGTGGGCATCTACGGGGACAATCATCAGGTGGGCATCTACGGGGACAATCATCAGGTGGGCATCTACGGGGACAATCATCAGGTGGGCATCTACGGGGACAATCATCAGGTGGGCATCTACGGGGACAGTCATCAGGTGGGCATCTACAGGGACAATCATCAGGTGGGCATCTACGGGGACAGTCATCAGGTGGGCATCTACGGGGACAATCATCAGGTGGGCATCTACGGGGACAGTCATCAGGTGGGCATCTACGGCGACAGTCATCAGGTGGGCATCTATGGGGACAATCATCAGGTGGGCATCTACGGCAACAATCATCAGGTGGGCATCTACGGGGACAATCATCAGGTGGGCATCTACGGGGACAATCATCAGGTGGGCATCACGGGGACAATCATCAGGTGGGCATCACGGGGACAATCATCAGGTGGGCATCTACGGGGACAATCATCAGGTGGGCATCACGGGGACAATCATCAGGTGGGCATCACGGAGACAATCATCAGGTGGGCATCTACGGGGACAATCATCAGGTGGGCATCACGGGGACAGTCATCAGGTGGGCATCTACGGGGACAATCATCAGGTGGGCATCTACGGGGACAGTCATCAGGTGGGCATCATGGGGACAGTCATCAGGTGGGCATCTACGGGGACAATCATCAGGTGGGCATCTACGGGGACAGTCATCAGGTGGGCATCTACGGGGACAGTCATCAGGTGGGCATCTACGGGGACAATCATCAGGTGGGCATCTATGGGGACAGTCATCAGGTGGGCATCTACGGGGACAATCATCAGGTGGGCATCTATGGGGACAATCATCAGGTGGGCATCTACGGGGACAGTCATCAGGTGGGTATCTACGGGGACAATCATCAGATGGGCATCTACGGGGACAATCATCAGGTGGGCATCTACGGGGACAGTCATCAGGTGGGCATCTACGGGGACAGTCATCAGGACTAAGCATACAAATGCATTTCAAATCTGGTCCTCTGAGTTCTCTAATGACCTAGATATTTTGTGGGAGGGGCAAAGAGAACTCTGTGCATATGTTTGCTACGTGTGTGTCTTCATGAAATTTTCCTGGTACAAAGAGAGATTTAGAAACGCTAAACTGTAATTAAATCCCAAGAAACACACACATTTTGGGAAAAAAATGTTAGGATAATTATACCTGTACAAACATGACAAAAGATTTCTCCAGTTAATATCAAAATCTAGTAAATAATTGGAAGCACAACCAAGTAAGGAAATCCATGAGTGACTTTTACCTGCAGCCAAGGGTGACTCAAGGTTTTATCCACGCTGTAGCGCTTCCTCATTTTCACTTGCAGCAAATTATTGATAAGATCAATGGCTGAAATTAATCATCATTAAAAATAGTTAACAATTATGGAATTAATATATAATTTGCTTAGAGCCTCTAGCACATCTGCTATCATACAGATGTAAATATGTTACATATTACATAAGTAATGGCACAGTGGAAATAATAAACCTGAAACCAATTACTTGAGAATTCTAAACCTCAGTCTTTACTTCCTTTTGAGTAAGAAAAGTAAATGAAGTTAGAATTAATGGGCAGAATATTCAAATCTACTGCACAATGTGAATTGTTAATTTGTGTACTCTAATTTTTTCAGTGTAGGAATTTTATCTTAATATAAGGAATTTTAAATGTCTTAAGCAAGTATGATTAGACTATTATTCAGAAGACAAAATTGCTCATTTTGTTATAAAATGCATCCAATATTTGAATACATATAAAGAGAACTGCGGGTTTTAATTGGCTGGGTGTGGTAGCAGAATTGGTAAAAATTCAAGGCTTGACAAAGTTAGAGTATAAGACTCTGTTCTTAAACAAATACAAAAGAAAAAAATAAAAAAGTTGACGAAACTGTAGATACATGGCTATAATTTATTCTAGGAAAAATATAGCAAAGAAAAATAGTTCCAATATTGTATTGTCCATCAAGTTTTCCTTTGGCTCTAATATTTATAGACACGGAAGGGGTACACAATCAACACTGACGTTTTGATTAGGGAAATAAAACTCATCAGAACACACGTAGAGGCCATCTCTGCCTAAGAAGCCTGCCTTGGTTAGGGTACCTGGGGAAGCAGGGTACTTAGCACAATTTCAGAGTCCAAGCATATGTTTTCTGTGGGCCTTTGAAAGTATAGCTCTCTCACCGTACAGTGTGTTGGGCATGAGCTTTAAACATCCATTCATACGATTTACTCACTGGTGAGTAAAGTGCTCCTTCCATTCTGGCTGCTGTGAAGTCACAGAGTAAAAATGGAGGACAAGGGGTGAAGGGGAGAGCGTGCGTGCTACGGCAAGCATGCGGCAGCATTACACCTCCCCAAGCACCGCAGGGCATAAATACACGTTATTAATTCACTCATTCTGCTTTGAATTCTATAATTAGTTAGGTGGGAGTACAGTAACTCAACAAAGAATCTGGTTTGTGCCCAAATGGGCCCCAGCAGTGAACCACACGGCCTAATGGATAAGGAGAAACCTGGCAGAGGAGAAGAGAGAGTCTACAGGGAAATGGAAAATGTGAAGATGGAAAAATTGTTCTGAATGGGGCACATGATCCCCGGCCTGCCTGCCACAGTCTCCTTGTGGCCTGAATAAGCACAGAAAATCAACGAGGTACTTCTAAAAGAAAACACTTTTAGGCTGCAAGAAAAAAGTAGCAGGTTTGTGTGTGGAACTGATGTATTCTTGTGGCTCCTAAGAAAAATAAGTTCGTTTCTGATCTTGAGGGCATCGCTTATTTATCACTGCCTTGGGGACTCGCGAACAATTTCATTAATCACGTTCCATACAATGGAGCATCAATTGCATGATGCAAAATGCCTTTCGGTAAATCCATTGCTTATTATTACACAAAATGGCCAGTTTTATTTACACAAGGCATTCTTCATATGACCTAGAAGGAAAAGACTGTATTCCTAAAACTGTTTAATCCATGAAATGCAGTTTTTATCTTTATTTTTTTTTTTTTGAAACAGGGTTTCTCTGTAGCTTTCGTGCATGTCCTGGAACTAGCTCTTGTAGACCAGGTTGGTCTCGAACCCACGGAGATCTGCCTGCCTCTGCCTCCCGAATGCTGGGATTAAAGGTGTGCACCACTACCGCCCAGCTTTGACCTCTAATCTTAATGGAAAAGGAAACGGCCCTTACTGAAAACTTACAACTTGGTCAAAGTGAGGGATGTTAGAGGCAATGGTGCTGAAGTTGTAAACCAGAGGCCCGGCTTCAAAGGCTGTGCTGTTAAACAATATGGCACACAGAAGCCGTATCACACTGTAAATGCATTGACAGATACTGTCAGCACTGAACACACTTCTAATTGCTTTCTAATTGTGAATAATGAATTCTTCACTTTGTTTCCAGCACTCATTTGTATATTGAATCCAGGTCTTCTTGTGTTACTTCTCATTGCAGCACACAGTTCAGCCCTCGATGAATACTCAGAGATAGGATCTTCTTTTGTCCGTTTATTTTACCCTTCTGCACCGAATAGGCACATTTGCTATGTGTTAATTCCATTATCAGAACATTTTTTTGGACAAAGCACAGAACTTTAAACACGGAACTTTCTGGCCATATTCTAAACCATACTACCAGGGCTCTTTACTATTTATTGAACACATTTTTCCTACTAGGATGTTCCCATCTAGTTCATACTTCATTATATCCAACCGGCTGTAATAGGAGTGGAGAGACTGGTTTTTATGTCAACTTGAAACAAGCTAGAGTAGAGCCTCGGTCGAGGAAATGCCTTGATGACATCCAGTTCTAAGGCATTTTCTCATTTAGTGATCAGTGCGGGAGGGCCCAGGCCATGGTGGCTGGTGCCATCCATGGGTGGTTGATTCTTGGTTCTATAAGAAGGTGGGTTAAGCAAGCTGGTAAGCATTTCCCCTCCATGGCTTCGGCATCAGCTCCTGCTTCTGGGATCCTGACCTATTTGAGTTTCTGTCCTGACTTCCTCCAGTGATGAACAGCAATGCTGAAGTAAGTATAAGCCAAATAAACCCTCCTCTCCCCAATTTGCTTTTTGATCATGGTGTTTCATCGTAACAATAGAAACCCTAAGACAAATTCGTACCAGAAGCAGGGTATTGCTGTGACAGGCCCGACCATGTTTTGGGAAGCATTGTGGAAGGATTTTGGAACTTTGGGCTTGAAGAACTATTGAGTATTAAGAGCTCAGTGGAATGTTCTTTAGGAACATGGAAGATAAGAATGTTGAGAGCAATGAAGATGGAGGCCTGGCTTGTGAAATTTTAGAGGGAAGTTTAAAGACTCTATCATGGCAATTTGCTAGTTTGAATTAGAATCCCGTCGTTCTGGTTAGCTGGGGCCGAATTATCAGCTTTGATTACCAAGATACCAAAAATTTGCTTTATGGGGATATTTGATGCTGGTCAGCTGGAGCTAAGAGATCAAATGTGATTAAGAAGAGACCAGCATCTCTGGAGAAATTTTCTGGGAAGTGTTTCCTGAGAGCACAGAGAAGCTGTAATCCAGAAGTGCCATGGTTGTACCTCATGTAGGCAGCTGGACTTAGTAATGTGTAAGAGTCACTCAAGTGATACTGGTTTTGAAGGCATCAAGGGGTCTTGGAGAGCAGCTGAGTTTCAGCACTGTGAGAGCCGTTGGTGAAGGTGCTGCCTCAGGACTAAAGGGGGTCATGCAAAGAAGTTGAGGTTTGGCACTGTGAAGAGAGCCTATGAGAGGCTATTGGTGAAGGTGCAGTCCAGTTGCAGCAGAAGACCCCAGTGTTTTGGCGATGCCAGTGCCACGGGCTGAGCACCTAGAGCAACAGCAGCAGCAGTGGAGTGGAGCCTGTCAGAGCCCAGAGGACAAGCTGTGTGTGCTGCAGAGGGCAGAGCTGGAGCAGTGTCCCAAGCCCTGCGGAGGAGTCTAGAAGATCATGAGTGGACCCGAGATCATTGAACATTGAGTTTAAACTGTTGGAGTTTAGTTTTACTTAGATGAGATTGTGATGGTGCCCTGGTTCATCCCTCTTGAAGATGTATCCAAATTAATTTTGATTTTTTTAAAGGAGATGAAAGACTTGAACTTTTTAAAGAGACTGGATATTTTTAAAGAGACTGGGTATTTTTAAAGAGACTGGATATTTTTAAAGAGACTGAAATTTTAAAGTAGACTTTGGGGTGAATAAGAAAGGAATGGATGTGGCTTAATAGTGACGTGTTTGTGTGTCAAGTTGACCAGAGGTTGGCTCTTTTGGCTGGTTTTATGTGTCAGCTCGACACAAGATAGAGTCATCAGAGGAAAAAGCCTCAGTTGAGCAAATGCCTCCATGGCATCCAGCTATACGGCATTTTCTCATTTAGTGATCAGTGGGGGAGGGCTCAGCCCATGGTTGGTAATGCCATCCATGAGTAGTTGGTCCTGGGTTTTATAAGGATATGGGCTCAGCAAGCCATAGGAAACAATCCAGTAAACGGCACCCCTTCATGACCTCTGCATCAGTGCCTGCCTCCGGTATCCTGTCCTGTTTGATTAACTATCCTGGTTTATATCAGAGAGGAATAACCATGCTGAGAACAGTGTAAGCGAAATCAACCCTTTCCTCCCCAGCTTGTTTTTTGGTCATGGTGTTTTGTCACAGCAATAGAAACCCTAACTAAGCCAAGGAGGTTTTCCATCCACAAAAATGCCATATTGTGATCAAGACATATTTGCTACTGATGATACACTATTGATCTGGCAATCCCACATAGAAAGAAAGTAGCTATTCTGGTACAGATCTCTGGTAAAAAGAATTCTGACAAATACTGACTGTAAGTCACTTCCTCTAAGGATCATAAGTGTACAAAAACACCTACTTAGTCATTCATTATGGGGATATCTCAGAAATAAAGTCTAAGCGTCTTATTAGATGACTTCTGAACTGACACTACTTTTGTAAAATTCAGGCAACTGTAGCTCGTCTTCCACACCTCAGTATTGCTCCCACTTCAACAACAGATCATCCAAAGGGACACTAGCCATAGAACACACTGCTTAGCTTCTTAAAAGATTCAGAATATCTACCTTTCATCTGCTACTGAGAGCTCTTAAGGCTACTTCCATGTTTTCCATGTTCCAGGTTCTAATACTCAGAAGGCACTGCTGTGAATACTGCACCAGAAGAAAAGGACTAAGAGAAGGAAAGGAAATGGAAGAGATGAAAGAGAAACTCAGTGAGAACGATCCCCAGAGAGAGGGAAAAAGACTAGTGTGGTCTAGTTCCAGTTGTCAGTCTGAAAAAACATTCAGAATGGTAACATCCACATATACAAGAAAACATTTGTTTTTTTTTTGTATGTGGGTGACCTCACTCTGAATAATTGTTTCGAACTCTATCCATTTACCTACAAACTTCATTCTTAAAAATTCCCTGTGTAAGTGTACTACACTTTCATTATCTATTCATCACTTGATTGACTTCAAGGCGATATCCAATTTCTAGATAGAATGACTAGAGCAGCAACGAACATAGATGAGCAAGTATCTCAGTAGAAAGATGTTAGCTTTAAGTTTTAAATATGAGTGTTTAAATCTGAATAACCAAGTGGTTAAGAGGGGAAGAGAATTCCTCTAATATTACAGGAAATAGAATATAGAATTATGGAGAAATAAAGAAGAAACTAGAATTGGAGAATTAAATCGGGAAAGAAATGGAAGGGCAGGATAAAGGAGGGAATATAGGAAGTGACAACTAATGCTAAAGGCCTTTTGAAAAGGAACCTACCTTAAATGTATACATATGTGAAAGAAATGAAAATGGAATCACATACAGTGGGGGAGACAATGCCATAACTTGACATTTTATGCCACCATGTAAAACCTCCCCTGTTCAGAATGGGTTATATCTTGTTGAGTTGTTGGCCCAACAGATCCATAGGCTCCCTCCCCCTAAACATCACAGGCTATTGCCAAGGTTGTTCTTCACAAACTGATGACAAATCCCTCTTGCTGAAGATAAAACTTACTTATGTCATCCAAAGTAAAGAGCTCAAGCTGGAGTAGAACTAGAAGCTTCACTCCTATTGAGTAGCATTTGTGGTGTTGAAAGATACTCTGCATGCTACTGGAGGGGAAAAGTAATTATCAACATGATTCAGTTACAAACCCTGGGTGCAACCTACAACGGTGACTTGCCTGCAAGATATATTGGTACAATAATGGCACAAATGTTACATTAGATACCAATAATTTTTTATTGGATTTAAGGCCAGTTCCATGAGATAAAACCCATACCTGAAACTTCTAAAGTGGCCATGAACCTGAGAGTCAATAGGTCATGAGCTCTCAGTGAAATTCTACAATTTTTCTGTTAAAGGAACATAGCAATAAAACAACTACTAATGATATAACCTGAATCCCAGTGATCAGTGCATCACTCAGCCCTCATAGGAGAGGTTTACTTTTTTGAAGTACACTGTAATTAGCATAGAGGACAGCGTGTAAAGACTGAGAGACTTTGGAGCAGTCAGCCCTAAATGGGATGTCTTTATAACACCCTTCTCCTCAAGGCTCAGAGATCTACATGGAAGAAGAGGTAGAAAGGTTATAAGAGAGAAAGAAGATAGATTACTCCAAGGAAGCAGTATCTTCCATAAACAACAGGACAGATGCCCATATAAACACACAGAGACTGTGGCAGCATGCACGGGACCTGCACATGTTTAAACCCGACAAATCCCTGCATCAAGGGGATGTGAAGAAAAACTTTCATCCCTAACCAAGAAGGTATTTGCAATTGATACCTTCTGGAAAAGTGAAAGTCAGTTTTCTCCAATAAAGTGTTACTGGGTATATCAATCACACTCCAGGACAGAACCCATGTCTAGGAGTCAACATAAAACAAATTCCATGTTTTTCTTTGGTTGGTTGGTTGTTATTCTTTTTGTTTGTTTGTGTGTTTGTGGGATGATACTTTAAGTTTTATTTTGTTTTGGCATTTTTGTATTTGAGTTTCAGTTTTTTGGTTACTTTTTTTTATTACAGTCGAATGAAAGAATGTGAAAAAGAACGTGAAATTGGATGCGTAGGAAGGTAGGGAGGATCCAGCAAAAGCTGGGAGAGGGAAAATATAATAAAAATGTGTCACATGAAAAAAATAATGAAAAAATTCTGCCTTTTTTCCTAGAAGGAACTTTGTAAGGCATGCCTTTGGAATGTGAGGGTGTATGAAGAGAAAATGGGAGAGAGAGATACAAAAGTAGGCCAGTTTGTGAATTCCACTGAAAAGCAAAGGGAAGGAGAAAGTGAACATATCCTGGGGCAGGGGAAGTGGGACATTTAAAGGAAAAGTAACATTCTGGTACCCAGGTAGCAAAAGAAAGAGCCATGCAGAAACCACAGGGGTCACACAGAACTCTTTAAGGCTCCAGAACGCCAGTGTGACTTGGAAACCTACAAGAAAAGAATACGTGGATATCCTAGACTTTCCTCCATAAAATCACAAGACCAATTATTTAAAACATCTGCCTTTAATGGGGTAGGGAACGCTGTAACAGAGTGCTGGCCTTTAAGCCATATGGGGTAATAAGCGCATGCCATTTTCAATAGCTGGATTTCAGCTAGGGTCACTTTCTTCCCTTTATTATTTCTGCCATAGAAGATTAATAGGGGCAAACTGGGCAGCACCTACTTCTATTTGCCATAAATATGACGGCATTGTTAACATTACTTTCCATCCATCCCATCCTATTCATTCTGGGAGTCAGTCCTGATTCTATTCTAGCAATTTTGCTCCTTTTATCCATAAGCTCAATCCTATTAAGAGTCAAATATCAGCTAGTCTCTTAAGCAGCCACAATTGAACAATGTGCAGAGTTTTTTTTTTCAGTTTCTTTCCTTATGGGAACATTGTCAGGAACTGTATGACATAAGCTTCAAATTTTACACTTCTTCATGATCAAAGATTTTGCTTCTTGTAAAAACGTCTATGGGCATACATTAATGTTCTCCTATAAACTGAAAAAAAATATTTCTTATACCTTTTCTGTTGTTGCTATAATTTCTTGGCTTGCAATTTGCTGCCCAGTAATTTTTTCTCATTTCTCTGTTACATGAGAGATTTAAAATATCAGTAAAATTTTACCACATACTCATTGTTTAACAGAGTGGGTCCTCTGAAGAGAACTAGGAGAGCTAGGGCTCTCTGGAGATCACAGCTAGGCACACAAGGATACTCAAGGAAGATGAAAGTGAATATGAAGATGCTGAGGGCTTTATACTGAATATGTGAACAAGTGGTCCATGAACAAAGGTACTTAGATTCTATTTTCTTCTGGCATCAAAGCGCCAAATTAACCTTGAAACTGTTTGAACTACACTGTGGACATTCTGTATTTCAAAGTAAATATCAAATATTTGAATAATATATTTCTTTCTGAGTGTGTACAAGATACAACAGTATTTCTGTGGAAAACCTGAAAGCCTATAAAGCTTGGAAGGCAGCCTGGGAAGAAACTGTTCCTGACACTTGCGTTGCTAGCATGGAAGGCAGCAGCTCTCAGCTCCCATCAAAGCCTCTCTCCGTCTTTGATCACGCCCTTTAATCAGTTCAGTGAGTGGTGGTCCTTCCCATTCTCTCCAGTAGATTTTAGCTCCTTTGAGGTCAGACAAATGGGATATTCATTTTTTTACTAAAATATATAAGTCTCTAAACAAAAGATGCACCTAAACTTTAAGGCATTATTAGAAAACTGCTTAAAAAAAAACACCATCTGAGAAAGTGTGGCACATATACACATCAGAGTACTACTCAGCGGTAAAAAAAACAATGACATCTTGAATTTTGCATGCAAATGGATGGAAATAGAAAACACTAACTTGAGTGAGATAACCCAGACCCAAAAAGATGAATATGGTATGTACTCACTCATTAGTGGATTCTAGCCATAAACAAAGGACATTGAGCCTGTAGTTCGTGATCCTAGAGAAGCTAAATAATAAGGTGAACCCAAAGAAAAACATATATAGATCCTCCTGGAAATTAGAAGCAGACAAATTCGCCAGGCATAAGTTGGGAGCATGGGGGTGGGGGGAAAGGGAGAGGAGGAGAAAAAAGGGAGAAGGGGAGGATTGGGAGAGCTTGGGGGAGTGGGATGGTTGAGATGGAGGAAGGACGGATATGGGAGCAGGGAAGAAGATATCTTAATTAAGGGAGCCATTTTGGGATTAGCAAGAGGCTTGACTCTAGAGGGGTTCCTAGCTGTCCACGGGGATGTCACCAGCTAGGTCTTTGGGCTGTAGAGGAGAGGGTGCCTGAACTGGCCTTGTCCCATAGACAGACTGATGACTATCTTGAATATCACCATAGAACCTTCATTCGGCCATGGATGGAGATAGAGACAGAGAACCACATCTGAGCACTGGACTGAGCTCCCAAGATCCAGTTGAAGAGCAGAAGGAGGGAAAATATGAGCAAGGAAGTCAGGACTGCGAGGGGTTGGTCCACCCACTGGGACAGTGTACCTGATCTAATCGGAGCTCACCAAAGCCAGCTGAACTGGGACTGAACAAGCACGTGATCAAACTGGACTCTCTGAATGTGGCTGACAATGGGGGCTGACTGAGAAGCCAATGATAATGGCACTGGGATTTGTCTCTACTGCATGTACTGGCTTTTTGGGATCCTAGTCTGTTTGGATGCACACCTTCCTAGGCCAGGATGGAGAGGGGAGGGCCTTGGTTTTCCCACAGGGCAGGAACCCTGACCTCTCTTAGGACTAAAGGGGAAGGGGGAAAGGAGAGGGGGGAGCGGGAGGGAAATGGGAGGAGGGGAGGAAGTAGAAATTTTGAATGGTATTATTTATAAAGCAATAAAAATTAAAGTAAAATAAATTAATTTTTAAAAGCCATCTGGTGGCTTTAATACATTAACCAGAAATTTAAGTGGTGTCTTTCTCACCTCTAAGTTTTAACATCCGTAATGTACCCATGGGATGCGCATGGTTTAATTATAAAATGTTTGGATGATGTGGCACCACGGCTAGGTAGAATGTCATGGATCATGGGATCACCACTGACTACTGTCAGAAAATCAGAACAATGCTATGGAAATTTGCAACAGAGTAATTTGGAGCAGGGAAGGGACTTATGACACACAACAGTGCGCTTCATTGTTTGCCCAGACATATCACTTTTTATTTTTATGCTTACGATCCTCACATTTCTCTACACCGAAACCATTCTGGTTGATGTTTTTGGATTAGAAAGCAGTTTAGAGAAGCTTTCCTGACGGAGCCACCACCAGATGGATACCCTCTGGCTCTTTTCTTCAAGGCTGGTCCGCCCCCAGCTCCTTTCAGTTCCACCCTGACTGCTGAAGTGTAGTGTTTCTACTTCTCTCCCTCTGCTGGGCTTCATGCTGATGGGAACTTGTGTGTTTATTTTAAAAACCGTTTTGCAACCCTTCGCATTCCAGCTCTCAACCCAGCATGCCGTTGCCCAGCAACACTAACTGGGACGCTCCTCTCAGGGGCTGCAACCAGAGGCTGCCAGCAGCTAACAAGGCCACTGGAAATCATCATCTCACTCGTTCCCGAGTCAATTACCAGAATCCAATGAAGTGTAAGACCTTTCGAGACTCATGTCGATGGCTCTCCTGCTCCCAGTTCTTCCCTCTGCAGAAAGTATTCTATCAATGGTTACTTTTTCCTTCACATTCAATCACATTTTTCCCCCTGAAGATCGGCAACACAATCTCGGAAACTATAAATTGTTTCAACACAAGCATACAGAGGTTATCAAACTCATGCCTGACTGGCTCAAAATTTAAGACAGCAACACAAATGTATTTCTGTCATAGCTGGTTCTCTATTTTCTCTGCGCACTAAAATTCTTTAAAAAAAATTATGACTCTAATATGAATACTCCAACCAGAGAAAGGCAAAAATCTTTAGATGAGGAGCCTAGGTAGGTTTTGGAAGTTTTAGAAGTGCCCTGGGCATTCCTATTACCTTCAGAGCTTGATCTTGGCTGCTAAATTGCTTTGCAGACTTTCGCATACCTTTCAATAGAGGTTTGAGGATTTTAAACAGAGGATTCTGGTTTTTTAGCTCTGGGCGGAAGGCGATGCTGTGTGTCTGTTCATGGATCCCTGCTAATGCTGGATTACTGGCTTCTAGAACAGATTTTGTGCTCCAAAAGGTTGAAGGTAAAAGAGCATTGAAAGCATCTAGTAGCTGAGTTACTATGGTCCTGTGAAGCACTGAATAGAAGGATATGAATATAAAGAGAAACATTGAGGAAAGAAACTATTCGGAAGTATATACCGTTTGGTATTTTAGGATCAAGACTTGGAGCGGGGGGCTTTCAAGTTAACTTCTGTGTAGAAAATACTGATAGAAATAGCAAGCAAGTTGGATTACACAATGACTATATTCTGGAGCAGTGGGTGATTCTGGTAAGAAAATATTTCATAGGTATATGAAACAAGGTCTGATGTGGGATTCCCCTCTGTATGCTGTGAATACCATTGGTTAAAAAAGAAACCGTCTTGGCCTGTGATAGGGCCAAAGAGTAAAGCTAGGTGGGGAAAACTAAACTGAATGCTAGGAAGAAGAAGGCAGAGTTAGAACCCATGGAGCTGCTGCTGGACACAGATGTGCTGAAACTCTGCTGATAGGCCACAATTTCGTGGCAATGCACAGATTAATGGAGCTGGGTTAAATTAAGATGTAAGTGCTAGCAAATATTAGCTAGAGCTAATAGGCCAAGCAGTGATTTAAATAATAAAGTTTCTGTGTGGTTATTTTGGGGCTGAGCAGCCAGGAACAAACAAGCGGCCTTACTAAACTAGATCCTCTATTTGGATCCCATAATCCTCTATCCCCTAACTGCGATGGGACCATGGTCTGCATCCTGTCAATTATATTTTAAATAAATGTTGATTAGTCAGTAGCCAGGCAGGAAGTATAGGCAGGACAATCAGGCAGGAAGTAGAGGTGGGGCGAAGAGAACAGTAGAATTCTGAGAAGAGGAAAGCTTATTTAGCAGTTGTGACCCCAGGACAGAAGAAGCAAGATGACTGCCTCACCAAATAAGGTATGGAGTCACGTGGCTAGCATAGACAAGAATAATGGGCTAATATAAGTTATAAGAGTTAATAAGAAGCCTGAGTTAATAGGACAATCAGTTTATAACTAATGTAGACCTCTGTGTGATTTCTTTGGGACTTAGCAACTGTGGGAACTGGGCAGGATCAGAAAACTTAGTCAACACCTAACTTTTAATTACAGAATTGGGAAATATGGGTTATGAACAACACAGAATTTACAGCCTTAAAATAAAAATCTTAAAATAAAGGAGATGCTGCCCTCACACTATCTTCAATCATCATCACCATCATCATCATTAGCAACAGCAGTATCACTATTGTATACTTTACCATGCAGCACAAGTTGGCTTTCAACATCTGGTCCTCTGGTTCCTAACTGCTGAGGTAACAGGAATGTGCCACTATGCTGGCAACATTATACTTAACCAGAGTTGCTGAACCCCAAGGTAGATGTGTTCTGAGATTTTGTTTAAAAGCAATGTAAACACAGGAGAGACTGGAGTGCACACGAGGGATGATGAGCCTCCATTCAGAAAAAGGGTGATGATTAGAGCCATCTCACTGCTGTGCCGAAGCACGGAGATGCTTCTGGCCATTGCATTATTCCTTAAGAAGAATTTGGGCTCCTCTAATCCTGCATGTCCTCTATGACTGGAATAAATTGAGAATATTCGGAATACATGCTCTGTGGATTGGCACAATCTAGAGCAATACAAGGACAAAGATTTTTTAAAATTTTTCTTAAATTATTACTTAATTTGTTTCTACCATATACTTTGTAGTATCCCCTTTAGTTATTGTGGATGGAAGCAAATATCAATATTTATCCACTCCTCATCTTTTACTCAGACATCTTCAATACATGTAGAAGACATATTGCAGTTCATCTATGTTAAAACTTAAGAAGCAAAAACTTCTATTTTAATTTAAGTATTATACAAATATTTTAAGGTCAGTGGACAAATAAACACCCAACTGTGAAGATTTATAATATCACCTGTCCTGATAAAAGTTTTGACCATTTTCTCGCATTGTCATTTATCAGAGAAAAATCATGCTATTCATATTGAACTTGCCTTCCTGAGAAATGAATTCTTTCTTGGTGGGACGGGCTTTCCCATATTACATCACTGAATAGGAAGCATTTTTGTACATAAAAACATAAAACTCACTCAACTGGTGGACAGTTTTTAAAATCATCACATACCATAGGCTCACAATTGTAAAATTCTCTTTTAATGAAAACAATGAAAGGCTCTTCTAAGAATTAAACATAGTGCCAGAATTTTAAATTGAGATCATTTGAGATGTTAACCCCCCCTCACCACGGAGGTTCTGACCCACGTAATTCACTTCAGTTCATCAACTGTGATTGCATTCCTGGCACCCAGTCAGCATTTTGAAGCAGTTCTCTGGCTGGTCCCAGCACCTTTCCTGCGTGCTGTTATGTCTGACAGTGGTGTTAATATGTTGACAAATCAATCTATTCATTAATATTCAGCAGGCTTGCTGAATCTGCAAGCTCCATAAACTGTTACAACACAGTTTAATTATTAAGATGACAATTGCCGTTCTTTTGTTTCTCAGGCCATTGGATTTCTGGGTCTCGTCTAACCGAAGCTTACATGCACTGAGCTTACTCTTTTTGTTTTGAACAATATGTTGTGAAGGGAGGACCCACAGCTGGTTCCGTTTCATGGCAAAGCACTACTTCTAAAGTGCTTAGCATTCTGGAACGCTGTTGGGTTTTGAAAACATACCATGTGGTGATGGAGCTCAGCTTTTATTTAGCTTTTCTTTGTATTTGTGCTGGCTGTATTTTCCAATTTCTGGAGAAAAACACACTTACAGCCAATTTTACTTGAACTTATCAAGCTGGAATGGCAAAAACTACTTTAAAATAAAACGTGAATGTCTGGATACATTTAGTGGTATCTTACAGTTACTGGGTACTTTGGGGTACCATATAATCTATACTGTACAGCTGGGAATTGAACTCAATTCAGAGGATAAATTAGAACCATGCTTATCAGAGGAAAAAAGAGGCAGCGTATTACTGTTGATGCTCTTAGGGGTCACAAGTAGGAGAAATCTGTTGTCACAAAATCATCACAATTTGATAACTAATTAATGTTGCACTAAAGACAAGGTTTGAAATTGGTGCGAGGGTCCTTCTAATATTTATATATATATGGAATGTCAAGCCTTCTTCTTTGATCAGAATTCTTGATAATGCCAACTAGTCATGTGACCCCGGATCTGAGTAGCAATAACACTGCAGGTGGCCTGGGAATAGGTGCTCCTTCAGACTTCACCTGTGAACACAGAAAATGATCTTCTGTCTGCAGGGGTCAGGGGCTCCTTGTGAGACAATTTCCCAGACTGCCTCTGTGTTGATTACTGCCTGCTCGCCTCCTTAATGGTATATAAGGGAATATCAAAACTCAAAAGGGGAAAAAAAAGTAATTTCTTCACTGCCCATTACCAACCGTCCTCAAATTTAATGCATGTCTCTAATTGAACACATCAATTTGATGATGGCAATGTACTGCTACTCTGACGAGCACTTTCAGATTCATCGCTGCAGGGATGTCCTTATTCACTTAATGAGGCAAGTTACACAGAAGCAAATTATGTCTCACTTCACCAGCCTTGCAACCCTCTGTATTTGCTTATCTGTATCACCTTCCTCCTTCTAAGAATAACTCTGGGGAAAGTAAAAGCTGTAAAATCCAATCGTACATGTAAAGGAACCACATAACTCTTGCTATGATTCTGAGCAAATGAGGGGCTATGGGAAAAGAGAGTTCCACTGACATTCACACTTGGAAATTCTCCTTTGGGTGGCCATGGCAAGCTTCGATTCTTGGCAGCTTCTGCCTCACCTGCATTGTCTTGATGTGTGTTACAGAGAAGAAAATAGAACCCCAAAGCTTAGTGATATTTGTATTCAAATATTATATGTAGTTTATTTAAAATTTTGAATAACTGTTAGACAATTTGTGGTAGAATTATTACCACCCTCCCCCCCAAAAACAGTCATCAATCCTTATTATTAGTTTTTGAGACAGCATTTCTTTGTATATCCCTGGTTGTCCTGAAATTAGCTCTGTGGACATGCTGGCCCCAAACTCATAGAAATCCACTCGACTCTGCCTCCTGAGTGCTGGGATTAAAGGCCGGATTCTCAACCCTTAATTTGTTCCAGGAAACTTTGTTTGCTTATTTTTAGCTTTAATTTATTTTGAAAAGTCATCAAACACACTTAAGAAAAGATTCAAGTCTATAAGGAAAATTAAGAATCAAAATAAAACCCCTTCTCACTGCTTGGAAAACACCTATTTCACCTACTTTTCTACTTACTTCCTAGAAGCGTCTAAAGTCTAAAAGCATTTCTACTATTTTCGAAGGTTTGTTTATTTATTATTTTATGTGTATTAGTGTTTTACAGGCCTGGTACCTAGAGGCCAGAAGAGTGCATCAGAAGCTCTGGAAGCTGAATTGCAGAACTTAGTAAGCTAGTGCATGGGTTTAGGCACCAAACCCAGGCTCTTTGCAAGATCAGCTAGTGCTCTTAAGTGCTGAGCCATCTTTCCAGGCCCCTATACTTAGATTGTATTCAGGAGTCTCTAAACCTAAGCCAGTGCTAACTAAACTCTGCTCCATGAGAGAAGTTCAGAAGAGAAGACTGAGTCTTCAGAAACTGTTATAGATATTTTATATGGTTGTTACATTTTTATTATATTTTATAAAGTACTAGTCTGCATGCTTATTAGTTCATGTGAATCTGTCCCTCTATCACAGATATTTCGAGAACATTCTATTTTAGAAATGTGATTCCCTCCATTAAAGGTGATGATCCACCAGCTGGATCTGGTGGCAGGTGCCAATAATTCCAAAACTCAGGAGGTCGATGCAGAAGGATGGCTGAGAGTTTGAGACTAGGATGCACAGCGAGAGCTAAGCCATCAGTAGCTACATAACACAACTTTATTTCAAGGAAAGCCCCCACAGCAAAAGGCTCATATCATTTCATCTTCCTTGACATTATTGTTTTCCTCCCAATTATTTAAATGTTACATTGCATGTACTAGCCCTCTTTGTAATTTAGAACAAGCCTGGCACCAATTATGGGCAGGCAAATACTAAGACACACAGGTTTATTAAGTATTGACATTATATGAAACATTTATTCTGAATTCTCTTTTTATTGCATTTATTTAGTGTGTGCGCACATGTGTGTATGCATGTGTGTGAGTGCATGTGCTTGTGTATGTGTGGGCAGGTACCACAGAGTACATGTGAAGGTCTGAGGACAACTGGCATGATTTGTCTCTCTCTTCTAATTGGGTCCTGGCGACTGAATTTTGTTTGTTTGGTTTGATGACAAATGCCTTTCTCACTGTGGCCCTCTTCATTATCTTTGATTAAATTACATATTAAATGACACACCCATGCACATCACTACATACATGTACTGAGTCAGGATCTCACATGGCTCATGCCCCCTTGTCACCTATTCTCCATGACACCGAAGTTCCATTACTCACGTTCTTTTGCACACTTAGCTTAAAGGTTATCTCAGTCAAGGATGAATATCAATATGTGAATAACTGTATATGTTTATTATTAGTTGATAAACTCAGGCTAATAATCCGCCGCTCACCTAGCCCACAAGCCCTGCTCTCTCTACTGGAGTCCATGCCAAGGATAACTTAGTCCATATGGTGCCTTGATTCCTTTCCTCCACATTTCCTGAACTGCCCAAACTCACGTCACACACGTCAGCTTCACTTCTCTGCACATCGTCTTCTGTCATTCTGAGTTTTACTGTTTTTCCCTTTTGAAAAAACGCCCCACTCTCGTGTTTTCTATCCATAGTCTTTGTGAGTTGACATGGATTAAAATATACATGATATTTTAAACATGGCAACTACCTGACAGAAATGATGTGGCTTTGGAGAGACCCTAGGAACAACAGATGGATTCTGTAACTTTTTTTTTTTCATTTGAACATCGAGAAGCACATTCCGTATTTCAGAGGATCCCCACCTCTCAGGTGTCTCAGGGGGATTTTAGCTATATAACAGCAGCTTCGTTCTTAAATGGAACCATGAACCATTTACTTATTTTATTTTTATCCTAGAATTCTTTACCTGCTTATTACCGAGAAATAATTCCCTTTTGTTTTTTCATAACATAATGGGTTTTGTTATGCACCTGCATGTGTGTGGGTTGTGGACTTCGGTAATACAGAGCATCGCATTAATTTTTCCTGCTTCCCCCTTGGTAGAGGTGAAGTTTTGAGAGTTTAAATTATGAACTTCTTACATTCCAGGAAGAACACGATGAACAGATAAACAGACATCCTCATTTTAATCTAGCTCCACTCACTGTTCCATGCCAGAGTTGAAAGTTTACAGACCACCTAGAGCGAGACCATAAAAGGCTTACAAATAATCAACTATCAGAGATATTCACTGGCAAACCTATTAGACTCTCCTGTCTTACAAACACCCTTGTTTTGACTCTCTGCCAACAACCACAGTACTAGCTCTTGAGTTATGGGCTGGGTCTCACAGTTTTTCTGACAGTCTTAGTGGTATCCGGGATCATCCTGATGTACTGGATGTAACAAGCACAGAGAAATCTGCATCTTCCCTGTTGTGAAAATTTAAGAACGCAATGGAAGGAGAGACACAGAACTGTTTGTAGCCTCACCTGGACATCTAAAAGTTATTTAGGTGACAGCTAACTTCCCTTTCCATATGATGAAGTAAATTTATCAAATCAAGCCATCATTTAAAGATAGACCATGAGTTCTGGTCCTTCCAAGACAGGACTAAAAGTAACAGAGTGGATATGCTTAGCCCTCACCATAAGCTGGACTGAGCTAAAGCTGGAGGAAATAGTGAGGCCAGGTCTAATTGCCATTGGTAGTGATGGATACATTCGTAATGATAATGACAATCCAGCTTGGAAAAGTGACAAAATGATACACAGCCCCACACATAGACTGCTTTAGAATGGGTTAACATGGTGAACACTCATTCTCTTAGGAAACATCTCCTCTATACAGGTGTTTATCATGACAGTTCATTCTGGGGAACCTCCTTTGTACACATGCACTATTGCCCGCGCGCACACACACACACACACGCACACACACACACACACGCACACACACACACACACGCACACACACACACACTGTCTTACTCATGAATTCGGGTCTCTCATTAGGCCAAGAACTCACTGATATGGCTAGTCTAGCTGGCCAGCTTCTTTGGGAGGTCCTGTTTCTGCCTTCAGAGTTCTGGAATTACTGACAGGCCACCCAGCAGAACTTCAGTTCTCACACTTAGATGACAAGGGCTTTATCCCCTGAAACATCTCCCCAGGCTCAGTTATATTTAACTTCACGCTGCTATTTCACTTGAGCTATGGTCTAATGAGTATATGTAGTGGGGCTGTTACAGATAACTACAGTTAAATACATGGACAATACTCAAAAGTGCATATGTGATAGATGGATACATGGACTGGTAATACATGGGTAGATAGACAGACAGGATGAAGAACAGTCTGGAAAGAGGATGGAAAAGACAGTAAACTTTAAACTAATACAATTCCGTCAATCAATGAATTTCTAGTGCAATATCATCTAATATAGCATCCCAGGCAGTAATGTATATCAACATATTTTGGTTAGAAAACCAATGATCTAAAGGAATAAGTTACTGGACAGAAATTAGCATGATTGTACACGTGACATTGCCAACTCAGTTCTTCATTGTACTATGATACTATTTTCAGTACCTATAGTGATTATTAAACATTGTGTTGCTTCTCTGGTAAAATAATGAATACCACAGCAAAAGTAAATACAGCAGGATAAATAAAACGATTACCTAGAGGCTGGGAGTGTTGTGCGTAGAAACATCTAACCTAGGGCAGCTGTTGGGATTTGAAACTGCAACATTCACACAGGTTCCTTAACTCTATGTTTATGTCCCTGCACCTTTAAATTAGAGTCTGTAACAGTCCTACTTCAAGATTAGGGATTGATGTATGAATTCATGCATGGTAAGAATGCTGAGCGCTAGGCTCCTTGGCAGATTCTATTGAAGTGTGAGCTAGTAGTTTGTCTCCATTTCAGTTTGGTAATATGTATGATGTAATTTTCCTAAAATTTTCTCATTTTCCAAACCACGTTCTTTTCTCTCTCCCTCTCCTTCTTTCTCTCTCTCACACACATACTCTCTTACACACACACACACACACACACACACACACACACACACACACACACACAAAACCAGAGAAACCCTGTTTTTCCTGACACCTGTTAATGTCTTTACATATGATTTTAGCTTAGCATCTTTTTTTTCCTGCAGTAGTTTCCTTTCTCTTTCTTGGTTGAGTTGTTCTTATCCACAAGGATAATCTGAACATTATAATCGGGCTCCTAGGATAACTGTGTGATTGCTCTGGGACCTGAAAACGGACAATTGTTACCCCATTCAGAGATTGTCTCCATAAACATGCTGACTTCCATTTTGCGACCATGTATAATAGTCAGGAACAGGTAAGCTTGGACATAGTAGGACAGAATTTGCACTACAAGGAAGACAATGTGAGGAGAAAGTTATCACAGAATAAAGCAGCCTTGAGAGAGGGAAGAACATCACATGTGGATTGCAGGAACCAGATGAACTGAAGGTTTACTTTTTACATTTCATAAGTGGGGCTCGATAAAATAATCCTATTTGCTTGTCATAGTTTCTGCTATTGAAACAAGGAAGGTCCTAAGGAGTTCAGAAACAGAAGTTTGCAAAGAGCTTATAAATTTACACAATCCATTGTTGTTTGCCAATGAGGTCATGTTGTTTAGCTCAGGGTTCTGCAATACTCTCCCAATTCACAAGCATGGCTGGGCCCATCCTAGCTTGGAAAGATGCCTCTAAGATTTAATCTCATTCACACTTCAGTACTCCCTGTCTTAGTTAGGGTTACTATTGCTGTGATGAAGCACCATGACCAAAAGCAACTTGGGGAGGAAAGGGTTTATTTCACACACAATTTCATATAATAATTCATCATCAACAAACAGTGAGGGCAGGAACTCAAGCATGCTAGGAACCTGGAGGCAGGAGCTGACACAGAGGTTATGGAGGGGTGCATGGCTTGCTCAACCTCCTTCCTTATAGAGCCCAGGACTACCAACCCAGGGATGGCATCCTTGACAATGGGCTGAGCCTTTCCCCATCCATCACTATTTAAGAAAATTCTCTACAGACTTGCCTACAGACATGATGGTGGCATTTTCTCAATTAGGTTCCTGCCTCATAGACGACTCTAGCCTGTGTTGACATGAAATTAGGCAGCACACTACCTTATCATGTAGATATCATGACTCCGCTTTCAATGAAGGCAAACGGTGCTTGGTTAGAATGTAAATCTTAACTATATCTCAGATATGAGATTGCTGACCCTTCCGTTTGCTGCTATAACCATGGCACTGGCTGGCTTCTCGTTTTGCAATGTCCTGATTTTTCAGCGACTGTGTTGTGGTGTAAAGCACCATGAGTCTCCCCAGCGGTCTATGATAGTTGCACTCACCATGCCAGGCTCCAGTTTTGCCTGTGTGTTTGTCATTTCTGATAGGCTTCAAGTACCCACTAATGTCCTGCTTCGTTTTCTAATCAGGGAATTATCTATTCTCAGTGAGACAGTAGGACAGAATGACATTTTTAACTCTTCAGCTGTTCCTGTGACACAATTCGTTACTCAAGTATGAGTTCATTCAGAGGCAGGGAAACAATCATTTGCCCCCCAGACCCCAGCAAAGCAATAGTACAGTTTTACTCAAGTCTGGATAGGCCAGAAGGAGGCACAGGCACAGAGGCCAATTTCTTCCCGAGTTGATGCTTAGTCCTTTAGAAGAAGGAAAATTTAATCTTCCTCCTGGGCTGGTATCAGTGTCACCTGGCCTGAGTGGTTGGAAATCTCAGCTTTGCCCAGCCAAATGAAATGGGTGGGTATTCCTTGGTCAAATGCAAATAAGTTACACTAGGTAATTTGAGTTACACTCGATAATTTCCTTCGCTAAATGTTACACATGGTCTTCTGCATTCTCTAGGGATGAGCGAGTTCTAGATCTCTTCTCAAGACTCGGTTCTGACCAGCTCAGCCACAGTGAATCTCTCTTCTCTGAATTTGGAGGCTGTGATTTTAAATTTAGTTGAAGACTCAAGAAAATAAATGACCATCTTTCCAAATGAAGAACTCACTTTGCCATCCACTTTTCATGCTAATGTCACACATTTTTACATTCTATCCCAAACTGTGTTGTGGGTATAGATTGTGATTTCCTAACTACTCTTTTTACAGCCACTGCAGTCTATGTTACTATTATCTGTTCCTGAGGATGAGAACAAGGAAGCATCTGACAAGTGCTAGGGATATCTTTCATCTATACTCTGGCAACAGCATCAAGTTATTTTACTGCATAAGAGATATGAAGCGTGAGGGCTCGTCTCCTCTAATTGGCATTATTTCCTGACAAAAGACATGGTCACTGGGAAAGAATGATGATTACACTTTACTTAAGCCTTTCCCTGAATTCTGGATCCATTCCTTTGGCATACGCCATAGCTCTTATGTGGGCAGTCCAGATTCCTTTAAGACATATCTATCTGGCTACAATTGACAAGAAAGTAGAGGATGCTAAAGGTTGCTAATAGTAATACCCACTAAAGCTCAATAAAGATTTCTTGCCCTGGCCACTTAACATCATCAGTATCTAAGGGGTGCATCTACTGCATGCAGCTTACCTACGCCCTTCCCACATCTGAACTGGCATGTTCATGAACAGGTATCAATGTGGGGGCTAGCTGTGGACATGTCATCCTCTTTCAATAGTGGAAATTAGAAGACTTTTGAACGTTGTATCACCCAACTACCAAAGCAGTGTTAGGGATCAACCAAGCATGCTCACACTACTTGTGAGTTCTGGCCCTGCCACTAACTAGTGTAACGATCTTGGCACCTGATATCACTTCCTTATATCTTTAGTTTTCATGACACAGGTTTAAAAACAGAACCTATTTTACAGGATTTTTTTGTGAGAATTAAATGAACCCCCAAGTACACTCACCAAAGAACAACTTTCAAAAGCTTGAACTAATTATTTCCTACGGCCCACCAGTTTCTGACACTGAAACTATGTCTATTCCCTTAAGATAAGAGAAGTACTGATAAACAAGAATATCAGTTAAAATAATGCAAGACTGCCAAGGTATCCTACCCTAAAAGTGTCATGGCATACAAGTGTGTTCTCATACTGAACAAAAGCAAAAAAACCCCAACATTTCTAGGAAGTGGCCAAAGAAAAAATTCATTCTCCGCTGTTACACAAAGTAAACAGGAGGAATATTAATGGTATGATAATGGAAACGTCAATGTCATAAACTCGTGTTGGTGAGACTTTAGAAGAACATAATCCCAAACCCCGGTGAAGGCTCTCGGCTGTCACAGCAGCACAAACATGTCCAATGTGCACAGTTCTGCTTGGCTGCTTCACTTACCTTTAGGTGCAACTTTCCGATGTCTAATCTGGCAAACACACATTTCACTAAATGACATTCTGGATTTGGAATTGTGCTACTTCTCAATCCATTTTAAAGGATTTTTGCTTTCACTCCAGTGAACACAACACAATGAGCATTTTTCACTTCAGCGACTAAAAGCCAACTGAGAGCACACACTGAAGACAGAAGCCAATGCCCCCTTTGAAGGGAACGGATTACCTTCAGGAGAAATCTCCTTCCAAGGGTTGGGCGGGTACATGAAGGCTGCATTCTGTATCTGGTCATGAATGTCTTCGTCTTCATTAAAAGGGAAGGTGCCGCTGAGGCTCACATAGATGATGACTCCAACAGACCACATGTCTAGAGAGCGATTATAGCCCTTGTTCCTCAGGACCTCAGGTGCCAGGTAGGCTGGGGTACCCACCACTGACCTTCGGAAAGACTTCTCTCCAATGATCCGGGCAAAACCAAAGTCACAAAGTTTCACCTGTTGACAGTAGGAATTTGCTGAGACAGTGAGCTTGGGTTTTCATTAGCTCAGCTCTACCAGAGGTATTCAGAAATACAGACAACAACTGCCCCTGGAGGACTAAATGCTACTTTCTACCGTCTATCTTTGAAGACAGTAGTTTATGGCACAAGACAAAACTGGTGTTTCATTTAAGAAAGGATCCTGTAAATCTTTTCCTTTCTGGCCCAATATCAAAAGATAACTTTGTGGATAAGCATGATCAGTTTGGAGCATTGGTCACTAGGAAGGAAAACAAGCAAACTGGTAATGATGGCCTTATTTCATGGGCTTATATAAATGAAAAATAAGGAGTAAGGAGGAAGATGGCAGAATCCACAATAACTATCAAAGTTAGCTCTGTATGGGCCAGCAGGTGGGACCTGAAGGTCTCAGCACAGCAAGACCAGACACTCACCCTGACCAAATACTGAAGGCATAGGGTCCCTAAAAAGAGGTCCAGCCTTTTCCGACCACTGTGTGTAAGAAAGGGAAGCTTGCCCTGGTTGCCAGGCTCAGAGAGCACGCAACATCCCTGGGATGCTAAGATATTGTCAGTGTCAACGTCATGCTTTCCACACAGGCCTGGAAGCACCTGCTCTAAGGAAGCCCAGCAATGATGGAGAAGCACAGATGAGTATCATCAAAATGGCTCTGTGAGAAGGGAGCAACACCGCTATCCAGAGACATAAGGCAACACGGGAATGAAAATACTAAGGGGAGACTTCAAATTCAGAGCTTAAGGGGCAAAAGAATAAATAATAAAAAAAGGAAGAGGGAGAAAGCTGCTCAGAGCCAGCGAGGCTGTCGAGCTGCTTTCTGCAGAGAGTGGCTTTTGAACTTGCCTGAGGAAATGGATCGGCCGATGCCAGCAACACATTCTCTGGCTTGAGGTCACAGTGAACGATGTTTTTAAAATGAAGATGCCGCAAAGCCACTAGTATCTATAAAGAAGATCATCAAAATAACTTCATCTCGAGATATTACTAATTCACTTCAAGACGCATAACGAACTTCAAGGTATTACTGAGGTGAACTGCAACATGAATTTGAAAGGTCAAGAGAAACCCCACATTGACTTGTCAAGGTTCTTTAAATTTGAGACACTCAAATCGTCCACAGTTAACATAGTAGATTGCTAAAGATGTTTCCATGGAAGTAGCATATTCTTACATGGCATCAGATAGCCACAAATGCAGGTGTAGACAAAGGAACTCACCACATGGCACAGAAACACTACCTCGAATATCTGCAGTGAACCAGGATTAAGTCACTGTAGTATTAAAATTTCTAGCACAGCTTTAATGCGTGGGTCAGTTTATAAGCTACGAATTTTGTATACTGGACTCTGAATGACATAAACACAAGTAAGAAGATATACTCCTCCCTTTAATCTATTCTGGTGGTCGTTTAGACTAGAAGCAGAGACCAAACAACAAGGCTAGAGAGCTGAAGTTAAACAGTGGTAACATCTGATGTCGAATACTATTTTTTTCTGTCTCTAATTGATTTCTTACCTGAGTAATTAAAAACTTCGTTATGTGTTCTGGCAACCTGCCCTTTTCACTTGACAAGATCATCTCCAGCATGTCTCCATGGAGTTTTTCCATAACAACAAACACTCTTTCAGGCGTCTCAAACATACACTCCAAATTTACAACACCAGGGTGATGAAGGTTCTATTAAAGATAAATAAAGCACTTGAAGAAAATGAGGTTTTTGATACTGTTTGGCAAGCTCGCTGATTACATGAAACTGTTGAAGCTTAAAGCTTGGAGAAACCCACACTTAAGATTCTTAACACCTCCATATCCCACATGTGCCGCCTTATATTTTTGAAATTCTAATGTTTCCAAAAACTATATCTTTATTTTCTATGCATATTGAAGTTATTTCTATACTGAAAAACTAAGTTTTAGCACAGTGAATTGCTAATTAGGACTTAATTAGACTATCATATTGAGATATGTATAATTTCTTAGGATCATCTCCAATATTAAGCATATTGTCTTAAAAAAAAGCATACGAGGGCATCTCTATACAATTGATATTTAATGCAGAAGAGATGAATTTCACACATGACTGACTGAAGAAACATCGCAGCCAGAGTTGCTCTGTTTCTCAGGCTGATGAAGAAGGCAGAAGCTGCTGCCCAGTGTGAAGATCACTGGGAACAAGGTGAAGTATCGCTGAGCCCTGGTTACTCAGGACGCTATGCTGCACAGAAGACCTTCAGGGCTCTAAAGCATTTCGTAAATACTTCCGCAGTAAAATAATGGTTAGCCATGGAAGGCTACATTGTGCCTGATATGTTAGCTGTCTGAGCATTATATTATTCCCTTCTTTGATCTTTAAATTTCAGTGCTGGTCTGGGTCAACAAAAGTCTTCAGCCATTTGGCCTTCACTTTTTTTTTTTTTTGTACAAAGAAACAATTCTAACAGCACAAAGCAATGGCATATTTTACCTGCATTTAAGAGAGGAACAATGACAACATCAACATAAAACGTCATGAACAAAAATTAGTAACTCCCACCTCCTGGGAAACCAAACGAAATAACAAGAACGAAGAAAGGCTCACAGCAAAAGCAAGAATCACAGGGGGGTTCTGCTGAATTTCGGATTCTTCCGGATCAGTTCCATGAGGAAAGCTGCTAAGTGCCTTATCGGAGTGTATGATTAACTAGTTCCCTTCCTCTAGTTCATCTACCTGTGCACACCTGTAGTGTTCTGGGGAGACTGGCTTCCTTAAATATCAAAACCTTCTGTCCCAGTGAGGAACAGACACAATGAATAAGAAAAAAAAAAGAAGGAAAACAGAAACACACTCGGCTACCTACATGATCTGAATACATGTGTCAATCCTCAAGCGCCTCTACATATGCTTTATTAACATATGTGTTTTTAAGTACCTGAGTTGTTAGTGGTTTAAGAGAGCATCCATTAATAGATTCTTTTTCTCCCTTTCCCTATCTACACCATGGTTTCAACAGACTCATACATGGGGTGGGGTTTATTACAAGTTACATAACCTGGAAACATCCCCCAAATGTCTTAGGTCAAAAGTAAGGAACCGACTACTAAGATTTTTCTGTCATCTATTTTGTGGCATGCTAATTGCAAGCTTGGGACTCCACAAATGTCCACTATTTAGTATCTTAACAAAAGGACTAAGTGGGATTTTTGCTATTTCCCACACAGGATATTTTGAATAATTAAACACACAGATATTTTCTTAAAGCAGCATATCCAAGTAAAGGCCATACGCACCCAACTGGAAAAGATAGTTTAGAAATGTAAGGTCATGTTGTCACTGCCGTTGGCTTTCCTTTGACAACAGTCTACCGCTTCGTACATTTCCCAAAGAATACACTGAGAGACAGCTGGAAAGTCTTCCCCAAAATAAAGACTTTCTTCTGAACAATTATTAATAATTTTGGGGGGGGGCAGGACCTGATACTATGTCCTAGCTTGGCTTAGAATTGACTATGTAGCTCCATTTGACTTTGGATTCATAACAACCTTCCTGTCTCAATCTCCTGAATGCGAGGATTATAGGTATGAGCTACCATGCCCAGTTATTTTTCTAAAAATAAGGTTATAATGGACTGTTGAGAAAATGTCAAACTTCCTCATGGATTGATTTTATTCTTGTTAAATGATCAAATCTTTTATACCCAAGAAGAAAAAAAATGTATATAAAGGAGCAGGACTATCTTGTTTACCAAACTCCTACATTATATTCTTTGAAATATTTCTTTAGCCTGGATAATATGATATTTAAAAACTTTTTTTTTTTTAGATTTTCGCAACAGGGTTTCTCTGTAGCTTTTTGGTTCCTTTTTTGGAACTAGATCTTGTAGACCAGGCTGGCCTCGAACTCCCAGAGATCCGCCTGCCTCTGCCTCCCGAGTGCTGGGATTTTAGGCGTGCACCACCACCGCCCGGCTTCATATTTAAAAACTATTAATAGGGAAAATCAGGCTTTTATCCCCCTGTGTAATCATGTAATTTTAAATCATGTAGCACGTGGTAATTAATTAAAATACCTGATACATTTCAACCAAGTTCACATGGCTTGACCAATTGTGTGTGTGTGTGTGTGTGTGTGTGTGTGTAAACATGAATAAATCTGGAACATCTTCTTCCTGATGTCCCAGGTATGTGAATTTGAAAAATGACTGAACATTGCAGCAACAACCACAGTACAGTAGCCGACAAGGAGAATCCTTGCTAGTTTCCAAAGCGTATGGGAAGAATTCAGATCATACATTTCACAGAGGAGCAAGATCTGCAGGACTCTGACCATCTGTTTGCTGGATTTCAGTAACTTAATTTTCCGGAAATGAAACATTTGGTCAAGCACGGGGAAAATGGTGCACTTTCACACACTGCAGACTGATGACATCTATGGAGTGAACGTAAGATTTTTAAAAAGCTGGGAGGAAATATCATTCAGAGATCTAGACAAAATCTCCTCGACTCGAGGCTCCTAGAAAGATACTTAAGCAATGAAAGGAAACCAGTTCCCTGAAGCAAAGCATTTGATCAGGGAGTAAATTAATTAAACTGCACTTTGGTTTCCACATATGTGTTAACTTATACGTACATTTGCCTGCATAGTGCTATATCAGCACTTAGTCTTGAATGCATTCGGAGTTGCTTTATTTGATAACGGGGGGGAGAAATTCTTCCTGGCACTATGTTGTGATACGCTCTCACTGCTATATTTTCACCTTCCTTCCTGTAGGCTAGTCTACTCAAAAATAGAAGATAATAGATCCAACGTATCATTCAGCATTTTTGGAGCGAAGCAGCTTTGGTTCAGCTCGTACGCAGTAGGAAAACATAAAACAAGGAATTCATAATCAGAATTCAAGACAGCTGAGAGAACTGAAGGAGAGCCATGCCACTACACAGAAGTACACAGGAGCGTGAGGCGTCATTGTCAAAAGCATGGGTCCGATTAGGCTCCCTCCCTCTTCTTAGGATTGAGAAAAAGCACAGCATTCTTTCATTTTCTAATTACGCTTCTCACCATTTCCGCTGTATTTAGTATTCCTAGATGTTATTATCACCTAATGCTCTATGATGGGAAATGACTTATTGACAGACTTGATAGATATGGAAAAGTCATCTCGTAAGGAAAACAGGGAAATACTTGTTAAAAATGGTATCCATGCCAGGTGGTGGTGGTGCAGGCCTTTAATCCCAGCATGCAGGAAAACAGAGCAGGTGATTTCTGTGAGTTGGAGACCAGCCTGGGCCACAGAGAAAGTTCCAGAACAGTACTCAAAGCTACACAGAGAAACCCTGCCCAAAAAACCAAAACAAAAAACAAACAAACAAAAAAAATAGCTAACCGACATTGATTGGAATCTCTCTTGCTTTCTAGAGTCTTACAGTCATCTGCCTTTTGGTGCATTATTTAAGGGACAATGTCTAGCAATGAACCAGGGTCTTCCTACCCAAATTTATCTTCTTTTGCTACGTATTTGTCCAATGAATTCCTGAGACCCGAGGGCTGAGAATTATTCTAAAAAATGGACTCGTTTCTTCTCTCTGAACAGCATATTGTACTTTACAACTGAAGGACCTACTCCTCCTTCTCTCCAGAGGATTCCCTTGTTTCGGCCTCATCACTGTACCTGGGTTTGAACTCCTATCTTTTTTTAATCAACTGTTGCAGCCCTCTAATGGATCTTACCTTGGGATTATTTTCCTTCAAGGTAATCATTAAAAGAATGTTACTCTCATGTTCTTCTATGAGACCCCCTCCAATTATGGCCATTTTCCCATACACGAGTCACAATTTCATTTTTTTTTTTTGGAGGATGAAGGATAAAAAAATCAAAACAGGCTATTAAACACTAATGCTTGTGATCCTTGTTCCCCTTAGAAACGGCTTTCAACTCCTTTTCTTTTGTTGGGTTCTGTTTTAACTCAGAATAGACATGACAACAAGTGCAGTCACGGGGCCTGGAGCTCAATTTCTGGAGCAGGATCTCTGGATTCATGCCCCTGAGTTTGTGTTTCTACTCTTATCCCTTGCTGGTTCCTGATGCACATGAGTTAGACTCTGTGGTGCCTATTTCTCCCTTTGTAAAATGTGGCAACAATACATATGACAATCAAGACATATTACTCAATACATTGTGCCTGGCATTTAGAAGACCTGGGGACTATCGGGTACATCTGACAGTAAAAACAATGAACTGGGCAATGATTTCCTCCTTAGTTTACTGAGTGAACACCGACGGTGCATAGAAGGAGTTCTCCTTTTCCTGACAAGGGGCTGTACCAGGTTAACAACAAATGGCCCAGTCTTGTCCTTCATCTTTGCCATCTCCCCATCGTTCTTGCAGCTAATGCATATTAGAAGCAACGGGAATCATGACCTCACAGTTCTGTGCATCCAAAGTCTGATGAGCTCTGAGAAGCTCCTCTATTGTCTGTTCTGTTTCTCTAGGCAGAAATTAAGTTGTTGGCAAGCCTTTCTCCTACTTGGAGGTTATGAAGGAGAATTGGCCTCCTGGTTTGTTCTGATTGTTTTTAGGATTGGAGAGGCGACAGCAGGACAGCACCTATTCATTCCTTAGAGGCTGCAGGCCAGGAGGCCCCTGAGCGCACTGAGATGCTCAAGTTCTTCAGGCCTCATCTTCCACCACACACCATATGTTGAAGTTTCGCATTCCAAAACACTCAGCAGTGTTCCGCTCTCTCCTCTGCTTCCAGCTATAGATGATCCTCTTTGTTTGTTTGTTTGTTGTGTTTTGGGGGGCATGGTTTCTCTGTACCTGTTCTGGAACCAGCTCTTGTAGAGCAGGCTGACCTCGAAATCACAAAGATCTGCCTTCCTCTGTCTCTGAGTGCTGGGATTAAAGGTGTGCACCAAAACCGCCTGACGATCCTTCACTTTTAAGGACTCATAATGTAGTTTAGGCTAACCTGGCTAATGTAAACTAACCATCCTATTTCATGGTCTCTCTATCAGTTACTTTTCTATCGTTGTGATAAAGCACCATGACCATGTAACTTACAGAAAGAAGGATTTATTTTGGGTTTACAGGTTCAGTGAAATAAGAGATCATTGTCATCAGGGCAGAGAAGGATGGCAGCTGAGGTACCTGGAGCAGCAGCTGAGAGCTCACACCTCAAACCACAAACAGGAAGCAGAGGGACAAAATTGAAATGGCAAATGTCCTTAAACTCTCAAAGCCCACCTTTAATGAAGTACTTCCTCCAGTAAGGATAAACTTCCTAAGAAAATGGCCCCTAAAGGGAGTAGCACTATTAGGAGGTGTGGCCTTGTTGGAGGAAGTGTGTCACTGTAGGGGTGGGCTTTGAGGTCTCTTTTGCTCAAGCTTCACAACTTCCTGTTGCCTGCAACATGTGGTGCTCTCAGCTCCAGCACCACATCTGCCTGCACGCAGCCATGCTCTCCTTCATGGTCAGAGTGGACTGAATCTCTGAAACTGTAAGCGAGCCACCCCAGTTAAATGTTTTCTTTAAAAGAGTTGCCGTGGTCATGGTGTCTCTTCACAGCAATAGAAACCCTAACTAAGACACCCCCCTGATTGGGAGCTGAGTATTCAAATGTTAGATCTTACAGGATTCATCTCATTCAAACCATACATTCTGCTCCTTGGTCTCCACAGGCTCAGGGCCATATCGTGCTGCAAAATGCATTTAGTCAAATCCCCAAAGTCCTCTTAGTCTTTTAATCTCAATAAAACTGAAAAGTTAAGTCTCTGCTAAGAGTCAAGGTAATCTTTCAATTGTAACCAAGTATAAAAGGAAAAAAAGAAAACTACACACTTTCAAGATTCAGTAACACAGACTATATGTTCCCATTCTAAAAGGAAGGAACGCAGATGAGGTGAGGAAATATGGGACCAAACCTAGCAAACTCTAATCCTTGAACTCCATGTCTGATGGCCCCACTTCTCCACCTTGGCTGCTTATAAGACACACCTCCCTCTTAGGTCGGCTGCACTCCCTGTGTGCAGCTCTCATGTTTTATGGCCCTGGCACCTTAAACATCTTGGGGACTCAAATGCAACAAAAGCTTCACTTCTACAGCTCCACACAATGCCTCCATGCTTTCTGCCTGGTCTCAATGGTTCTTGGAAACTGGAGGAAGACTCATAACCCCTGTTCTAGTGGAACCTTCATGACGGTGAATCCAGGGCCACATGGACAAGGAGGGCACTGCCAACTCTGGCTAGCTTGGGGTGGACCCTGCCATGACAAGGTCACATTTGCAGAGCGTGTGCTTGTTGCTGTGTCTAGGAACAGAAAGTTCTTAGGTCTTTTCTTTCCTCAAGTTTAAGTTTAGCTGGATGCAGGCTTGCCCTGAGGGTGCCACCCACTGATTTCCATTCACATCAGGCCTCTCCTTAAAATCTTTAGCTATTTAAGCACAAGCGTTGGTTCCAATTTTACATTTTCTGGTGCTCCTATTATCTTCAAAATGTACATTTTCTGTTTCTTTTTGCCCCATTTTCTCCTTTTCACTGTAGACCTGCATAAGATGACTACTAATAACCACCAGAGATAGTCCATATTAGGCTGTCCCCAAATCTTCTCTGTTAAAGAAATTAATCCATTACCATTAAATTTAGTCACAGTCAAGTTCTTAGGATAAAGTCAGAAAACAGCCTCATTCTTTTTCCAAAATATCACAATGGGCTCTAGCCCAGTTGCTAGTATTGTTCCCTTGGAAACCTTTTATCTGAATGGACCCTTACTGCATAACTCTCAAGCATTGCTGTTTTCCAGTCTCCCACTAGAAGACATCAATAATCTTCACTTACAGTGTATGATCATTCTTTCAGGCCAAATTTCCAAATCTTCCACATTCCTCCAGAAAACGTGATCAGGTCTGTCATAGCAAGATCCCAAACCACTTTAGGGTGCCATTTTCTGTCTTAAGTTACTTTTCTATTGCTGTGATAAATCACCACGACCAACTTATAGAAAAATTTATTCGGGGCTTACAGTTTGATAGGGATAAAAGTCCATCATTATCATAGCAGGTGAGTCTGGCAGCAGGCAGGCATGGAGGCAGGAACAGCTGAGGCCTCACATCTTGAACAGTAAGCACATGCAGAGAGAGAGAACATGAAATGGCAAGAGTCTTTAAATTCTGAAGGCCCAACCCCCAATGAAATCTTCCTCCAGCAAGGCCACACTAAAGTAGAATAAGGCAGAAGGAGCCAATTATTAGATACTGATTTATTGCATTATTAGTGATTGACTTAAAGCACTGATTGCACTGCCTGTTTGTCAAGCGTGACTCTATTTGCTACCTGAATCAGAATGACCTGGAAAATCACCTAAAACAATGAATGGACCGTTGACTGCCCTTAACAACCTGTTGACTACCACATGTGCTTCTATAAAACCCTGCCTGTTTGCCTACCCCACTTTGTGGTTTTAGTGGATAAAGTGAGAATGCAAACTGGGCCTGGCAGTGAAGCCTTTCAAGAGCTGTCCTGCTTCAGTCCACGAGCGACATCTCCTTTTCCACTCCCTTGGGTGCTGGGTTGTTTATTCCAGAAACAGTCTCTCAACAACTTCCCTAAGCCTCTACCCAAAGTGCCACTAACTGGGGGCCAAGTATTTAAAAATGCCAGGGTCTATGGAAAGACATCTCACTTAAAACATCAATCTTTAACTTTAACTGTGTCTATAGAGTACCTCTTGCCACCAAAATAGCATATATGTGTGTGTGTGTATCTTTTAAGAATATTCTGCCTAATCCATCATGCGAATCTTTTATTTTTTCAGCCTATCAAATTCCTTATTACTTTGTAAGAAATATGAGATTTTTGGCCTTAAAAACAGAGGGAACGAGTAAACAAACATCTGTAAAATAAATATTGCTTACTGCTCATTTATTTGTAATTTCAGTCAAACATTGAAAAGTAGAGTGAGCATTATAAAGAACTGTATACATCATCAGATTGTAACCATTGTTAATACTTTGCCAAAAATGATACATCTAGTTTTCATCATCTTTTCTGTTCTAATATATCTTCATATGAAAGAAAAGTAACATTTTAACACAATATATGTCAAATGGACTGAGCTTGACATGATGATAGGCATCTTGACTTATAAATAATTTGACTCCCTAGAGTAACCCTACTTGGTCTTCTTGCTAGTTTCTCAGAATTCTATAAATAAGCAAACTTACTACAATGTCCCACGGAGTTTTTAAACTGGATCCCATCACTAAAAATGTGCCCTTTTTGATAGCATCTTAAGAAGACAGATACATTCTTCTTTGGGCAAAGTCACTTTTGTCATGATCATTGTAGGTGACACGATGTCTGAATGAAGCCCAGTGATTTATTTGATGTCGTTGCTGCCTGGGACTGCATCACTCTGTGTGCCCACTTCCCCTCACATGCTTTGCATGCATGGCTCCGTCTGCATCTTTGTTTTCAGTCCCAACTCAATGTGGAACTGCCCTCACATAAAGAACTGGTATAGTATGGAAGAACTGGTCATCCCAAGGAGGAGGAGGAGAGGGAAAAGGAGAACATACAGCGGGAAATCTCAGTCTGGTCACGTAACTGTGTCAGGAGGGGTAGGCCTTTATGAAATGTTGCAGCCTATCATGTGAACATCATAAATAAACAATGACTGGGTTTGCAGACAGCTATTTCTGAGTGCTGCTTAGCCCACATTAGTGAGAAACGCTAATATCTCATCACTGCGATGGGCATTTAGTTGACAATAAGAACTAGCTGAACGAGTGAAAGGATCAGGAGAGTTAAGAGGTCTGCGTCGTTCTAGCTTTCAGTGTCTCTGGCCTGTGAGTGGATGAAACTGAAACCCAAGCTGCTTCTGTCCTGTGGCTTGGGAAAATCTCAAAGATACAGGTGTGAGCTATTATTTTGAGATCAGAATGAAAGGAAGACAATTGGAATTTTGGGGAGGAGGAGAGGAAAGAACAGTCAGAGATTGAAGCGGTAGAACACCATTCTTTCCTGCCAATCAAGTTGCATTCTTGATCTGATGAATATCTCCTTGCAGAAAGTAGGCTTTGCAACTAACTGCTCAGAACTACACTCTTGGAGTAGCTAAATATTGTAGAAGCTTGAAGATTTTCCAGGATCATTATAAGTACCTGGATAGTGAGGCTTTGGGTGGGAACAGGAAGCCAGGAAAAGGAATAACATTAAAAACTCACCCCAAATTTAGCACTTCCAAATACCCAATGGATAAGGGAACTATTCTGACAATTACTAGATCATCTTGGTTACAAGAACCATGTGCAATCCAGAGGATCTAGCAAGGCAGATAACTCCACGGAAAAGTGTAGAGGAAACCCAGTGTATTCAGTTCGAATAGAGCATTCAAGAGTTCATTTATATCCTTGTGTTTGTTTTTATACCCAGAATGAGAGAACTCCTGTTGTGAAAAGCACAGCCCTTTATTCTCCCTTTTTAGACCAATTGTCACAGAAATTGGATATAGGCAAAGCTCTTATTGCTTCCTCTTCCTCAATAATCAAAAGACTATGGCTTCATAGTTAATACCTATGTCCTAATCCTTGAATATATTTTCCAGGAAAGACATTCTGGAGCTTGGTAGGGGGAATTAAACTCAAGATTTAGGTAGCAAAGAAATTACTGGGGAGGAGGAGCACAAAATAAAGCCTTTAAACCCTTCCTACTTCTGGACAGGTATCAGTCAGAACACTGTGCCCAGACTGGTACACTAAGATCTGAGGGACCAGAATTCAATTGGGGCAGGCTGAAATTCTGACAACTTTCAGTAGTACCTAGATAGCCCTGTTTGGCTGGTAAAGGGGGCGAAGGGTGTTTGCAGGATGATTCCTGTAATGGATAATGTTAAATGGGGGTGAAATGTTTTCTGTGGGCACGACAAGACTGTTGCCCGTTCCAACTGCCAGCACCTGTGGTTACCAGCAGAAGACTGACACACTATTGGTACTAGTAACTCTGAAAAGGAGGTGAAGAGAGGCTATGAGGACCCATTTCTCCGTAAGGCTATCGGCAGTTAAAGGTTGCATAAAGAAGGGCTCACAAGGTCCACCCCTACCCAATGCCATTTACATAGTTACTAGTTGCTGCAAAAGACTGTTCTTGGTGGTATACTCCATACGCTCCAGAAAATAAACCTAAATAAAATTATTGGTTCATTTAGGTAGATATAAGTGGAATTCTCTGTCTAATTCCCTATCTGTGGTGAAGAGATGGTTGCTCATCTCCCTGGGAAAACACACACTAAGCACAACAAAGTGATGCTATTCACACTGTAGTGTCTAACATTATCCAGGTACTAGATAGTATCATGCCTTCCATTGCATATGGCTTACTAGCTCTTTACCTTAGCTAATGGCATCTTCGACACTCATATGCAATCAATACCAGCTCAGTCTTCCTTGACTTAAGAGGGAAAATGACAGCGTAGGAATTGCCTCAGGAATATATTTCTCAGTTCCACTGTGTCCGTGATATTGTGATAACCAGTGATTATATTCTTATATGACATAGTAGAATAAATGCAGGTTTTTTGACCAAGACTCAAGCCCCCTGATATCCATGAATTTCCTACATGTGGAGGTCTGGTTGCACCTGCACATGCCGCCAATAAAGTAACACCTTTCCATCTGCATAAGGGAAAGGATATTGAGGCTTTGGCTCCCCCGGTAAGTATGGCAATGCAGTCAGGTGCATGGCACAGGGCATGATTGTCTCTCCGGCAAGACCATGTTCAAAAGTACCATTAGGGTATGGGTCATAACAGTGTAAAAGAGGTAAAATTAGATGGCATTTTCATTGGCCACATAACTCTCAGATCCTATGAGACATGTTCACCTTACTGGATGGACTGAAGGCCTTGGAGTCAACTTAATTTACTCAATATTCATGTGCCTGACATACTCTGTGGTTCTGACTCCTGCTGCAAAGACCATCTATAGCCATGATGTTCAAACAACACACACTATCCTACCAGAGTTGCTGTAGATATATAAAACTGTCAAGTAATATGGCTGCTGGGCTCCTTGGTCTGGCATAACACACCACTGTCAGTTTTAGAAGGCACTCATAGATGGAGCCCTACTGGGCAGGTCTATGTTCCAGCTCACCAGACCCCTCTGCTGTCTCTGAGTTGGTAGCAAGGGAAGCTTTACAGTCAGCATGCCTCTTGGTGCAAGGAATGTGCTTGACTGGTTGGTATTACCTTAAGATGCATTCTGCTCTAGATGAAAAACTAATCAGCGCATATGACTGTCCTTCTGATCTAGACTTTGGGGATTTGCTTAGTCTTGATGCTACCAGGAACACACATCAAATCATAAGTTCCTTAGTAAATCACACTCTGTGCAATACCTGACCTTTCTGTTTTGTGTGCAAAGCCCTCTTAGGTGGCACTGACATGCACTGGGCCCAGCTAGTGACAGAATACTAGGCTTTATCCTTTCTTGGGAAATAGAGTAGATGAAATGGTACAAATTAATGAACAAGAGAATAATCATTTATGAAAGCAAGGAACTAGTGTAGTGCTTTCCTTACATTTACGAGACGGAAGATAAATTCTGGGATATGAAAGTCCTGTTAAACTTATTTAATTCTCATTAAAATCCATGAGCATTCTTTCCTAATGATCTCAAGGCACCTGTCATTTCTTTCTTTCTTGTGCTGGTACATAAGAGAACACTGGCTAGTGGGGAGAGTAAACCAGGCTGCTTTTCCTTGGAAAAATGAGGAAAGGAAGGCTGTGCTGCAGAGAATTTCTCTCAAGGATGCCTTCGACTGTTTGCAGGACAGGTTGTTACAGCACGTCCTGAGAAGTTATGGCACCATAATGGCAAAATTCAATTCTCTTATTGGCTCCCTGCTGTGTTTTGAAGCCTTGGCTATGAAGCTGGTGCCTCTACTCTGGGGTCAGCAGGCCAACCTCCAAGATGGACAGAGAAAGCTCCCTCTACCAAACGAGATCCATAGTTGTTGCATGCGCATATGGTTCTATTTCGTAACTGTGGAAGATTATGATTCAGTCAGTTTCCATTTCAGCTGTGACCTTTTAAAGGCTTACATATTTAGAAAATTTCAGATGAAAAAAAAACTTTGAAATTCACATTGATGTTATCTTAGGACAAAGTAAAGTTAACACACATTGTTAAAGAGAATATATGCTCACAGCGGGACTTCAGCAAGACTAGATATAAGAACTGACACAATCTTCCCATGCATAAGTGTGGCTGTCTTATTTTTATATCAGTGAGGCCACAAGCCAACTTAACCCAACGAATTCTGGAGTCTCAAATGTACTCAAATATTCACGGTATATATAGTTTCCTTATGAAAGATGCCATCACAACTGATGCGCAGTTATATTTCTGTTCCAGTACTAATCAGTTCAGATTGACCCTACCTTAATGTTGTTCAAAAATATGATCCAGACACGGTAACTCTTGGCCATAATCCCAGCATGCAGGAGACTGAGATGGTATTGCCATGATTTTGAGAAGAGTCTGAGATAAACAATTCAAATTGAATTCCATGCTAGCCTACGTTACAACCATAGACACACACACACACACACACACACACACACACACACACACACACACACGAGGGCCTTTGTCAAATAAGGTGGGAAATAAGCACTAACATGTGAGTTGTACTCTAGCCTCCATATACAGCATGTGTGCACCCACATGCATACAAACACACACACACACCATATATACACACATATAAAAAATAGATATGTTCAACTATGTACATGTTGGGGGTGGGTAGGTGTACATGCCAGGCTGGGTAGCCCATGAGGTCCCATAGATTCTCCTGTCTTGAACGCACATCTCGCCATAGTCATGCAGTGATAACAGATACACAGAATTATTCACGGTTTTACATGGGTACTGGGCATATGAGCTTCGGTCCTCACAACTGTGTGGCAGTACTTTATCCATCAAGTTAGCTATGTAGTCTGGATTACCTCTATTTACTTCTAATGGCAACAGACATGCTTCATTTTGGCATCAAGAAAGGGTGTGGATTCTGGGGAGTTATCTCATGATTAACAAACCAGTGTTTTATACATACTTATGTGAAATCTGCTGTAACCCTTTTGATTCTACTAAGTGGAATTGTCTCAGTAGGAAGATTAGAGACGGGTGAGGGAAACAAAATCAATATCTGTTTAGTAAAAAGATTCCTTAATGTTCTCATTTGTATATATCCTTGAACATGCCCAGACATTACTCAGTCATTCTCACGTTCTCCAGGTCTGGGAGGCTTCCATCGAGCTTTAGATTTCAGCGTTGCTACAGACATGCAGTAAATATAACGAGTTTCCTCCTTTTCTTACAAAAGAAGAGACAGATAAATGCAAACAGAAGCCAAGATGCTGAGAAGAAACGAGCAAACCCTGTCATCTCTCAGGCTGTTCTGCCCTTTCTCAACTTTTCAACAATAGGGTCATATACAATGTCATGATCTCTACCCATCCTCAGGAATTTTTCAAGCAAATCAAAAGAATGAGAAAAGAATCACGGACCATGATAAAATATTTGTAAGGATACATTTTATCAAACTTTATAATGGACTGCTCTTAAATATTTCCAAAGTGTTTCCAAAACTTACTAATAAAAAATCCCGAGATCAAAAATGAGCCAAGATTTGACACCTCATGAAATATACACTCAGAAACAAACCTACATTAAAAGAAGCTCTCCATCACATATCATCAAGGGAATTCAAATTAAGTATCACATCAGTACACCCTATTAGAACTGTAGACATCTGGGCATCAGTAACAGCAGAATATAATGAGGCAATGGAGCTGCAGTGCTCTTGTTTGAAGACACGGGAATGAGTGTTACAACTAAGATACATAGATGGGTGGATGCATGAGGTCAAAAAGTCAGTTGAGGAACAGACAGGTATTAGTTATTATCTATAATATCTTAACGTCTCTCACAGGATTGGAGCTCAGTGACTAGCTATAGTGCCTGGTCAAAGCTGCAGAAGCACACCTCCTGTGTCCAGCTTCTTCTCCTGGGGGCTGTTGAACTGAACTCCAGTCCCCACGCTTCTGTGCCAGTACTTTACACACTTCAGCTATGTCCCTAGCTTCAACGCTTAAAACAGAGTTTTTTTTATGGTTACAGCCTAGCAAGTGCTAAGATACAAATACAAGACCTGGCATGCTAACCATGGTTAAGGGAATGCTTGTGAATAGATCCCTGTGCTACACTGCCCAAAGGCACAAAACACCAGCTTCAGACATTCTGAGATCCATAAAAGCATCTTATTTTTCTATACAAAGTGGCCCAAGATTTAAGTCGTCATTACCTCCTTTGGCTTCGTTTCTCCCACCTCTCTATCACAATTTCCTTATCTCTTTCTCTTACTAGATTGTGTTATGTAATCCAAGTTGGTGTCCAACTGGTAATTCTACTGCCTCCACCTAACCTACACATTGAGATTATAGGCTTCTGCTCTATTTACACTCAAAGCCCAATAAAGGGGAATTAAATGAAACAGTAAATGCAGAGAATTAAACTGCTTTGTTATTAATACATAATCATAAATTTCAACAAAACTGTTAATCAAAATTAGCATTAATGTGCAGAAGTAGGATTTATGGCGGATGTATAAACACATGCACTTAACAGGCATATATATGAAATAGACAACGATGTTGACCAGTTAGCAAGCAGATGCTCAGTTTCCCTTTGACCTCTAAAGGCCTTTCTAACAAATAGGAAAGTTGTACCATCTTCCACATCAAATAAAAACTCACCTGGAGAAGCAGGAAGGGTATCAGGAAAAGTCAAGACAATCAATTTCTTTCTCAAGACACCTGTTACTTACACAGCTCAGAGCTACAAATCTAGCTCTCACAAGGGAGAAGTGCTTATGAAGGTAAGGTCTTTTTTAACCCACAACAAACTGCACTCAGCATGTCCACACTGAGAATATGCATATTTAATGAATTAAGGACATGGTGAACTGTGGTATTAAGTACACACAAATATATCAACTTTTGCACACTTAGGATGGTACCAGTCAGGCAACTATGACTCAATTTGCCGTTCCAGTTAAGTTGCCCCTTACTATCTAGCCTGTAGATAACTGGATAACTTTCCACTGTTTTACAGAAGTCAGGGAAGGGAATCTGCAGCTCTCAAACGAGATTCAAAGAGTTTACCTGTAAAATTGCAACCTCATTACGAAGCTGACTTTCTTGTTTTGTTGGAAATCTTAATTTGTCAATAATTTTAATAGCTACATCTCTTCCTGTTTTACGATGTTTACCTTTAAAATAAAAAATAAGGAAAAAATTAACAGATATAACTTATCAAACGATTTGGTTACATAAATACTTTGGAATTCTGTTACTTCAACACCTTTCCCCCCAGGGTTCCTTGCTCTTGCATCATGCTCTCCCCGTCCTCACTGGTTGCTTCCTGCTGGCCTCCCTTTTGTTCCTGCGCTGCCTTGCTTTTCTGTCTCACTTTCCTGAACACCAGTTCCCATGTCTTGACTCATGGGGACTCTGATTCAACACAGCCATCAACAGTAGCATCTCCTTACACAGCCAGAGCTTCCTGAAGCTCCACTCCCTGGTCTCTGTGAAGTCACCTCGGAGGCTCTTTCCTCATTGCTTCCGTCTCCTGCCTACTCTTAATGCTTTCATTCTTCCTTGTGAGCCTCCACCCTCATGAGCTCGGTATTTCAGGTCCTTCAGTGTCCGGGGTTCCGAAATACCATGAGTTTGCCGATTTCTCATCCTACTGATCACCCCTGCTTCACTGTCACACGCGGGGCTGTGACATCTACTTACTAGGCTCCATCTGCCATTATTTTTATTAGGAAATTATTATTATTGTAGATGCACAGAATATTAAGACTGGTTACTAGTCATTTGGTTTTCATTTTTAAAAAATTGCAGTATTTTTATAAAAAGCAAACTTACATTGAAAAATAGAACAACTTAAATTCTCTTATTATAAATTCTATATTTAGATTTCTAACAATTTTATAATTAAAAAGTACATAATAAGCAAAAGTGTTAGACAGAGTTATTTTATAAAACAGAAATTCACAAAAAAAATCTTGCTACTTATCCAAATAAGAAAAGTGAAAATGTCATTTTCTACAGCAGGTAATACTTTACAATTAACTCTTACTTCAAGGCTTAGACATGACTGAGCTGTCTAGGATCTAACTAAAGAATTGAGCATAGTCCTTGGACAGCTAAAAATTCAGATTCTATGAACTGGATACATTGTTGTAAACATGGGAGTTCAAAGATTTTGGCTTTAGGGACAGTGTCTGTAAGAGTCCAAGAGGCTGAGAGGAAATGAAACCGCTTCGTTTATAAATTACAGCCTTCATGTTTCGACAACTAAATAAATAAATCAAACTGCTTCCATGCTGTGATTAGGGTTTGCAAACATGCAACAACAACAACAAAAGCTTTCGGGCTAGAAGTCTTTCAAAATGCACCTGTTGTTCAGAGGATGGCTATGTCTTCCCAAGTCTCTCCTAGACACACAGATACATGTCTCCCTTGTTGATATTTTTTCGTAATATCATAGTTTTATGCACAGGTGCCTAAAATTTTAAATTCATAAAAACACTTGTTGAGCTAACTCACCTCCATAAACAATTCCAAACTGTCCAGAGCCCAGAACTTCATCAGGAAAAATCTGGTAGACAGTGCTGATGTCCTACGGGCATATGCCCAAAAAAAACAGAAATGGAGAACAAGCTTTAATCCTTTTATATTTTATAATTATAATTATTATTACCTTATCAAATATAAATATAATTATATATTCCTAAGGTCATTTCAGACTTATAAATGTTAGATAATATTTTAATGGTTACAATATTCAAATGACATTAGTAAAATATTTTGAAAACTATTCTGCTCTGAAGTGCTTGAGACACAACATGTTTTAACAGAGAGAAACAGGACCTAAAAACCAATCAGTGCCATTTATGATGAATATCTGAAAGTGGAGTCTTCTTTCCACACTAGTATTTTAGAAATTTCACAAACTATTCTGAGGTCCCAAGACATGTGTCTCACAATCCTGCTTTATACTCTGGACAGGACAGTGAGGCTACTCCTCGTAAAATCTCATTTCTATGAGAACCTAAGCAATAGGCAACCATTCCAGAATCCGTACTTGCTATGAAAATAACCAGTTTAGCATTTACTTCTTAAATAATAATTACTGAATTGAGAGTGCGCTAATCTGGGCTTCATATTCTGACATTCAGTAAGCATTTTCATGGAAACACAACAAAAGTTTAATATTTTATTCATCCAGCACTGTACACTGTAACAGACTTTCTGGCTATTTTAAATTCTTCAACTGTTGATCCTTTAAAACAAACAATTTTTTAGTCATTTCTCCACTCAGCAATCCTACCCAGAGCAACTTCTTTCCTTCTTCTTCTTTGAAAACAGCTAGAAAAATTGTGTGCTGCGATCCCCTTGGAGAGTTCACAAGAATTCTAAACTCTCTGATAATGAAAATCATTATCTCAGTCCCTTTGTTCCCCCGAAACCAAACTATTCCATCTGCTAACAAATAGGCTCTTTAGAATTTTTTTTTGAAAATTTAACTCAAAATTTTCAATGGATAACAATAGCAGACCAAGGTAAAGTGCCTCTGTGGTCTTCAGAGTGACCTGCAGCTCTCAAGGCCCTTCCTGTTTCAGCAAGAGCAGCAAGAACCTGCTGTCTTGAGACATGCATCGCAGGATGAAGTTTTCTCATGTAATTCATGGTTGCCTTTGTTCAGTGGAAAACGGTTCAACAAGTATTTCAGGGACAAGATTAATACTGAACGGACATCCATGGAGTTTATTCTTTGATAAACAAGCCAGGTCGCTGTAAGTAGGATGGTAAGACCCTCAGCTGGGGTCTCAGGTGCACTGAACCAACAATTAATGCTGTTGGCCACAGGAACGAGGTAGGAAAGTCGTTCGTCCACTTTGGGTTCGGACTATGGAGTGAAATCAAGCAAACACAACAGCATATAAAACATCTTACAACATGATCTATAACTCCCAAAACCAGAAAGAAAGGCTTGCGTTAGGTAGCATGGGTGACGGGGTTCCTGATTCTGCAGCTTTCTTGCGGGCTAGATCATGAACACGTATATGTGACTTACAACATTTGCAACCCTTGCCATGTATTTGCAGTCCTTGTCAGCAAAGAATGACCTGTTTAAAAACTCGTACAAATAAAAATTTTTATTTTATTTGTATATCGATTTTGACTGTACAATTTCAACCAGAAAACTTCAAGTGTCAGATGTAGGCGAGTGGCACCCTGGGGCCAAGCCTGCCACCTTCTTGCAGTGTTCTCAGGAAACCATTTGTCTTATTTTGCTCTCTAAAAAAAGGAATAAAGGTAAAAAAAAATATTCTGTATTTCACTATGATTGTCTATTATGACAAACAACCTCTGGTACTATGTTATGGAATCTAGAAATATCGGTAAACAAACAATGCAGTGTTTATAAAATATCATAGAAGAAGAATATAGCATGTTAGATAAATAAACATCTATCACGTGATATTTTTATTTTCCAGTAATTGCATTCTAAGATTGACATTAATAAACATGAACTCACCACATTTTCCTGGATCTGGCAATTGGAAACTGAAATGCTCACAGAAATGTCTTCTGGAAATTCATGTTTGAAAGTAGACATAAAGTAGATGAAGTGTAAGAAAAAAAAAGAGAGTGAGTATCAGTCATCCCAGAGAACTGCTTTTACATCAATCTCTGCAATTAGATATTTATGCAAAAGTTCTATTAGAATATATGATTTCTCTTAAAATTATAAACTCGGTCTCTACATGTTTTTTTAAAATATATTTGTCAGCATGGAACTTGGATTATAAAAGACTTGGGTTCCAATTCTTGCTTTGCTATGCAGCAACTCCAGTATGAGCTTACAGACGACTAACTTTCTAGAAATTAATTGTTTTTGTTAGAATGTAGACAAGTCATTAATTGCTAGAGGTCTAGACATTAAAATAGAGGGCTCTGATTAAGTGAGTCGCTTATTTACAGATACATTCTTCATACTTGGATTAATCACATATATCTTATTAATATACTGGCTAAAGAAAAAATCATAACAGAACAGATATACCAAATGCTTAAAAGGCTTCATCTGCAGGCTGCGTGATTAATAACTATGATGGAGTTTCATATCATAATTTTATATAGGTCTTCCTCTATCTTTTTTAGTTCATCTTCAATATTTCATTTCGATTGTACTCTGGCTGAATCTATTGAACGAACGCACAGAAACGTCTTCCTGGGAGAAGGTGATCAAGTGTAACATGGTCTTTATTACATAGGCCCCAAATAAAGAAGTATGAGTCATAATTTGGGAGAAATAAGGGTTTGCTCTTTTTTTCATATTTGTGGCATTCAAGTGAAACTCTAACTGCAAACTGGATGAGTTCTTTGGGCAACAATAGATCTGGACATCTGTGGATGTTTAATGTATAGGTTATGCTTAACTTTGTAAGAGTTCTAATATTAAAGAAATACAACAATTTGATGAATGAAGTATTTTAGTAAGCATAGCAGCTTCTCTTCAGAGATTGCGTGTTGTCCCACACGCTGATGCCAGCACATGGAGTCTTTCTTCATTGTCTCATTGGGGAAAGGAACAGGCCGGTTACTGAAACACCGCATGCACGCTGTGGCAGATTCAAGCCATCAGACTTACTATGCATATTGGTTCCTGAACCAACAGAGGAGCCCTTGGGGATGACAGGCATGAGGGCGTGCTGAATGGCCACCTCCCACATCCTAGCCACATCTGCACCGATGCCGCTGGTGAAAACGCTGTTGTTTGGTGGGGGGCTTGAAGGGGTGACCACATTTTCCCCCACATAATAGACCACATTCGCTGTAGTGATTTCAAAACAGTGGGGATTAGCTCCAGTAGGAATTAACGCTGAAGGTTTCGCGGGTTCCAGGCATAAAATTTCTGATAAAGGAATTTCCTGCGGAAGACAGAGGATAGTGAATGTAGTTTATCAAAAGCCTGTCAACTAGTAAATAAAATCCACATATAAGGTAAGGAATTAAAAACAGATGCAATTTATGGGAAATATTTGACAACATATACAGCATAAAACTATTAAATAAAATCTATGCCATGTGAGAAAGGGAATTACAAAATTTACAGAAAATATTTTATAACAGAAACACATACATAAAATTTAATATTTTATAATGAGGTCTTACCATAATTTCCCAGAAATTTCAAGGTGTTTTTTGTTTGTTTTGTTTTTAAACAACGGTTATGTGGCAGGTGGGAGAGTCTAACGAAGCTATGTGGCAAATTGGACAATTTTTTTTTAATGCATTTGGGTACTCGTGGCTGTTGTTTATTTTAAAGAATTCTTAGAGGCACTTCAGTCAAACATGTTTTGATTCAGTATGTGCGAATGTAATGTAGTTACACAGGTAAGTGAGTGTCCATGGATGAAAAGCACGGCAAGTTCTTCAGCTATGTGTGCTTGGGTCACGCTTACCCATTTTTTGAGACAGGGTCTCTCTAAACTCAGAGCTTACTGAAATTCCCATCTCTGTGCCCCCATATTAGGTTTAAAGACATTCGAACCATGACTTGTTTTCTTTTTATTTTTTTTTCTTTTTTCTTTTTTTTGTGACTGCTGAGGAGATAACTCAGCTCCTCAGGCTTATGTGGCAAGTACTTTATGCAATGATTCATCTCTCCCAACCCCACAACTGTTTGTTTTAATGATCATTTAAGTATTGAAATATAGTGTCACACTATAGTCCAGAAAGCATTAAGTAACTAAAGCAATAACTTCCTTTTTTCTATTTAAAATGTAATAATGCTTTAATCGCTATACTTGGGAGGCAGAGGCGGCCTCCTGTGAGCAGAGCAGATCTCTGTGAGTTCGAGGCCAACCTTGTCTACACAGTGAGTTCCAGGATAGGCTTCAAAGCTGCACAGAGAAACCCTGCCTTGAAAAACAAAAAAATAAAACAATGCTGTAATGCTTCCCTTTGTGTTGCAGCTGGATACGGTAGCATAACAAATCAAAGGAACCAATCTAGATAGCAAACGTCTATTATTTAATGTAGAAAGACAGATGTCTGCAGCTAAATCAATGAAGAAACAGATCCTAGTAAGTGCTGGCCGTTGCGAGGAACTGTTCTACTTGTTAATCTCCAGTGATGTGCTAGGTTACCGAGGGTCTCAGAATTCACTCTTGGACAGTGGCTGTGATCATCTACTCGGCTAAAGTTCCCCACTTAGCTTCCCATCCATCTCCCTCTCCATCATTCTGCTCCTCACCATCTCCCGAGCCAGAAGCACACTGCAGGAAATGGTGAGATTCACAGAAGAATCAAGTGGTTACATCCGGATGCCTACAAAAATTCTGTAGCACAGAGGAGAAGATCTCCCTCAGAAGGAGCCTGGGAATGGTCACACAGTTGGATGTGGACAACATCAATGATTCCCTTCACTCCCAGGAGGATGCAAGGAGGAACTTGAACAACAGTGAAAGAAGCCAGCCTCACCTTGTAGTACCGGCTTCCTGTGTCGTTTTGAAAGAGCGTAATGCACTTGCTGTCCAATCTCCAGTAATGCCTTTTCCGCTGAAATAAAAGTCATGAAACTTTAAGAATAAATGAATTTTATAAAAACAAGGGCATTTTATCAGAGAGAACATGGATTCGATGATAAAATGTGTAACCAAAAGTCTCATAGTTTGACTCCAGAAACTGATGATTTAATGAACACAATTAAAAGGTAGGTTTCTGTACCTACCTTTTAGGTTGGGAATAGTAATAGAGACAATAGATTAGCATCCTGAGAAATACCTGGGGCTTCATGATATGTATAATAAAAGACAAGAAAATTTTTAACATTTTTTTTCCTTAAAGAGCTAAAGGAGATGTTGTAGTTTATAACAAAGCAGGGATTAATAGGAGGTAGAATGTCTGTATGTGCATATCTTTTAGAACGTGACAAGCCCTGTCCATTCAGCTAGGTGTTTTCACTTTTAATAGAACTCTGGATTCTACATCACTAAATACATTTCACTGGATGGAAAGTTTGACCTCGTGGTTCCAAGTTTAACAGAGGTAGAGAAATGCACTTGACCACATCACATTCTCTTCAGTTGACCCCTGAACTCACGGCTGGGAGTTTTTGAGTCTGTTCTCTTACAGCACCTGGCCTACGCAGACAGGTACGAATCTGCCTCTTTTCAGAAACAAAGTTGCAACATTATTCTTGGTGTCTTTCTGCTTGGTGTCTTTCTATTTTATTTTGTTTTGTTTTGCTTTGCTTTTCAAGACAGGGTTTCTCTCTAGCTTTGGAGCCTATTCTTGAACTAGCTCTTGTAGACCAGGGCTGGCCTCGAATTCAAAGAGATCCACCTGCCTCTGCCTCCCGAGTGCTGGGATTAAAGGTGTGTGTAACCACTGCCCGGCGAGGGGAATATTATTTTAAGGTGTGATGCTTTGGTTTATGCTGCATTTGTTTAAATCTGTGAAGCTGTGATCTTCGCCTGTCTTAAACATCTGATGGCCTAACAAAGAGCTGAACAGTCAATGGCAAGGTAGGAGCAAGGATAGGTGGGGCTGGCAGGCAGAGAGGATAAATTGAGGGAGGAACCAGGAGGAGGAGCAAAAGAACAAGAAGAGGAGGAGGATGTCAGAGACCAGCCACCTAGTCAGCCACGAAGTAAGAAGGAAAGTAAGATATACAAGAGGAAGAAAAGGAAAAAGTCCAGAGATAACTGGTAGTTGTGATAATTTAAGACAAGTTGGCCAGAAACAAGCCAAGCTAAAGCAAAATATTCATAATTAAGAACAAGCCTCTGTGTGTGATTTATTTGGGAGCTGAGTGGTGGGCCCCTCTAAAAGCCAAAAGAGCAAAATCATCACACAGCATCTTTCACAACCACTCATAGACCATATGAATATATTTCATATATTTATATATAAAAGAAGAAAAATATTCTTTAAATATTTTCCAATAAACACAAGAGGAAATTGACATTGTTCACTTGAGTCTTGAACTAAATATTCTCTCCCACAAGAAGGTCTAAATTATAAATGACCAACTGAAGCATACAAGTCTCTTTATCTAAAGACAAGGTAGAAATCCTATTGATGGGTAGAGATGAGGAACATAGAATTAAAGGCTCCAACCAAATGACAATTAGTTAAATTCTGAACCATGGCTCAAGGGCGCTGTTTTCCACCTATATACACAACTTTATTATAGAGATATTAGGAATCAACTTATAATGAGAGAAACAGACTACAGGGTTATCACACACCCACATGGCTGATTTTTAAACAAAGAATTTAGGTCTTGAGAATATATAATAGTCAACAATGTTCTCCCCCCCCCCAATGAAGTTTCTTTTAAAAGTATAGACCACAGAAGGGTCTAGAAACTCTTTCATGGCTCTCCTAGAAATGACAGGTAGACATTCCACTTGTCTACAGAGCATTGTTTTTGCACTGTAATTGTATTTTACAGTTTTATTCTAACCCCATGACTTATTCACCTACATCAAAGACCCGGATAGCAAGTGCTCTGCTGTGAAGACTACTCCCAAGAACTCATGTTCCCAAGTCCTCTAAGGCAGGAATGTCATACAAAGCACTTCTGTCTCCTTACCAGTGTGTCCTTGCTGGTGTAATGGACCATCCATCCTTCCTTCATCACTGTGCTGCTTCTCCGCTTGGTGTGCTTGACAGACTGCACCACCCGCATGAGGGGGATGTTGTTGCTTGTTGAAGGGCTTGAAATATCAAAATACGTTAGAGGGAAATATTTTCATATTCACACCTTCCTTTTGTGAATAAACGCTCATTTAAACTATTTCAAAGCAGAAGTCAACAAATGCACATTTCATTTTCAGTGAAATGTACTGTCAGGGATGAATGGTTTAGAAGTGAGTTCCTCGGGAGAGTGGCAGGTACTCAGATGTTCACTTTTTAACTCCCTAGGCAGAGTAAGAAGCACCTAGATTTTCGCATTTATCTGGATGGTGTTCAAATTTTTAGGAAAACAGTGGAGTTACTCTCAGTGTTTTGAAGCTTTAGTATTCAAAACCACAGAGGAAAGTTTATTGTATGTAGCAGGCAATGATAATAGTAATTTATGGATTACTTGGTATTATGTATTATAGTATTTCTGCATGAACTGTGTCTGAGTGATTTCTTAAAAATACTAGAACTTGTCATTTGAGTTGTCTTTTATGTAGCTGGTATTTGTGGGATTATTCTCATCCTTCACCTTTTTCTCTTCTAAGTGACTAACTCTTTCTGGATTTTTTTCTTCCCTCTCTCCCTCTTCATCTTTTTCTTTATTTCCCTCAAGTCCTCAGGCACTTGAAATGTATGTTCCTCAAAGTGAAGCCAGCTTTAAGGCTAATATTTTAACTACTCAAAGAAGGCTTATTATTCCAGTAAATGGAAGATATGCAATATATCCCTGCACGATCATAGCTAATCTCAACGTGTTAAGGAATTTAACATTTGTAAAACGGATAGAAAAGTGTCAGTATGCTTTGTAATGTCAATTAGAGTGGAAAACTTTTCCCGAAAGGGGTCATGTGATGAGGACATGGTTGATACAAACGGCATTAAGAGGCATGGTTGCAATAAGATTCAATTACAAAGCAGGCAGTAGTTCCTTTTGACCTGGTTTTAAAGGTTTTCTCCAACAGTACACAGCTCTTCAGAATTAAGTCAGGCATATCCCAAGCTTCTTTTATAGACTGAAATATCTAAAAGCCTTCAGGATTCAACCTCTTTGGGTCCTACTGGGTCTCTAACCTGATGGTCCTGTTGGAGTCCTCCTGGTCTGCATCTGGATCCTGCATCTCCACACCATCACTCTGGCCCTCCGCCATAGCCATCTCGGCATCCTGGGCCATGGCCTCCTCCATGTCCTCCATGAGTCCGCTGTTCCGCTCACTGTCATTGTCATCACTTCCTTCTTCCATGACAACATCAGATTCTGCCCCAGGGCTAAGCAAATCTAGAAAATTGTGAGGACCCAACAAGGTAAGTCTGAAATCTTGGAGCCAGTACTTAAGGGAAAGACTATCCTAACAACCCCTAAGCTGAGCCTTATAAAGAATTTATCTATCTTTTTATATCCCTTTTCACCTTTATTCATAGTATATGAATAGATGGACAATAAACATACTTTCACAGCCTGATACTTGTTTCTCAGGTCTACAAGGCAAAGGAAAAAAATAAAAAAAGAAATTCTATAAAATGAAACCTAGGAGTACAGTTCTGGGAAGCCATGTCCAGGTATACTTGAACCAGGAAACTGATAATATTTCATAGGACAAGCCTCCTGGGGGAAAGAAGCTCATGTGGGGGTGGGGTTCACATGAAAAAAGAGTTACCTATATCTACTACTTCAGTCAGCTTCTTAAATCATGTATCCCAATCTATTAAATTGTTCACATAAAGTATAATTTTTAAATGCCTAAAGTATTTGTATTTGAATGTTAAATTCTGTCCATGTACAGTTGATGGCAATGGTAAAATTTTAATTACTTTACTAATGCAAATTACTCATTTTAAAATAAGGAAAACAGATCAATCAGAGACTCTGAACATCTCTGCCTGGGGAATTTCCACTTCACCACATTGCTCTGACTATATAAGCAAATGCAATCTCCAGGTCATCCTCCTGACAAACTTGCCCATTTCCCCTGGGTTCTATTTATCAGGTCCAATTGAAAATTCCCTGGGATTGAAGAGTCAATATCACAAGCCTCAGAGAGTGGGAACTTCGCCAAGCTTTCAATTTTGCCAGCTAACTTTGGACCTCTACGCTGGAAATCTGTGTGCATACAAATACTTTCCTTGATAGTGCTCCCCCCTCGCTGCTCTTTGCCCTTCTAGGTCTATTTCTTCCAGAGAAATGTAATCACGTATTCTTTAGCTTTTCATAAAACAAATATCTCTGTATATTCTGAGGTGCTAGAACCAGGGGGTTTCGAAGTCTACTGGTGTAAAAATTAACAGAAACAGTTCATGGTCTTTGGAAAAAGGGAGCCTGGGATCCTAAGTCACATCAAAGTGTGATAACCCTTAGAAGAGCACCTAGGTGGTGAAGTGAATCAATGTAATCCATATAGTTGAATTATTCTCAAAAAATACTTCTATTGTAGGAAAGAAACCACTTTCTGAGAGCTAAGGTCTTCCTCTTTGGGATTCAGGCTCGCACTCAGGTATACACTGAAGCAGACATCTGGAGCTGTTTGCCTCTAGTCCAGTATGTGATCGTGACCTTCATCAGCGAGTGGGGAAGGAGGTTAACTTGAGCCTCCACGCTTCAAGGAAGTGGGGCCACAGAAACTGAGGGGGAGCCCTGGTTTGTAGGTGTCCAACATGGTCTATGTTTCCAAGCAAACTAGGCTTAGGGAATGAAATAAGGGTAGGCAAGAAATGACAGGCATGCAAGGTTTTAACATGAATTATATGCTGTGTGAAGATTTATTATTATTATTATTATTAGTAGTAGTAGTAGTAGTAGTAGTAGTAGTAGTAGATAAAAATCTAATGGTCTGAAATGGAAGTTTCCATTCCAGAGAAGAACCTGGGCCATTATTTATTTGTGGATGAGTTACAAATATCTCCACTGAAAAACGAAAGAAAAAACACTGATAAATCATAAACACTACCTTCTGTGATTTGCATGAGACACAGAACACTGCTATGAATTGTCCCCTACCTCCATTGATGGTCACTTCACCCAAGCAGTTGTTTGGGACTTTCGGTGCACAGCGTTTGTGACAGTTGAATCTGCAATCTACTCACGAAGGTTTGAAAACAAAAACACAAAACAAAACAAAACAAAAACAGAAAATTATCAGACAGAGAAAACGTGGCACAAAATATAGTGACTTAAAAAGAAAGATGATTCATTTAAGGCATGACGGGTGCCAGGCGCCAGTGACTGGGGCCTAGGGGGTCCTCACCTTTGCACTGCAAACCCTGCCGGAAGAGGCCCTTGAGGAGCCTTTTGCAGAACTGGCACACGGTGGGCCGCGTGTAGGAGTGGATGACAAAGGTGTGTGGCACCTTCACCTTAGACATCAAAATCTTGTCAAGCTGAATTGGCCGGCCAATGTACGACTGCGAATTTGACCTCTTCTCGCGACCAATGAATGACTCTGACGGCGACTTTTGCTGGGGTTTGGGAAACGATAAATGGCGACAAGGTGTGATTTAACTGTATTTTTAAATTTCGTTCTATTTTGCTACTGAATTTGACCATTGATACGAAGTAATCTGAAATTAGATTTCTGTTGATCACTATAGCTCACGCCCACTGATGTCACATCTCTACAAGCTGAATGAAAGCCACACACTGGAGACCAAAATATGTGAATCTGATTTCTAGGACTTTTAAATCACTTCTTTTTATTTTCCAAACATCAAAATATTAATTTGTTTACTTTTAAAACAGAAATACAAAGCCGAAATAAAACAAGGAATGTTCCTTTACGCCACGTCTCTCTTCATACAGAACTTTCTAGATCACCATATGCACAGGGACAGAAGTGTGACCAGTTCAGAAAGGTAGAGATGGAAATTCAATCTCCACACAGCATTTGCTCTAAGAGAAGCCTACAGTTTCTTTGGGTTCCCTTGAGGGAAAAAAATTAATATGATTTTAAATAATTCCTCAATTACATAAAAAGGCAAAGGGCTAAAGTTAGGCAATCCTTCTTATAATTAAGAAATGTAGCAACCAACGGGCCACATAAGGCACAGAAATACTGGTATTTGCTGTGATAATGACATGAGTGTGCTATGCTGAAGTGCATTAACTGAAAGGAACTACTACTTCAATTCCTTTGAACAGTTTCATGAACATGTGCTTGGAAATAGAATACATTTATTTGGAATAAAAGAAAAATGGAAATATTCCTTAGTAGCTATTGTAATTGCGTGTCTAATTAGTTAAACTCCAGCTCTACATGAAGAAGCATTAGGTGCCTGAAAAGACGGTCCTAGTTGACACGCCTAAGCTTACACACCTTAAATAATTCTTTTATGCTGAATACTGGATGAAAAGTGGAGCAAAAAAAATATTGTCCTTACTTGCTTTAAGAACCCCGTCTTTTTATCTTATCTGGCTAATTTCAAAATTGGAACAACCATCGACTAAATAGTTGTTAAATCCCACCGGCCTAAAATCTCCATGCATTTTCGCCTCTGGCTAACCAAAATCTAAAGTCGCTTATTACTCAGCAGGAGAATGAATGGCGACACACAAACTGCAGCAAAACAAAATCTGACATGAGGTTTCTCTTTGGAATATCATGTCCACAGATAAATTCATAATTAGAATTCAATGATAGAAAAGTAAATCCTTCCTATTGGCCAGAAAAAAGTATTCCCCTCTAGCCCATCTCTCGTCCGATGGCTACACAAACACAGTCCTCTCTATCAAGGACCCACAGTGACCACACTCCACTGGGATCCAAGTGGGACATTTATCCTTCTTCCTATCTTCAATTCCAGTCATACTAGACTTACTCTTCATCCAGCTGGAGCTTGCATATCTAAGTTCCCCCACACACAAAGTATCTAAATCCTTTTGGAACTCAACTCCTGATGCAGACCCAGGATCACAGCAGCTCTGCCCTTTCAGTATTTCCTTCTAGCCATTCTCCACTCCTCTGAGATTGCCCTCATGCAGAAGAGTCCTCTGCTACTAACCCCACAACTATCATACTTGGTTGTAATTCAGTAGCCTGGTTAGGACCTGGAGTGGAGAACAGCAACAAAAAACAGAACACCCATCCAATAAGGACAAGACATTTACACACACACACACACACACACACACACACACACATACACACACACCAGCAAATTCAAATGCCATAGCTCCAGACACACAGATCCTAGTACAAAATCACACACACATGAACAACCAAGACTATGTGCTTCCAGAACCTAGAGACCCTATTGGGGAAGACCTGAGGAAAGCAATGTAGCTGAAGCACAAGACACAGGCTTCAAAATAGTAATTATAAATATGTCTAAGGACCTTAAAAAAGATATAAATAAATGAAGACCATGAAAACACAAACAGTTGAAATAAAATAATGAAAACAATTCAAGGCATGAAACTAGAAAACATAGACTTAAATTAACTGGAAATGAAAAACTCCAGATGTCAAACTAAATCTTCAGAGAGAAGTCTCACCAACAGATTAGAGGACATGGAAGAAAGAATTTTAGATCCTGATGGCAAGGTAGAAGAAATGATAGGTCAGTAAAAGGAAACATAAAACATAAAAAACATAGGCACAAAATAGCTGTAAAATTTGAGACACTATGATATGAAAAGACCAAACCTATGAATACTAGAGATACAAAAGAAACACAAGTCAAAGACAGAAAAATAATTACAACAAAATCATAGAAAAAAAACTCTAACATAAAGAAAGAGATTACCATAAAAATATGATAGGTACATGGAACAACAAATAGACAGGATAAAAAAAGAAAATACCCACAATGCAAAATAACCAAAACACTAAATGTATGTAATAAACAAAGGACATTAAAAGCTTCAAAAGAAAAAGACCAACTCACATATAAATGCAGGCCCATTAGAAGAATATTTGGCTTTTTAGTAGAGACTGTGAAATCCAGAAAAGTCCTGAATAAATGGATTAAAACCTATACAAAACCATAGATGCCAGCTAGCAAGAAAAACATCTCATGATAAACCAAATTTAAACAATTTATGTCCACTAAACAAGCAATACAGAAAACACTAGAAGGAAAGCTAACTACACCATGAGGACACTAGGAATAAATAATCTAAGAACAGTTAGTCAAAAGTTATCAGGGGCCATCTAAATAACAATAACAAAATAACAGGAATTAATAAACACTTCTCATTAATAACTCTCAATACAAATGGTCTCAATTCCCCAACAAAAAGACATAGACTAACAGATTGAATTATGAAGCAGGATCTATCTTTCTGCTTCATCCAAGACGCTCACTTTACCATAAAGATGTACATCAATTCAGGGTAAGCACTCAAAGCAACAATGGACCGAAGAAGTAAGCAAGTGTAGACATTTAAACACCTGACGAATAAAGAAACAAAATATAAAAACTTCAAAACAAAACTAATCAGAAGACATAGGAAAAAAAAACACTACATACTCACTAAAATGAAAATATACCAAGAGGATATTAAATTTATACACCAACCAAAAGATCACCCAAGATCATAAAAGAATGACCACTACAGCTAAAATGTGTGATACAGGTGACTTCAACACCTAACCCCAACCAATACACAGGTGAACCAAACAAAAACTAAACTTAGAAACATAACAGGCATCTACACAAATACTGATGAAGTGAAGAATATACTTTCTTTTCAGCAGCTCCAGTAACTCTGTCCAAAACTGACCATATATTAAGACACAAAGCAAGCCTTAATATATTTGATAAAATATATTATATATTATATGTATATGAAATGTATTTATATAATTTATAAATATATATATGAAATAATACCCTGTGCCCTATCTGATTACAACAGATTAAAGCTAAACTACAGAATGAAAATTGGGTCAAGACAAAAATCAAAAAGAAAATTAAAAGCTTTTAAAATTGAACAAAAATGGCAATGTAACATACCAAAACCTATGGGCCAAAGTGAACGTAGTTCAAAGAGACACCACTATAGCACCTACACTAAAAGGAAAAAAAAAATGAAAAATCTCATATTAGTAACTGAACAACCACACCTGAAAATCCTAGAAATCAAGAAAACACAATACCCCAAAAGAGTAGATAGGAAAAAATGACCAAGCTCTGAGCTGAAATCAATGAAATATAAGGAACAAAGAATACAAAAAAAAATCATTGAAATGAAGAGTTTGTTCTTTGATAAAGCAAGCAAGAATGACAAACTCTTAGCCAAATTAATGAAAAGGAGGGAAAAAGTCTAAATTAATAAAATTAGAGAAAAACAGAGGGGCATTGCAATTGACTCTGAGAAAATTCAGAGTCATGAAGACATAATTTAAAAATCTATATTCTACTAAAATGGAAAACCTAACAGAATAAGTAAATTGATCAACATACACAATTTTCCAAAGGTAAATCAAAATGAAGAATGTAAGTAGACCTATAACCACTACCAAAATAGAGACTGTAATTAAAAATTTTCCAACCTTTAATCCCAGAATTTAGGAGGCAGAGGCAAGCAGATCCCTATGAGTTTGAGGCGAGCCTATTCTACAAAATGAGTTACAGGACAACCAGGGCTGGTACACAGAGAAACCTTGTCTTGGAAAACCAATAACAACAACAACAATAATAATCTCCCAACCATAAACAACAAACAAATAAAAAAGCAGACAAACAAAAACAGCTCAAGTCAGATGGATTCATTTCAAAAGGATATTAGCAAAATACACTTTATGAGGAAATTTAAATAAAAATAAAAATATAAAGGTTAATTACTCTGAAAAGTTTTGCACAGATGTTGTGGGAGCTAAAAGAGATAGGCCAAATCTTATTGAAATAAGAATGACAAATTTATTCAACCAGTGACTTCAATGCTACTGAAGAACAGTTTATTGCACGGATTAATTCAATCCAGTGTATTTTATAACTGTGGTGTCACTGGGCAATTTTCAAGACTTCAGTACAATGAAAGGGACATTTTTTTCCACAGCTGGAAAGTTTAAGAACAGAATAAAAGATGAGCTGATGTCCTACATCAGCTGTGATAAATAATCTCAAATGTGGATGATTCTAAAAGACTGTGCCCAAGTCACGCTGTGTTTATTATCCTTACTTTAAGCTGTCTAGGTCTGAGCTATGTTAAAGGACTGACTTAACATGAGACTATACCTAGAGCACAGAGTAACTTCACATGAACGAGCAAGAAGGGATGTTCTCATCTCATCCACAACTTTCTGCTCTTAAACTGGAAGAACTTGAATTATTCTCGAAAAGTCATATAATTTCTTACTTTCAAAAGAGATTCACTTGAGAAATTAGGTCAAAATATTAGAAATTTAGGGAAAAGAGACTGGCTGCCACTCTGGTCCAAAGGCTACATGTAAGTAGGCAGTGATGGGATTCACTGTGTCACGTGACACAACAAAGCAGGGGGTCTGCCAGGTCACAGAAGCTATAGTCAGAAACTGACCTTAATTGATATAACACAGTGAACATGGGGAAAAAATTACTCTGGAACGTCACGGTATCTGAAATTTTAAAATCAAGTGGTGTCTCACCTAGATATATCTACATTTATCTTTTTTATAAATAGTTTCAAATATAATTAATATTATCTAATATGACCTATATTCCTAAATGAAAAAGTTTCACAGTCTTGAATTAGAGTACATAAGCATGGCATAATATATATGTATGCAGAACTGATATAATGATGGCAGAGGGAATTTGAAATCCCAATTTTTACCAGATAACTGACACCTTAGAGAAAGGAGAATAGAGAATCTGTCTGAAGGCAAGTTTACAGTACTGTACTTAGCTTCTGGAACCCTACATGCACACAATTGTGTGAAAGTGATGTCAGAAGGGAAATGTAAGAGCCAAGGCAAACGGAAAGACAAGGTCGCTACCTGCTGATGTACTAAGGGCTCATATGGCCTTCATCTATTCTTCAATTGTACAACAAGGGCTTTACGAGGTAAGACTACATAAACCACAGAAGAGCAACAGATGACAACTCCGCAGCTCACGGGACAAGGCCGTTACCCTGTGACACACACAGTGTGAATCACACTGAGTCCAGGAAACAGCATTTCTGCATTCCTCTCAGTAACTGTTATTTTAAACAAAACTTTAATGATGATGTGGACAGAACATGAAATGAAACTTTTAAACATAGTATAGCCCATGGTTATAATTCTTCCATCCGAAGTCTGAGAAAGGATTGCCAAGTTCTAGGCCTGGGGAGCTAATAAAATTCTGTTTTAAAACAAACAAACAAACAAACAACAGTCTCATAATTTGAGAAATGTGTGCAATAAGATACTCGAGGTAACTGCAGCATTAAGCTGGCAATTGAGAGCCCTGGTGCAGAAGGAGCTATTTTGCGCCTAATGTGTTAGATACAGAATAGGGTCTCTTTAATTCCTTAACTTACTTCACTGTTTTTTATTATTCACATATTTAATTCAATATATTATAGTACTCAAGAGTCTTAGATTACATTTCTTTCTCACATTAACTTTTACACAGAGAAAGTTCCTCCATACCTACCAAAGAAATGAGGGTTTTTACGGGTTTACTTAGCTGGCCAATTTGTGTTTAGGTGGATTTCCATTGCTGCTTAAGGCCTAGTTTGGCTTCATGTATTTAGTGAACTTGGACAATCTGCACTATAATTTTTTCTTCATGGAACAAGAGGAATATTGAAAGGCTCTGGGAACAGAACAGCTGTATTTTGTTTTATTCTGTTTCATTAATATGTTCAGAGCAGAAACTGGCTCCAACTTCACAGAACTGATTTCAATTCCCTTCTCTATAATTACCAGAAGCTAATGCCAAAGAATGCACTTCAGAAAATTTACACTTTATATTCATCTTTGGGCTAGTGAGTAAAATTCCTTGTGTCAACTTTATATCAGGATCGATGTAGTCATCCAGTAAGAGCGGGAGCGCACGCATGCAATTACTTGATTTGGCAAACTCGATGATGAAAATCACGAAGTGCTGTTCCCATTCTCAGGGTATCACATCACACCATAGATAGGAAGACTATCATAACAGAACAATGGTGGAAGTTTAATCTTAAATCCAGAAATAAATACTAAATATAAGTAAGATAGAGTTTTTTTTTTTTTTAAAGTTCAGAAGTAACAACTCTCACTAACTGTTTTGCGTGAAATGACTACCCGCCATTGAAGCCTCTGCACGGGAGGCCTACTTAGAAAGAGAAAATATCCTGCTTTGACGGAGAAGGATTGGCTTTTCACTTGATACTTTACATTAATGACTTAGCAAGGTTGGCGCTATCCCAGTAAGTAATGCTCAGATTACATCATGGGCCTCCTAGTGCCAGTCTGTCTTTAAATATTTAATGGGATTCAAACATTTTCTCAACACAGCATATTCCCTTTGAAATGAAACCTTCATTAGTTCATCTGGAAAACTGGGTGGAAAAGTTGCCTGGCCTTGGCTTTGTTTATTGCTACTCAAGTAAACATCAAATACAAGTCTTTATAAAAGATAAAAGCCACTTTACAGAAAAAAAAAAACATTGTTCAAACAAAACCCTACAGCACTCAAAATTGCTTCTATTTATTAAATAATATTCAATCCACATAGCCGATTATGACTAGTTTTGGGGGAAAACTCTCAAGGAGAAACAGACAAATGGAGAGGAGCATACAATGCAGACATTTCTTTACTGATCAAATGGATACCACAAAATGTAAAGTTTTAGAAAAACAGTCTTCTGCATGTGCTTCCTGCAAGTATACTCTAAATAAGTTTAGATTTTCAAAGAGGACAGCCAGTCAAATAGTATTTCCAACCTCAACTACTCTATGCAACTTCCTGATTGTCCCATACATCTGATTTGGTAAGAAATCTGTTCAGGCCTCTGCTCTGAAAAATGAGGGTAGCAAGATTAAATATTTATAGGCAGTAATAAGGTGTGAGCCTTTATGAGATGTGATAAGGAATGATGAAGACTACAATAATCTGGAGAAGACGATGTCACTGTGAAAGAGAAGACTCAAATACTGCCCTCCCTTCTTCCCTTTTTTTCCTCCTTCCCTCCCTCCCTCCTTTCCTCCACTTTTATAACTTTTTTTTGTTTGATTTTGTTTTTTGTTTTTCTGAGACAGGGTTTTTCTGTAGCTTTGGAGCTTGTTCTGGAACTAGCTCTTGTAGACCAGGCTGGCCTTGAACTCACAGAGCTCTGCCTGCCTCTGCCTCCCGAGTGCTGGGATTACAGGCTACCACCGCTAGGCCCATGTCTATAACTTTTATGCTTATTTCTTTTTGAGAAATGTATGTATGTGTAGCTACTTGACTGTAGGTGTATCATATACATGTGTGTATACATGTATGCGTGCAGGTGCCCACAAACACCGTAAAGGAGTATGAAATCCCTTGGAATCTGAAGTAGAAACTTGAAACTGAGGTTGCATGTGGCTATGAGCAATCGTGTGACTGTTGGGAACACAACCTGCATTGTTGCAAGAGCGTCCAGTGCTCTAAACAATTGTTCCGTCTCTGTAGCTGTCCTTTTGGTTGTGTTAGGTAAGAAGGAAGTCCAGGTATATAAACTATAAAATAAGTAAATCTAGATGTTGACAATGTAGAGAGGAAAGTGAAGTGAAAGATGACAAAGATGGGTTGTGCCAGTTACCTCCTCTAGGGAATAAGTCTGGTTCATTTAGAACTTGGAACAAGGTGATGATAGAAAAATCTTTGATAAAATACAAATAAATATGTGAAACCATGTAACTCCTTGTATTATCATCTCTACCAACTAGGCAAGAAAACTCACTCGCAGAAGGTTATAAGTATTTGACTCAACTCACATAGATTTTAAGTGTGACTATGTAGTTTTATTTCACATACTGATCTTTCTCTCTTTACTTGTTTGTTCCCAAATTCTTTAGTTCTTTGCCAATAGGTCACAGAAATAACCTTATTTCCTTCATATGAGTGAATAAAGAAGGCACAGGATACAATGAAAATAAACAAACGTCTTTCATACCAAAATGCAACTGATGTGGAAATGCGCTGAAGACTTATCTTTGACCTACATCAGGGATTTTCAATTATGTTGCTAGTGCTCAACAGAAGGAATCCGAGTCGTGGATTCAGCAGCGTTTGGGTGGAAGAGCCATTCAGTCACGGTCTACTGTCTTATACAGGTACTGTTTTGATTAAACAGCATGAACAATTATTCTACAAAACCACAGCCAACTATGGAATTGGAAACAATTCATCCTTGATTCCATAAGTCTGAAGCTGTACAGACATTCCACAAAACCAGGCAGAATAGCCCAAGTCCCCCCAATGTCCTCAAGTAGGACTTGCTCTAATTACCAAGTGTCCTGGGACAAAAACACCTGGAGGTCCAAAGAGACACTACTGGATATAGGAAGACTGGGAAAGAAACAATTCCTGTGCCTCTTTATTACCTTTATGCACCTGTAACTGTCTCTATCTTTCTATCTACTCTTCCTTTCTCCCCAGTATAGAGGTCTCTTCCTACTTATCTTCCATTCCCTCACCATCTTCTCTAAGGGGTCCCTGACTACTTCCTCATTTTCTACTTTTCTCTGGGTCACACCATTCTGTCTCCTGTTGAGTACTTGCTGAAGCCTGAAGACAGCTGTTCTACCTGCCTGGTGTTTTTAAATTGTCAATAGAATAGAAGAAATTTTTAGGGAAGGACCTAGTCTGCCTTACTCCATTCAAATTGTACAGTTCTGGAATCCTGCTTCACTCAAGATTCCCATACAGAAAATGCCCATAGAGAAAGCTTCAATCAAGGGTAAGCTACATTTACAGTGGAGGAGAAAGATCATTCAGAAAGTTGTTTCCCTCAAAGAACTATGTTTGCTGACAACAAATTGAGTCTTATTAGGTTTGGCTCTATCAACAAGTAAAAATATGTCAAGGACAATAAAGCCCTTCCTATCTATAGACTATCCAGAGGGTTCCCTGCTGAAGCTCTGACACACAGTTTTATGGTTATTCGGTAGTAACTAACCCCACCTGTACTTACTGTTAGAAATACATGAGAAAACTCATAGCTCAGTTACTTTGTAAAGAAAGATGAAACAGATATCTTTCCCCAGATATCACCCTTTACATAGAGATTAAGAGAGGTTTCCAGCACAGTCTTTGACAAAGGCAAATATGAAGCCACGAGAAATGAAGTTCACGTAAGAGCACAGGTGCTGTGTAGAAGTTAGGATGTTTGCTGAGTCTCAAGGTTTTTTAATTGTGTTCTGGTTCTATGGCCTTTGAACTTCATGCCAAAAGTGCCAGATAAATGAGTTTGAATTCTCAGTTGGATGTCCTAAATACATAGTATAAATAAAAGCTGATCAAAACCTTCTCATAACTGTTAAAAGGGTTATTACAGGGCAGGGGAAAAAAGCATACCCCCTGCTTAGTGGTGACGGATGCTGTGTTTTACAGCAGAGAATTCACTTCTTGATGTTTGCAGCCATTTATGAAAGCTTTCAAAGTAACAACACGTAGAATACCCTTGGAAAAATATAAGGAGATCTAGATTTGCTGAGTGCTAAAGAAGTCTTGGAAGTTCCATTTACTTTCTATTGCCTCACTCTTTTGAGTAAACAGAAGGCGAGGTCTTAAGTGATCCACCCTTTGCAGGAAAAGCATCAGAGCTGTGGAAGTGTTTCCACAAATTGCAGGTCCTGTTCTTTTAAATGTCAGTTACCAATAAATACCCTGTGAGCTGGGACCCTGAAAGGAAACATGATATAAGTAGGTTTTCCTTGAAAGCTAAACAGGAAGGCAAGGCAAACTTAATGTGATGCGTTCTAAATCTACAATTGTTTTTTTAAGTGGCAGAGGGGAACATTTCCACTTTGAAAGAAAATGAATGCAGGCCCACAACTTCCGCTACGGAACTTTAAATGTCAGGCTGAATCGACGTATAGAAAGTGATGGGGGTGGAGTGGATGACTATCCAAGGAAAATCAAGGACATCAATTTAGGGGCATTTAGTCTTGTAATTGAGTAATTAACTCTACATGAACAGTCAGAGGTCTGGACTGAGTTTATTGTTGATACCAAGGAGCCGAGACTAAGACTTCACAGACTACTATCTTCCTCTAACAATCAGCCACAGAGACACCTGTGCAGCCTTTCCCAGAGCCCAGCCCATGTTAATTAACGCCACACTGCAGTGCTAGCGCACCTGTGTGAGTGTGTGTTTGTGTATGTTTCACTTCCACAATGACGTAATAAGACAAGATGAGATTTTTTAAAAAGGGGCTTTTCCTTTCACCTATATGCTTCTACTCTCCCAAGAACTGAGTTTTGAAAATATAAGAAAGCACTAACTAGCTATCAGTGAAACAGCATGACCATAGGAAAAAATAGAAATAGATTATGATCCTAATTTGGGCTCTTTATAGAAAGCGACACTTTAGATCATAACTTCTGGATATTGTCTTATTTTATATTTCACAAGTTAACCTGAAAAGGAAACTCTTTTCCTGAGAAAAGAAGCCAAGTTGGTTAACTTAGTCCAAGTGACTTCATATCCAAAAGTTTGTCTAAGAATCATGGAAGGCAGCTAAATACTTTTGAGTAGACAAATATTAAATATAATATATGAATGGCTTTGTTTATGTGTCCACGTGTTGTGAATGTATGGCACACAGGTGTCATGGTACCTGTGTGCAGGTCAGAGGACAGCTAGAAGGAGCACCTTCCCTCTCCACTAGGTGGGTCTCAGAGGTTGAACTCAGGTTGCGGGCTTGGTAATGAATACCATTACCAGCTGAGCTAACACTCTGCCACTGAAAACACAAATATTTTTAAGCTAGAAAGTCATAGGAGATCCATTTCTAACTTTCCATTCCTTTCTTCCCTCATACTTACTTTCATAGCAAACTTTTCATATTTTCCTGGGTATAGGAATTCCCCATGACACACAGCTCCTACATACAGCATGAGTGTCTTTTATTTCAGCTAAGAAATCAGTAGCTACAAGGGGCCAGGAAGGAAAAGGTTATTGACTTGGCCATGCCTGGCAAGATGAAGGTGGGAGAGAGAAAATGTCTACTGTTGTGTCTTGGGGAGCTTTCCAGAGGCCATAAAGCATTGCCTGGGGGATTACTGGGGCCATCAGAGCCTTTGTTCAAGATCCAACTGTTCCTAAAACCTAACAAAGTATGGACAAGCAAAGCATGATGTCCCCTTACAAATGAGTTTCCTGAAATTCTGCCCAACAATGATTACATTTATAAACAGGCTTCTTAATGTTTCTATCCAGAACATAAATTAATTATGTAGATGTTACACACAGGTTCCATTGAATCACATCATGCTACAATATACTGAGCCTTATCACGTTAATTTACTTCAGGGCTCCTTCCCCATGGATACATCACTCTTCATCTAGGCTTTGGTGGTTGGGAAGTAGATAAATAAATTAACTCTGCACACGGCTCTTCCCTTAAAGTGCACACTGCCCTGGTTTGTGTTTGGAGAGCTCACTTAGACAGAAATCAAGAGAAACCTTGTGACACCTGGCAGATACTACAGGGCAGCCACGGTGCATTTATAAGTGGAAAATGACTTTAATTTAGATGAGTCACCAGGATTCCTGGAACTCCAGAACATAAGAGTACCAAGTACGTGCCTCTAGATAGATATTGGCCATGTTGAAAAACTCCCTGGAAATTTCTATGAAACTATCCAGCCAAGACTCTCTTGCCTTTATTACATGTGAGTCAGAAAACTTTATGAAAATGACCATCTTATGGCAAATTGTTATTTAAAAAATAGTTGTGCTCTGTAAGAAGTTAAACCGAATGTAGTTTAAATTTCACAAAAACTAAAGTTTGAGGCTATAAAACAGTCAGACAAAAGACAAGCTTTTAGAATGAGCTCTGTTATTTCCTACAGTTTCTCTAAGGTAGTCTGAATGTTAAGAAGAAACAAAAAGCTTTGGATTAGGAGAATTCAATTTCGGTGAAAGCGAGTTTTCATAGAGGTTGTCAACCTCAGAACTGTACAAATAGATGCCCTTCAAAGATACTGGAAGCATTTAAAACAACTTTGATTAAACTTTTTAAAAAAATACATCTTTTTTATTTTTATTTTCTTTTGTTTCTTGTTTTCTAATTTTTGTCTTTCACATTATATTGTGTCTACAGTGGTTACCTACTACTTCAATTCTTTGTTTTCAACCTTGGCTTCCCATCCTTTATTGCAAGAAACAATCACTCCACTCTCCTAAATCATTTGACCAGAATGTCTGTTCACATTAATATAATTTCAAAAGGCTCTGGATTCTATAAAACTGAAGAATATGTGTTTTCCATGTTGAAGAAGTAATCATACTGTAGCCTACAACACATATAATTATTTATTAAAAAGAAAATTAAAAAACCAGTGTGAGAGAAAGCACATGCAAAACTCCAGAATAGTCTTTCATTTTAGACTGATAGACAAAGGTAGCTGCTTAAGATAGGAAGACTGTTGGTGGCAACTAGCAAGTCAATAGCAAACGGGAAAGGGACAAACACCAAAAAGAGGAAGGATGGTTAATGCATGCATGCAGCATTGTTTCTCTTTACCAGTGAAGAAATAACTCTTAGACACAGTAGGTTCTTTCTCAAACCATCAAAATAGGAGGAACAAAATTTTAAAAACCGTTCATAAAACCTATTTTTGTAAAGTATGAGAAATAAAAACTATTAAACACTATTAATTAGTAGAATTTTAAATGTAAGCCTCTACCATTTTCTTTCAAATAATAAATATATAACACAGTTGGTTTCTAGGAATCCAACAAAAATAATTCTTTCAACAAATTCTTACTGAGACCCAACAAATATTTTATGAGCCTAGAAGAAAATATATATGCAGATGCTTTCTCCAACAACAGCTACCACTAATATAATGGATGGAAGTTCCACACAGGGCAGATAAATTGTCTTACGTGGATACATTGACCAGGACATACTGAAAATAGAAAAGTCATCAAGTGTCTAATTCTTCTACACACACAATTATTGGCAAAATACATTTCAGAAAAAAAAACTTGTCAAATTCCATGTATCCTTATCTTTGTAGACATTAATGAAGATAGAATTGGTTATGACTTTGAAAAATTGAGTACAAACGAAGTTCTGGAAAAAATAGACTGCAGAAAGTTTATCTTATTTCCTGCAGGAGCTGGTCTTTGAAGAAGGCCTGGTTGCCTTTAATAGCTACAAGTTCCACAAAAGCCAAAATTTCTCTTCGTTCTTCACATCCAGTTCTTGAATGTAAAGAGTGAGGAGTGAATATGTTTCCTACTTCTTCTGATTTTCATGACCTAAGGATGACTCAAAGGAAAATGTATGCCAGAAAACTATATCTAGGGACATTCAAAGAAACAAATTACAAGAAAATATGAAAAAAATACACATTGTTTTTACACTGGGCTTTTCTACAAAGGGTCCTTTTCAGCAAAGATCGTTTTCCAAACAGGAATTTAGCACCAGTGAAGCAAATTTCTTAATCTTGTTTCTTATGCACACAAACTCTTTACTTGTCAGTTTCCTATAACCTGGAACGTGTTCTGGTGGGTGGGTTCACATTGGTATCGTCTGCTAGAGTAGCCACAAGTTTATCTGAGCATGGAAACTAATAATGGCACTTGAAACTTATAGATTCTGGAGAGAGAACAGTGGTGGATCAACTTCCAATGGCCATGGGGCCAAAGAAAGGGGAAATAAATACTAGCAAGTCAGTTGGCTGGAGAACATGACTGTAGGTTCTGCCATTATTCTTCCATAAAAGTGCTATTAATTATTTAGGACAGATAAAAACGTCAATTTCAGAGTTTTTAGTTTATACTTTTTTTGGAGGAAATTTGTTCCACATCCATATACAATTTCTGCCTGGATTGAAAGCTTAATATTTCTGCTTCCATGTTACCTGTTAGACAAGGACTAATAGTTTGTGATAATACACATTGGTAAAGAACATGTTCTATGAAAATATCCAAGTTAAGAACTAGAAGAAGTCAGGTTCATTTTCAGGAACTCCTGGGTCTCAACCCTATGGTCTCAAGCCAAAGCAGGAATTGAGAGACTGTGTCCTCACTTTTCCTGGTTCTACAGTATCTGGAATAAGAACACAGATTTCTGGGGTTCAGAGCTTTCAGTTCACAGAGCACCACAAAACTTGTCTTTTCATTTTCATAGACAAGACACCCATGTTAGGAAATCAAACATTTAGAAGCAAACTTTGACCTGAGAAATCAATGGTTATTATTTTAATGAGGATTATGGGAATTCAAACATTGACAATAAGAAACAACAAAAACAGTTGTACCCCAGGGCTCTGCATTCTATGGACTGAACTCTCATGCAAACTCTAACCTTTAACCATGAATGCCAACTACAGACTATTACAAGGTGGGGTTGAAGACCAGGTTACAGCATATTCTTAATGCCAGACAGCTTATTACCTACCTCAAAGCCAGGGCTCACAGGAGACTGAAACATGAAGTTGAAAGAGCAAAGAGCAGGCAAAGGAGGAGAATAAAAGGAGAAAAAGACAGAAAAACAAAGTTACTAGCGAAAAGCAGTGCGGATTAGTCAATGGTATTTCACATAGGCACACGTGTCATCAGACAAAACCAAACTGCTACATCAGTCAGCTTTGTGGACACAACAAAGTCCCAACTAGAAAATACTTCTAAAGTTTAAATGAAACAGGAGCCACTAAGTCACAGATGCAAAACATTTTGAGATTACGAGTAGTTGTTCAAAAAAAAAAAAACTATGGTCTTAGTGATGAGGGGTGGCTCTTGTACCTTGTTGAAAACAAATTAGAGTCAAAATGAAGTATTTTTGACCTTTAAGTAAAAGATTAGGTTTTCTTCACAATAATTCTTGATCTTAATGTGAGATGGAGTAAAAGGTCATCAGAGTAATCAAATGTTGCATAGCTGTTATTTGCCCGCAGGTGAGAGTGAGCTGAAACGTACTTACTATCTGTTTTGGGATGGCAAACAAGGGATGGCCAGAAGAGGTTTAGGAAGACAAATACAGGGCCCAGAAAAATGGCTTGGTAGGTAAGAGCAATGGCTGCTCCTCCAGAGAATAAGGGTCCTGTTTCCAGCATCCACATGGTGACTCACTACTGTCTGTAAATACAGTTTCAGGGGAGCGAATGCCTATTTCTGACCTCTCTTGACACTGGATGTGCAAGTGATGCCCAGATACACATTCAAGCAAAACACCCACACACATAAACTTTAAAAATTATTTTAAAAAGGAAGGTAAATGTCTCACGACTAATAAAAACTCAGACAGAAATTGGAGTTCAACCTGAAGGTCAGAAAAGCAAAGCAATCAGCCACTGGCTCTTATGTCTACCTCAGTCTAAGACGGCGATCCCGCCTCCAGGAATCTCAGAACCAGACTGTGAGAGCTGTCTTCTCCCTTCGTATATTCCTCTCTGGAGCTAGGATTAAAGGCTTGCAACACTGCTGCCTTGTTTCTATGGCTAACTAGTGTGGCTACTGGGATTAAAGGTGTGTGTCCCCACCGCCTGATCAGTGAGGTTGTTTTACTCCTTGACCTTCAGGCAAGGTTTATTTATCAAAATACAAATAAAGCCGGGCAGTGGTGGCACAGGCCTTTAATCCCAGCACTAGGGAGGCAGAGGCAGGCGGATCTCTGTGAGTTCGAGACCAGCCTGGTCTACAAGAGCTAGTTCCAGGACAGGCTCCAAAGCCACAGAGAAACCCTGTCTCGAAAAAACAAAAAACAAAAAAAACACAAAATACAAATAAAATATCACTATAGGCAAATATATCTACGGTGTATTTTGTGGCTCATTTTTGATTTCCGATCTCACTCTAAATTAAAATATCATTTGAAAGTAAAAAAGTACACCTTAGTTTTAAAAGAAATGTTTCAATGTAAAATATAATGAATATATTCTTTTTTATCTTTCCTTTTTAAAACAAAGGGAAATATGTAGGCAGTTTTTCTATTTGATAACTGGAAATCAAAACAAAAATGAACTCCGGTTGAAACATTAAAAACCGTATAACTATCCTCTGATGTTTGTGATTTTCTTCCTACTTGTTAAATAAATTACTGTACATTCAGAAAAATCTTATTACTTGTTTTTGAAAACTCCGTTTCTTGATTTGCAATATGCTGCCATTGACTCGGGGACATTCGGAGCTTTGTACAAGTAGAGGGAGGTTTTACCAAAACAACTCGGCAGCCAGTACTATCTGTGCAGTGTGTGCGCTGATGAAAATTACCTGGGAATTCAGAGACAGCAGCTTCTCATTGGAACATAGATCCATATGTGGCTTTTGTGGGAAAAAATTATGATTTTGTCTAGAGGCACTATTATGAGACAGAAAAAAATACCAAGTCTCTCAATTTCCCAAACAAGACAGTAGCCTAGTCAACTATGTATGTGGCATCTAAACATCACAGTTTTCCTTTAAATATTGGTCCTGCAGACTTCTCAGTCTGGTCTTTCACCAGAATTCACCCTTCAGATTATAGTGTGTAAAGATGAACTAGGCAATATGCACTAACCAAATAATTTATAATTTCCCAAAGATTACTTTTCTCATATGATACTCATGGGTTTTATGAGGGTGGAAAGGGAATTCTGTATTGATTTAGTTTGAGAACACTGACTTCATTATTGTAAGATTCAGTTGGCTATTAATTATGCTTAGTAATTATAATTTCCACTACATGGATACACCAAGAGGCATTTAACAATTTTATCTGATCAAGATTGGCTTATTATTATCTTTTTGCATGTGCTTGTGTGTGATGTGTATGCATGTTCATGTATGCCTGGGCATGTGTGTGTGTGTGTGTGTGCGCACGCGCATCCATGTACAAATATGTGTGTGAATGTATATGAATGTACACGAATAGTGTATGCATTCATACAAAGGCCAGATATTGACTTTGGGGATCTTTTTGATTATTTTCCACTTTATACTTTGAGGCAGGTTCTCTCACTTGAACTCACATCTTAACTATACTCTCTTTCTCCTGAGCAATGGGATTACAGGTGGTCAATTATGCCCAACTAGTGTTCATGAGTAGCCTGGGGATCTCAGTTCTAATCCTCACATGTGTGCTGTAAGTGCTCTATCCACTGAGCCATCTCTCCAGTCTTGTTTCCAGAAATTCTGTTAAATAATTGTTTATTTAGGAAAACACCAGAAAATATATAGGCAACACTGTTCTTTTATCTTGTTGACTTAGCATCATTACACATTTCTATAAATCACCAAGCAAAAGACCCATTATTAATTACAGTACTCATTCTATATGTATTTATTGTGGTGTAACAGCTTTTCTTCTGTCTTGGCTTGGTTTAAAGAACGATCATATAATTTATAATTTTGTGTCTTTGGCAAAGCTACTATATTGAATAGATATAGAGAGCAGATAGCCTTGTCTTGTTCCAGATTTTAGTGGAATTGCTTTAAGTTTCTCTCCATTTAATTTTTATTTTTGCTATAAGCTTGTTGTAAATTGTCTTTATTATGTTATGGCCCTTGTATCTATGATCTCCCCAAGACGTTTTATCATGAAGAGTATTGGATTTCATCAAAGGCTTTTAGAACATCTAATGATGATTGTGTGTGTGTGTGTGTGTGTGTGTGTGTGTGTGTGTGTGTGTTCTTTCAGTTTGCTTTTATGGTGGATTACTTTGACAGATATTCATGTGTTGAACCATTCCTGCACCTCTGGGATGAAGCCGACTTGATCATGGTAGATGATCTTTCCTATGTGTTCTTTATTCGGTTTGTGAGTATTTTTTCATTAATGTTCATGAGCGAGACTCATCTGTAATTCTCCTTCTTTGTTGAATCTTTGTGTGGTTTGGGTATGAGGGTGACTATGGCCTCATAAAATAAAAACAACAATACTCCTGTTTCTATTTTGTGGAGTAATTTAAGGAGTATTGGCATTACCTCTTCTTTGAAAGTCTGGTAGAATTCTGTCCTAAAACTATCTGACACTGGATATTTTTTTTGGTTTGAAGACTTTTAACGACTGCTTCTATTACCTTAGAGTTTATACATCTGTTTAAATTGTTTATTGATATTGACTTAACTTTGGTAAGTGGGACACTTTTCCTCCTATCGGGTTGCCTTATCCAGGCTTGATATGAGGGTCTGTGTCTAGTCTTATTGTAGCTTGTTAGACCATGTTCACTGAATATCCCTAAGAGTGGATCTGGGAGATAGGGGAGTTGAAAAGACTGAGGGGAGTGGAAGGAGGAGAAACTGAGGTTGAGATGTAATGTACGAGAGAAGAAAATATTTTAAAAAGGCTACTACAAAAAAAATAATGTCAATCACATAAATAAATGCCATGAATTTCAGCATGCCGTGGCACATTAGTTTTAATATTTCACCTAAACAATGTATTCATTGTTGATAATTAATGGAAGTTTTCTAACCATATTTCTAAACCTATCATAATTGAATGAAAGGAATCTCAGAATTTAATCAATAATAATTCTGATATAACATTTGATCCTTTCTTCACATTAACGTTGATAAAATCTTCAACAACTTTGCATAGTTATAATAGTATACTTTTAGATCAGTGGCTCTCAACCTGTTTGTAGTGATCCCTTATCACAGGGGTTGCATGTCAGACATCTTGCATAGCAAATATTTACAGTATGATTTACTACAGTAGCAAAATTATAGTTAAGAAATAGCAATGAAAATAATTTTATGGTTGGGGTCACCACAACATGAGCAACTGTGTTAGAGTTTCACAGCATCAGGAAGGCTGAGAACCACTGTTTTAGAGCATTTTAAAGTTGCAATTCATAAGAAATAATGAGTATAAAGTTTTAAAAAGTATTAAGTCTTGATGAGATTATATATATATATATATATATATATATATATATATATATATATATGGAACTTCTTTCCAGATAAGATACAGAATTCTTCCACCTTCCTTGATAGTTCACTTCTGCTCCCGTCCAGCTAGCTTTCCTCTAAGAGAAAGCATTAATTTCCTGTTCTTCAACATAAACTGGATTTGCCTCAATTACAATTCAAATCTTGGATCTATAAATATAGACCCTTTATCTATGACTTCCTGTTGAGATAGGAGTCTCATTATGCTCTCTGGAGTGATCACAGAATTTTATCTTTCATGACTGCATTTGGTTTTCTGATCATTCTGATCTGGAGCCACAGTCATGAACTGCCATGCCCTGCTTGGTTTCTTTATTTAAATATTGCTTTGTGAAATTCTACTGTGTTGTTGAGCGAATAATAATTTCTTAATGACAGTGTAAATATAGACATAATCCAAGGAGTCAGTGTCGCCTTTATTCACATGTTTTTAGAGCTGGAAGCTGCACTGGTGGAATGTCAAAAATACATTTTCCTAAACAAGATTTACATCATGTCAATGGCAGGTGGCATGCCAACATGGATGGCCATAGCTCACATGTGCTTCTAAGGGAGGGAGAATCAGTTTTTTGTGGGGACGATTCCTCTGATACATATTCTGTTCTAAGTGAAAGGCATTCTTAATTTGAATGATGCCCATCTTCTTGATTCATTTTCTTTTCCTCAGAGATTTAATTTTTCTGTAGAAATCTTTTCCTATTTCAAATATTTGTATTTATTCATCTTTATTATTTCATAGAAAATCAGAGTACCTAGGATCATATGGTTTGAAGCAGGTTAAACATATTTTCCAGGCTAGACATGGTGGAGCACACCCATATACAACACTGAGGAAGCAGAGGCAGGAAGACCTCTGTCATTTCCAGGCCAGTTATATCTACCCGACTAGTTCAGAGATGCTAGGGTAACACAGTACACACAGTGGCAGGCTGTCCCAAATAACAATTTAAAATATTCTATTTTCTATACGTATGTCCAATGAACTCCCAAAACATTTACTGAAAGGTCTATCTATCCTACACAGCAGTTCCATTCTGTATATAAATCAATCAGCCAATCTGCATGTACAGTTTCTGATTCTATTATAATATTATGCATGTGTGATACCATATTACCTTAAATGTTTCATATTTAAATACTGTGTAATACAGCATTATATTCAATAAATTTAATGTATGGCAATTCTGCAGTTTTATGTTATATCAGAAATTCTCGATAGTAACACCATTGTAATTTTGAGCCAGATACTGGAAAAACCCTGCGTGTTGACCTCTCTATTCCTGGAACTTTAAGTCCTGACTACCTTGGAAGCTTACAGACACCTTCATATACTGGCTTTCTCCATTTCTGTCTTATTTTATTTAGAATCTACAATTGTTCCTTGTGAGAAAACTGATCTAAGCTCCTTCTTCACAATCAAGGACAAAATGAAGGGTTGTGAGATTGTTGTTTAAGGTTAAGCCTCATGTAGTTTGTTTTCAACTGACTCTTAACTTCTACAAATAAGGAGATGAGAAAATGTAAAGAAATATAATCTGTATCATTATACATAGCAGACAAGTAAGCATAAGTAGTGTACCCTACTTACGGATCTTCTCATTTGACTTTGTTTCTAATAACACTGTTAATGGTTTGCCAGAAATGTATGTGCATAGTTTGTTGCTCTACCATCAGCTCGTTATACTGGGCTATCTTAGAGGATGGGTGCATTAGGGAGAGCATAGTGGATGTGGTTTGTGCCAACACAGATGACACACACAGCTTGCACTACAACATATGCTGTTTTGTCCTTCTATCTTAGCAGGACTATATAAATCTGAGATTCAATTTATTTGCCTAAATTGGACAAATTAGTAGGACAGCAATGTCTTACGCTGTGTGTAAACAATCCTATCATCAAAATAAGCAATGTAACACAGAATTTTTTTTTCTTTCATTTTAAAAGAAGTTTGCACATGTCATCACAGGCTTGCAAAACATATATTCTAGATGCATTAATGAGCAATGCCGTCTTTGCACGAGGCATCGCCCTTCTCTGAAACCGGTTGTTCTTTACTGTATACAGCACCAAAACGGTTTTACTCTTATTACCATTACATCGCCTTTTGTTAGCATTCACTATGGCTGAAATGAGATACATCAGCCATGGTCTAAGTATGCCTGGTTAGAACAAACAGAGTTGGCTCCCACCTGCACTAGCCAAGAAGAAACAAAGACACCAGAGACAGGTATGTGCCACCACAATTAGACAAACATTTCCTAATTTCTAATTAACTAGATAAAAGACACTCAGACATTCCTTGAGTTCTCTGGAATCCAAGAGAACCTAAGAGCCAACATGTGGAGTATGTCACAAACATTGTTTCTAAGGAGATTTCTATTTAAAGTTTACCTGAAGAAAGTTTAGATGAGGCTATGGAAGCTTATGTTCCCAATATCTTTCAGTGTCTTATGGCCCTGAGTTTTTCTTTTTTAATTAATACCTTTTTTTTTTTTTATTTTTGAGGCCATGATGGCTTCAGAAATCACTGTCATTGTATGTGATCACAATTTCATGAGCGCTTTAAGGAAATGTTATAGGCTACTTAGAAAAAAATGAATTTTAGAGCATTCTACTACAGGAAATTTCCATTCATCAGTGAAACACTAATGAATCTTGAGATTTACATAAAATATATCCTGTAATAAAATAATTCAAATAATTGAATAATTATTTCAGTTGCTTAAATATACCAATTAATAATTTTGTTTAAAAACAAATATATATTAAAGATAATAGTTATATAACCTAAATTATGGTTATATAAAAACTACATATTTTATTTACGTATAGATTAGTTTGATATATAAATAAATTATATCTATAAAATCCAAAATAGTTACATGAAATGAACCAAAATATGTGTGTGAGTGTACATTTGTATGTGGGATATATACATATATACACACGCATCATATACATATTATAATATATATTAAACATGTAAAACCAAGATGTATAGGTACATATTATGATTAATGCATGGTCAGAATAAGTATCATCTAAATAAAACTAACTATATTCTAATCTACGGTAATGGTAAATACTTTAAGCTTTGGATTTCTGATATAAAAATAATTCTTAAAAAGCCTTTAGTGGTGAATTTGAATGTGACATAATTTATTTATAATTTTACTTTTATATAATTTCAATGTCCTTATTTCAAACATCATGCCTTGCAATTACTACAGTTACCCCTAATACAAATGCTGTAACCTATAAAATAAACATTTTCAAAATTTTGATCGCAACCAGGGAACTCCAAAGCAAAGTACGCAATGGCAATTATTTTAAGATAATTTTTTGAGTAATAGTATGTTGTAAAAATGACATTTACTCTGATTAACACACACTCATGGGATTATACAAATCACAAACATACCTTCTAAATGGCACAAAGATATCATAATCATTTAGTTACTACAAAGATATAGTATCAATCTTCCTCCAATAGTTTCAGTTAAAGAAGAATGAAAACCAGAAAGTAACACCACCAAAACAGCAATGTGGGCACAGGCTACAGCAGTTTCCTACTGGTAAAGATGAGTGACCCATCTGACATGTGGCTTATTCTACAACAAAAATTAAGTCATTTAAAGTCACAATCAAATACTCTTTGTACAATGACAATTTGTAATAGATAACTCCATGCTTCCACTTAAATTCTAGGTGGACTTACTCGACCTAAATGTCTTAGTAATTCTTACATCTTTGTTTCTCATCACTTTCTGTAATAACTATGCTATAATGCATCAGTGCCCTAGTGAGACAAAGTAGACAAGGAAAAGCTGCAGCCTGAAGCCATTAGTTATTTCAGAACTCCATTCCTGTTTTTAAGAAGCTCACGCAATCATCACACCATTCTTCCATTAATGTGTGAAAGATGAACGTGGATTTCCTTAACAAATGCTTTTACCGTGGCCATCAGCGGTTTCACAGGTACTAGAAATATTCTAGGTAAGTGCTGTTCTTCTCATGGTACGTGGTAGTGTCCAACGATGAACTATGAATATCTGTAAGACTTTGGCGTTTTTATAAAGGCAAATTTCAGATTCTAGCTCAGAAGAAACATTCAGGATGCCACAAGTCCTTGGAAATCTGCAGAGGAGACCATCTTTTGCAGCATCAGCACACTAGTTCACACTGTTCAGGGCTTATGACCATATGAAGCCTCCCATATTTTTCATTTTCACCAGGCTCAGGGAAGAAAGCAACGTCAAAGCTGTTGAATCTTTAATGATGCATTGACCAATCTACAACAGAGACCCCGTGGAAACATACGCATTTACACGGGGGCTGTGTCTCCCTCCCAGCATGTTCTCCTGGCCTGACACTGATAACATAAGGTCCCCCAGATTTCTCAAGCAAGTGGGAATGGACAGACAGGAGACCATACCAGTAGAGGCTCCTCAGGGGCACTGGTGGAGAACTCAGCAGATGACGTGCGGACGGTGCTGAGCCCAGTGAGGGAAACATTCGAGAGCCTTCTCCTTCTCACCCCGCTGCAATTGTTAGGGATTTTAAATGCACATCTCTTATGGTAATTCAGACCACATCCTGAAAAACAAACATAAAAATAGCTTTCATCTAGCCAGAAACTAAGTCTATTCCATCATTACTTATAAATTAAGAATTAAGAAAACATAGCACGACATCAATTTGTCTTGATGTTACTTGGAAATACAAATTTTCTTTTCTGTTTTTTCTGATTCTTTATTCTCCTTATTTGAACATGAGCTTTAGATTCCTATTTTGTTGTAAGTGCCCAAAACTCCCCTGGTTGTTGTTTTTAAATTTTTATTTATGTATTTTTTGATGCTCTGACTAAAATGAATTTGGATTTAGAAAAATCTACAGATATATTTATTAAAATATTATACCATTTTACTGTTACAATTTTAGATGTGTGTGGGCACAGAGAGGGAATATTAATCATAGTGCATCACAAGTTTGGGTGACACTGATCTTTAAGCTTGTCTCTGTAACTTACTTGTACACATGACCCTGAACAAATTATTCTCTCTCAATATCCCAGTCTCTAAGGTGGAGATAAAAATAACCACTCCAAACAACTAAGATGATCCATAAAGTTCATCACTTGTTGGTTTCCATGTAGCAGGTAGCTGAAAGCATGTTCCCCACTTTGGGAAGTCTTATTTTCTCCCAATATTTATACTCTGTTGAGTCCCTACATAACTGGCACTGGCTAATTAGAATTCCCCTGTCCATCACAAAATAGGTTGGACAACTTTTCATAAAACATACATTACAACTCAACTACCCAGACAGATAGAGCTTGATGTAGCTGTTGTCCAAGAAGTCTTGGGTATGTTTCCACCCGAGAGCAAAAGGATGTGTGTTTACTTGATTCTGGTTGTGTGGGTATGTAGTATGCAAGAGTTATGGGGTCATGGAAGTTCCTAACAAGATTTCAAAGGAAGGCCTGGGAGCCTAAGTAGTACAGCAGTTAAAAGTCCGTGGTGGCCCGAAAGAAAAATTCATGGCCATATGAGAGCGATGACAAACATATAGTGGAGTCCTAAGGAATTTGGAGATACCATGAAAATGGGGTGTCTGCTGAGGAAAGGCAGTTATCATGCAGGGCTTGCCTAAGAGAGGTCATCTGCACTACAATCAGCAAAGCCAACAGAGCATCCTGCCAATGCCACTGTGTGGTGTAGATGCTGGGCATGGAGCTACAAGATTTGATATCTGCCCTTCTGGGTTTGGGTCTTGTTTGGTGTGATGATCCTTCTTTGGTGTTTTACAATATTTTTTTGAATATGAATGCTTACTCTGTTTCATTAGAGGTTGGGAGTATGTCATATGTCTATAATGCCAATCTCTCAGCACTCATGAGGCGGGTGGCATTGCTTAGCTATGTATTCTTCGCCCTAAAGTTCTGCTTTATTATACACCAAAAAAGAATGGATCCAAGGGACCATGGACTTAAACCCCTAACACTTTGAACCCGAGAACATCTTTCTCCTTTAAGTGAAGTTCTCTCAAGTGTTTTATGGGAGTGAAAGAAATATAGCCAAAGCAATACACCTTAGGCATGGTTTCTTCTAAATTCCTGTCTTTCATATTTCACTCCACTGGTAAGAAATAAACAACTTAAGATTATCTATGGGTTGTATTCCAAAAGGGTGATCATTGTGGCCACACATCAAAGCAATCCATTTACATGGGTAGAGAACACAGGGGAGGGCTGCATGAGGCCTCGGGAATAGGTGGCAGTCTTATTGCACACTGAATTGTCCAGTTCAGGGAGTTTCCTGTTGGGAGCAGTGAGACCCCAGATCCTGAATTTCTTGTAATCCCCTGATCTGAGTGCTTACAGCTGCTCTGAGCACAAGACCTTCAGGAGTTCCTGATGGCAGGAGAGTGGTTTCTGGTGGGTTTGTCTGGGGCATGGCTATCTCTATATAATCTGCCCCTGAACACAAGAAAGGGGGCATTCTTGGGGAATTCAAGGATGACCCGTGTCGCTGTGTCTCTGTCTGTGTGTGTCTGTGTATTTTAACCTCCAGCCCTCTTGCCCGAAGCTCGCGAACTGGGTGCCAGCGCACAGAGCACAGACACGGGGCCGATGCGCGGCAGTTTCCTCCAGGGGAATGCTCATTCTGTAGTCTGCTGTGAAAGCACGCATGGAAGTTCCACTTTACTCATTCAGCATTGGAGTGATATTGGGGGTGTGAGCAACCATCTCGATCACTGCTGCTTTTAAAGCTTATTATGTCAATTTCTCCCTTAAGTCAGATGGAAATCTGAGTTTTAATTTCTGGTTAAAATGTCCCATGAATTACAGTGGGGAATATTTCCACATAAGGCGTGAAGCAAGAATGCAGCTTGCAGATAACACAAGGACAAAAAACTTAAAAGCTGAATGATTTGTCCCATAAACAGTGGCACACACACTAAGGTGATTGGAGGAGACTTCTGAGAGAGAACAGGGCCATGTGAGGCTCAAAGAAGCAGCAGGTTCTGCTCATATTAAGTCCAGTGGGACCCATAGCAACTCACCTTCACATTTAAGGCCTTGGCGCACCAGGCCCCACAGCATTTCTCCACAATGATCGCAGAAAGCAGGGGCTCTGTAGGAATGAACGAAGAGAGCATGCGGCCGGATCTGGAAGTCTTCAAAGGTGGCCGAAGCTGCAGAAACAGTAGGTTGCCAAAGAAATTGAGTGAATATACTGATCTACACACAAGCACGTCAGGTAATAGGTGGGTGAGCAGGGAGGCAATTCTGGAAACAAGTTTTGGAAAAACCAGCTAAGTGTAGCAGTGCATGTCTGTGATCAGCACTTGGAGACGAGAGCAAGAGGATATAATTATGTCCAGCCTTGAGTACAGAGTCTGTTCCAGTGAGTTCAGGCTACATGACATGTCATATTAACACCTTACAAATTATAAATAAAATGGATGCAACATGTCTTGTACTTCCAGTCATTGGACTTTATTCTAAATCACAATGTATGCTTGGTGGCACAGCATCCATTTTCTTCTCCTTTCCTTCATGGTAATGTTTGACATCATTTTAATAGCAATAAAACTTTAGGAGAATGGGTGTTGATGTGATTACTTCATGTATACCTGATATTAGTTGAAAATATTTTGCTTTTCACCCATAGTCAGAAGCTGTTGACTATTGGTGTCTACTAAAAGAGGAAGAATCAATTTCTTCTAAGAGTGTGGTTCCTGGCAGGTTTACCCTGATCCAGAAGATGACCAATACCCATGAATTTATGAGACACACAAATTAAATTTAGGCAGTTGTGAAAACTGAGCTTTCAGATGAAGAACACCAGAAAGAGGTACATTGAAACAGAATGGTGGAACCAGAGGAGGTACATCTGGCCATCCTCCTTGCGGAGCGAAAGAAATGTGTTAACAGATGAAAAATAAAACCAAATAATAAAACCATGACCTCTAAATAACCCTGAAGCTTCTTCACCAACCTACCAAGTCAAGGGATTAATGCACAAGGACCAACCGTGGTCCATTCAGAAAAAGGCACCAATAAACCTTGTTCTCGATGGGTGGCAATTTTGTTATTTCTAATTATTGACTATTCAAAATGCTTATAAAGACAAATGACACACATTATTTCCATTATACTTTCCTATGTACTTTTTTATAACATGAAAGAGTCCCATATTTATGTTGTTGCTCAAATCAAGAAGTATAAAGCACAAATGTGGGCAGAGGTGCATCCCTTGGGATTTTCTGTAGAAGTGAGCTCAGGCTCACTGTTCATTCTGAAGGCAGCGAATGCTCTCCTGGCAGTCAGAAGAGCTGCAGGAACCACTGACATAACCTACAAGACATCCCATATAACCACATGAACCTCAGTCTCTCCCTCCTAAAAGGAGACGACTTGCATGATGATGTTCTTTATTCCTTTAAGACCTCATCCCCCATTAAAACCAGGAGATATTCCTAAACTCTTGATTGCTCAGGTTTTAGTCCCAGTGAATTTTGGAGAAAATATGCTGGAAAGATACGATGTAGACTTACAATATTATTGACAATGCTTTCACTAAATCAATCAGTAAAAACGTGTGGTTATGATTTGCGTACCAATCTTACACACTGGAGATTGGATTAAAATGTATCAAATCTGGAGAATGCTAAAACCCCCTTAGAATTGTTCTCTTATACTCATGAGCATTTTTTTCAAAATCATTAAAGAAAACACTTGAATACATCGTGCCAATCTTTCACTTTACTCTCAAATTCACCCTCCCCAGGACCAGACAACAATGACAATACTATGACAGTAATTAGCTGAATAATTATTGTAGTTTTCAAAATAAGAAACACTAGAATTTGACAATACAAATAGCAAGCTGCGTTGAGACATTTTAGGAATTAATCAGGAAGAATATAAATAATTAAACTAAAGATTTTCAATAACACCCCCTCCCTCTAATTTATGTCAGGTAATTTTTTTTTTTTGGTTTTTGAAGGGGATTAACATTCATAAGCAGTTAGCACCCTTGACTTATGTTTAAATGCCACATTACTAAAGTTCAATTTTAATATTCTCCTGTTAATTTTAGAATAATTAAATACATTTTTAAAATAAAACTACTAAGCGTGGTGAGGTTTTGCATCCATTTGAAATCAAAGCACAACATCCATTCATTATGAATTTACCTGTTCTGCACCCTGGGGGAAATCAGCATCAGCTGAGTATATGCATGCCGGCTCGCCTAATCACAAAATCGCACTTCAGAGATAATCACTCAGCACAGGCAAACAAAGTGAAGGCTGCAATTCCATTTTCATTTAAGTTTTGGAATCAAAATGGACAGATAAGAATAGGAATATTAACATGTCTAGAGATTCCAGGAAGGGAACAATGAGCCTGTCATAATCAATCAGCCGACCTAAATTAAAACGATATGACAGGGAAACAAACTGAAGACAATGGGCCCTCATACTGGTATTTGTGTCTCTTTGATTTGCTCTATTCACAGCCTATTGTTACACTCCAGCGTGCAAGAGAGGAGAAAATGACATGCTTTCCTTAGTCACTGAGTGTTTGAAACAGGTAATTGAGCCAAAAATCTTAATATAATCAGCGGTTCTTTACAGGTTCATTATAAATTGTTGGACAAAATGGACTAAACTGGTTAGCAGCACAGAAGAAATGAGGCTTCTGAAGCAAAATAAATCATCTCTGGAGGTCAAAACTATTTGCATAATAAAGTAAAACAATGTCAGATCTTCCAAGATTTTCAGTTAATTTTTTTAATGGCTATTTTGGCAGTTTGGAAGCAGCATTAACTCTTTGCAGCTGTGACAGGTTGGGACTGATATACTAGGCAGATGTGATTAATATGCTTTAAACACCATTTCATTTGATTCTAAAAGGTGGATGCTATTAGTCCACTATACAGATGAGAAAACTGGACAGAAATGAAGGCCCCACACCCAGTAGCGTTGCATCTGGACTCAGCCAGTCTTGACACCAGAATTGTACAGGTTCTCTCAGTTGTCCCAGCTTACCATTTCTTTGAGAATGGAGTATATAAATTTATGTTTTGTCTTTGAGAATTATTTTAAAAAACAGTGCCATTACATGTGGGGAAACAGGGTAGTCTAAGCCACATGGAGAGAGAGCAGTCACTCTGTGTTCAAGGTAGGCTAATCCACTCAAAGCAGGCAAGCTAGCCCAGGCTACACAGAAGATGCCGTTTCCAAACACCAAAAGAAAACCTGGACATTGCAGCCCAAGGTGACATGTACCCTTCTATAAGAATGCATTTTTATTTCAGAGACACAAAAATGTTGCAGAAATTAAAAAAATTCTATGAAGTCAACTAAAGAATATGTTTCAGTTCATTATCAATCTTTTAAAATACACCATGCACAAAGTTCCTGATTTCAAATCCATCTCATCTTATTATTTTGGACTTACAAGCCACAGTTGTTTTTAGAAACAACAGTAATTCATAGTTTAAAAATGAGCTGTAGTTTGTGCTACATGGTAACTGATGTCATCCCATGAACCCTTGGTCCTAACTCAAAGAAAAATGCTTTGAAGGTTTTCCTAACTCTGAACATAGCCTTTTTTCCTCAGTATCTAGACTATTAAGAACTTTTGAATTCCAGTACCACAAACTCATTCACACTGTCACTGTCTCAGACTCCCAGATCTCAAAACTGAGCATAACAGACATGCAATAATCATCTTCTCCTTGAGAACTTTCTCAGCGGAATGACCCCACTCTACATGCTCTAACCTCTGTAAGAACTCGAGTCACCAGAAAGCCTTTTGAGCCTCCACTATTCCTTTGTGATCACTACTCACCACTCAGTTTTAACTGAACAAGCCTTAAAAGTAGCCTTTGCATGCCTTTCTTAAGTCAACCCACACAGATCATAACAGTCTGGAGTGTAGAGTTGATTTTTATCATGTTTTAGTAATCTATCCAAAGCCTACTAAGTAGAAAACTGACTGAAGTAGGGTATCTGTCAATGTGAGATAGAAGTTAAGTTGAAAATCCCAGTCCCATCCATAATCAGAAAGAGTATCAATGGCAGTAGAGAAAGTAGCTATGAGTGCTTTGGTCTCTCTCTGAAGGCTTCATTGAGCAGGAGCACCTGCCCCAACTCTGAGGAATGAGTAGCTGAGAATGCAGAGACTACATAAGGAAAGGAATAGTAATTTATAGTCCAACTTTATTTAATTACAGACATTTATAAGATTATCTTTTTTTGTATAATTACTGTGGCTTCTTCACACTTGTCTGTTACACTGTGAGGACAGCAAGCTAATGTTGTGATTCCCAACTGCCCAAAAGGCACCTCGATAATGTCAACAGACAGTTGATGCCAACATCCAAAGAACTGAGGCCCAGTTATCTCAGTGGTGGTAATATGACACCTGGGCCTGCCTACACTCTATTCTCTCCCACCAATCTACACAAATCTGTACTCAGAGACTCGTTAAACTTCCTTCTTCTCCATGCCTCTTCTGTAAAAATTCTTCCATCATTCCCCATTGTGAAAATCAACTCCACCAGTCCTATTTTATTAAATATGGACACAGTAAGGCTTGGGAAGGGACTATAACCCTGCAACAGTAATATCATTTAGTGAGCTACTATTCAGCACCTACAATAATACCTTCACACAGTCAAGAAAATGAAAAAGGAAGTCTGTAGACTTAACGTCTGACATGGAAAGCGTGAGTGAGGTATAATGACAAGAACCTAGGAGCCATGAATATATCATACCCGAAATCATAGCAACCATGACAACAGCAGAACATTTAGTTAAAGCTACTGCTTAGGCAGCTGTGAAAGTTCTGGAAATTTTAAGTATATCACTCAATAAGAAACAATGGAAAGCAAAGCAACGTATATTACATACGTTTATTAAATGATATTGTTGATTGAGGTTCTCTGTCCTGCCTGGTTCCCACAACCATTAAGTCCCAAAGAAATCACACAGAGGTCTACATTAGTTATAAAATGTTTGGCCCACTAGCTCAGGCTTCTTATTAACTCTTATAACTTATGCTAGCCCATTATCCTTATTTGTGTTAGCCATATGGCTCAGTACCTTTTTCAGTGAGGCAGTCACATCTTGCTTCTTCTCTGGTTGGGAGAGGACTCCAGAGAAATGGGCTTCCTCCTTCCCAGAATTCTCTTGTTCTCATTGACCCACCTCTACTTCCTGTCTGATTGTCCCGCTTATACTTCCTGCCTGGCTACTGGCCAATTAGCATTTATTTAAAATATAATTGACAGAATACAGACCATTTTCCCACACCATGATATTTTGAATAACAAACACCCTAATAAAAATAGACATACACATGCAGTTATACCTGGAATAGAATATTGCAAGCCAGATAAGCAATACAAAAACCATCTACCCTAATAAAGGGTAAACTCGTATAAACATAAAATGGAATATATCAGAGACAGAGATGGCCATGCAAGACCAGGCTGAGGCAGGAAGGCTATGCTAAGATGCAAGAAAAAGGTCTGCAGGCAGCAACACAAGAGAGACATAAAAACCTGGCTCACAATAGTCATGTTCATCTTTAAAATACAAAATAAGACAGACAATCTAATTGAAATTCTGCTTTAGTCTTTTCTTTAAAGGAAAATCTTTAAGAAAACAGAGGAAGGAAATCCATGTTCAAGAAGAAAATCAATTTTATGAGGCATAGTATATTATCAGAGACTCAAAGTCCTTAAATAATAATTTTTAATGGACCCAAATAAATAGTATTTCAGGAGACAGAAACTTCCTTTTTAAGGAGTCATCTATATAAATTATCTTACTTCCACTTTTTAATTTTATGTATATGGGAGTTTTGCCTGTATCAATGTCTGTGCATCATGTGCATGCCTGGTGTTGGCAAAAGCCAGAGGGTGGGAGGTGAATCCCCTGGGAGTGGAGTTACAGATGGCTGTGAGCCACCATATGGACGCTTGAAATTGAACCATGGTACTCTGGCAGGGCAGCCAGCATTTGTAACATATATCTATGTCTCCAGCATCTATATCAGTAATTAAAAAATTATTTATTTTTAAAAATACTTAATAATTATACCATTCCCCCTTCCTTTTCACTCTCCAAACCCTCACATACACCTCTCCTTGTTCTTTTCCATATTCATGTCCTCTTTTTTCATGAATTCATGGTTGACCATTTGTAATAACATAACTAATTAGAATGCTCTTTCCTGGAAAGCTATTTCTCCCACTCCTAATATTCCCTAGTAGCCTGAGTTCTTTTTCCTGTAGGGGTGCAACATCCTCAGCTTTTAGTGAAGTCTTGTTCTATCTAGTGAAATTTTTCCAAAGTCTTCCTTGATAAGAATAAAAATATTTTAATAGATATTCAAAAGTTTTACAGGAGAGAAAGGAAAATATTTATCCCTACTTAAAATAAAATATTCATCATAGGGATATTTTTAAATGATGGTTTATAAGAAAAAGAACTCAATAGGAAGACATAATTAATAATTAGAGATGTAGTATACATAGGAGTTTAAAATATGCTAAAAATACAACAGTTCAACACAGATGGACCATCCTATATAAACCATTTAAATTAGCAACCATGGGAGAAAAACACTTAGAATAGTCTAAGCCTTTTATCATAGCTTCTGGGAGAGCAGAGGCACATGCCAAGTCCTGTTAGCACTGGCTGGCTCAGTAGGCACTGGAGGTTAGTTCCAAATTCAGGATAATATAGATGGTGCTGATCAGACTCTGTGAGACACTAAAAAAAACAAGAACTAGTAAATGTTGAGGAAATTCATAGGGAGGAATGGGGTCAGAGCTGGTTTGAAAAAATGGGATAGGACAGAGAGCCAAAATACACAGTATACATACATGAAAGAACAAAAACAAAAAAGTAAAAATAAAATTAATCTTATCTTAGAGAGTCTTTACTCAGTATTATCACAATAAATTTATTCACAATAATTATAAGTCACAGGTCACAGAAAGCTAATTATGTTTACTGATTTCAGGAATACAGGATATAATTACAGCTTTCAGGAAAATATTTTTATACATTGTTAGATACCAGACTTGATGTTCAGATGATAAGGCATATATTCTATTAGGAAAACTAAGAACTCTTCTACCTTAGAAAGCAAAAAGTTCTTTGCCTCTGCCCCACATCCTTTTTCTTGAACAAGAAGACAGCAGGACATAAGAAATGTTTGATGGTGTCACCATGAAGTACTATTCAAGAGGTAGTTCAGGATGTACTCATGGAAGAGACTTAGTTACCACACAAGAAGACTCCCTTTCTTATTTCCAGGGGCTTTAAGCTTCATGGCCACCATAAAGCATTTATTTCAGAGGTAGCATCAAGGCCAAAATAGCTACAGAACTGACATAAGAAATATTTGTTAACTGGAAATATATAAACATATATAAAAGGAACTATAAAATACAATATTTTATAATCAAAAGAGACATGTAGAAAATGAAAATATTTTGGGATATCTCTCTCCACATTGAAAGAAACTCACCAAGAACCATCCTCTCCAAAAACTTCCTTTTCTCCCCAGTGTTGTTGGATGTTTCTGTCTCTTACACTTCTTTCCTTGTGTTTGTAAACAATAACTCCTCAGCTTGCTCCTAACTCTTCCATACTCCAGCACACCTGCTTGGAGAAGTTTCTCTGATCCACTGCATGATCACCACCATCCATGGAAAACTCCTACTTCCTCTGATATACACCCTTCTGAGCATATTTCTTTTTATTAGCCAATTTATCTTTTGACAATTTTATACATGTCTATGGTGAACACAGACATACACACATGCATGTGCAGACACACACACGTGTACACACACATTCATACACCCATAGTTATTACGATTACCCTACTACTTTCCTTCATTTACCTACCTCTTTACACCCACTCTCTTGCTTATATCTCTCTCACACAGTCCCACCTGTTTGTTTTGTTTTGTGACTCTCTGGTTTAGTCAGGGAAATCTATGTGACTGACCGGGGTTTGGAGCTATTCACTGGAACCTCTTGAGCTCAACAGTGGATGAACAGCTGAAGAAAATGACTTTTCCTTCACAGGAATCTATCAGTAAGCAGTGGTCAGTAGTGAGAAGTCCTTGTGAGAGCCCTTTCCTCACCCATAACTGATTATTGACAAAGTCAGTTTTGTGCAAGCTCAGTAGAGACGCCAACAGTTTCTGTGAGTTCCTGAACACAATGGTTGCATCATGCCTAAAAGATGACATTTCATAGTCCTTCTCCCTATCTTCTAACTTATATTCTTTTATCCCCTCTTTCTCAGTGTTCCTTCAGTATTAGAGGGAATAGTAGAAACACCTCATTTAGGATTATGCTCCCAGTCACCACTAATTTTCAGCATCTTGAGCAGTCATTTGGTAAAAGGCAAGGCTTCTGTGATTAAGGATGAGAGTAGCGTTGTCTGTGGTATAAACATAGGTATCTAAAAGTTTGTATGATACTCTGTTCATTTAGTTATACAGTAGTAACTTCTCTCTTGGGCCTATGACTTGCATAGGTTGTGAACTTGGCATACAGAAACAGGCATGGATTCCTTCCATAGATAAGCTGCAGATTCAGTCAGAAGGGAGTCAGTTTCCTCCACAACAGTAGTGCTACTATTGCACAGGTGGATGTATAGCTAGCCTTACTGGTTGGTATTGCAGAAGGTATGATACTATTAACCAAGACAGAAAAGACATCAACAGTCTTACTCAGTCATGACCCCTGTAAGTGTACTTCTCACTTTTTCCTCTAGAGCACTGTCTTGTTAAAGTCCTCCATCAATTTATAGCTAACTTTTGTACACAATCAAAGATAAAGATCAGTTTAATGCTTCTGCATGTTGATATTCGGGTTTCTTAGCATCCACCATTCATTGAAGATGCTGGCCTTCTTCCAACATATATTTTTGACATCTCTGTGAAAGATGACTTACATCTAGGTTCTGTATTTTATTCCAGTGATCTAGGTTTTCTTTCAGAACCACTTTGTTTTCATTACTATGGCTCTGTACACAACTTTAAATCATTTAAGGTGATATCTCTTGCATTATTCTTTTTGTTCAGGATTTTTTTGGCTATGTTTGGCCTTTTGTGCTTCCCTTTCAATTTTAACTTATTTTTCTTCTTTATCTATGAAGAATGTCACTTAGGTATTTATTTGGATTGCACTGAGTCTGTAGATCACTTTTGGTAGGATGTCTATTTACATAATAATAACCCTTTGATTAGCCTGTAGGTATATTTCTATCCAAAATGTATTACTGTTTCCTAAACCACCAATCTGACCACACATGGCATAACAGAATGTTGGAGGACAGAGACCACAGCATCTCTGAATGAATGCACCCATACCAAGGTGATCAATTAACACCTGTGGTAGAATAAAGTCATGTCTACCTACAGCTCAAATTATCTAGACTCCCATAAGTCCTAATAATCTGCAAATACAATATCTCAAGTTTAAAATAAAGCCCATCAAAAATCACAATTTGAATAAAATTACAAATGGTTTCATAGAAAACTTCCCAGAGATGTCCTTGATAGTATACTTTGACCTTTCAGACATTATAGCAATGGTGATAAACCATGGATATGATATATTAGATGGTCTAGGCTCTAATGTGAGGAACTGCAAATGGATGACCTTGGACACTGACCCTTTTTTCTATGTATGCCATTGCTCGTCTCTGAGAAACTTGGTAATTGAAACTATCACTATTGGGCTCTGAAGAAGATATAGCTATGCTGTGAGCCTTTAACATTTTGGTCAAGTGATCACTCAAAGTTATTAGCAAAGTGATTAAGAAATCAGAAGTATCAAAGTGTGAATCACTGTTATTAATACTATTTACAATGAGTAATATTATCGTGGCCATCAGTGACAATGGGGAGGAATGAAGCTCTTTATTACCCAAACAATAGCCTTTAAATCTAAGGATTTAAAAAAAATCAAACTATCATTATTTGTTCATTATACTTCATAAAGCTTGTTTGTGCCCCAGAGAAAACTACTTGTCTATCTACTGTTCTGGTTAACCATAATTAAGTAGAGCTAAGTCCATAGGGCTGTTTCTAACTCCTTCTCTAATGTGAATCCATTAACAGTTAGGAAGTGCATTGAGAAAAGAAGGGTCACCATATCCTGATGGGACTGAATGACAAATGCCACAGCTGGAAAGAGATTAGAGAGCATCTCAGGTCAAGAAAGAATGTAAATGGTTACCCCATGTGTCTAGCACTGAGGAAACGGAAAATTAAGTAAAAATGTCATGGAGTCCGATTCGAGCTAATGAGTGCATGCTCTGCGGGTACTCTGAACAGGGGAGCGAAAGGTCAAGTCTGTTGCTGAGAAAGTGCCATCATGTGCAGGGGACTTTATACCTTTAAAAAGGATAACGACCTAATTTACATGAGGAATACCAGCATACAAATTACCCTTTAGGTTTCTAACCGAAGGACGGCAGACAAAGACTAGGTACAGCATTATACAGAAATGAGGGCAACGGGGTGCGGCGATCAACAATATCACTGTTGTCTGATATGATCGCTCACGGAGGCTCCAGGTGAAGAACTTATATGCTTAGTATCAGATTTCTGAAAGTCTTACTGTGTGTTTCATAAAACAGATGTTTATATCTTATTTTTATACATAAATTCCTGAAAGTTGTGAAATCTGCTGGGTGTTACTCCCTCCAGGGAAAAAAGGGTTCGACAACCACTGAATTCCATTTGACTCTGCTGAAGGTTCCCACTGCCTGACTCTGTACATTGAGAGCATCATGTCAATGGACACCTTTAATATTTTAAATTTTTAAATTTTTTACTAAGGGTTCCAAACACATTATATATGTGTTTGTATGAAAGTCACCTCTCTTTCTTTCTTTCCTCTCTAATTCTTTCCCATACCCTAGCCTCTATTTTCCCTTCCCAATTTTATGGGCTCTTTTATATTAACCTATGAAATTCACTCAGTGTGGCCTATATGTGCATAGGTTATCTCTTAGGAGCCCCATCTTGAAGAAAACTAATGCTCCTTCCTGCTGTGGGAAAATGCTCTTGTACACTGTAAAGATTTGTCACTCATATTGGTTTAATAAAACACTGATTGGCCAGTAGCCAGGCAGGAAGCAGAGGTGGAACAACCAGACTAGGGGAATTCTGGGAAGAAGCAAATCAGAGATGCAGTTGTCATCCAGATGCAGAGGAATCAATATGAGAATGCCTCACTGAAAAAAATTCCCGAGCCACAGAGCTGAACATAGATAAGACTTATGAGTTAATTTAAGTTGTAAGAGGTAGTTAATAATAAGCATGAGCTAATAGCTCCAACAGTTTATAACTTATATAAGTCTCTGTGTGTTTATTTGGGACTGAACAGTTGCGAGACTGGGCCGGAGAGAAACTTCCATATACACCCTTCTCAACAGCACCAACTATTAATAGCTTTCAGCTAGGGGTGGGACTCCATGAGTCCCTCCCCCATCGATGCTATAATTTTGTCTGGCTTGATTTTGCATGGGTCTATGCATGTTGTCACAGCCACTGCCTGCTCATATGCGCAACAGCCCTGTCATGTCTGGTGAATACTGTTTCACTGTAGATGCCCACTACTTCTGGCATTTAATGGTCTTTACCCACTCTTCCATGATAATTCTTGTACCTTTTGGGAAGGGAGTATGATAGAGACATCTTATTTAGAGCTGAGCAGATTGAAGAGATATGGGCCTCTATATTTATTACTATCTAATATAGAGAAGCATCTCTGATGAGGTTAAGAGATACACTAATCAGAGTATAAAGATAAGAACATAAGGTCAGCTTATTACTGAGTCTGTTTCACAGAATAATACTACTAGGTTCTTCCATAGGCCCTACAACCAGCCAGACACAGGCTGGTGGCTAAGTTAACAGTGTCAGATATAACTCCATTTTTTGGATCCAGTCTTAAGCTCAATCAGAAAGTGGTTAATTATTCCTACAATATTTGTGTCACGGTTATACAAGTGGTCATATCTTGCCAGGACAGCCATATTGTTGTTCACAAGGTTCAAAATTGTGTAAGTCTTTTGATTGATTTCTTTTTTCCTCTAGTCATGTGAAAAGAACCTTCCAGCACTATGAAAGCCAGAGATGAATGCTTCCAAGTCAGTATTAGCTTTATTTCTCCTTTTCTCAAGTGTGTGACGTCTTCAGCAGTAGAATTTACCATCAAGCTCTCAAATGGTAACCAAGGCAATGGCTGTAGCCTGTACTGCAGGTTTATACCAAAGCCTTACAGTAAAATAAACCGTGTCTATTAATTTCTGAAAATTAACATCTTAGTTCATATTTTCCACTAAGTGTTATTGAAATATAACTTACATAAATTAAAATCTGTTCACTTTGCACACATTTGATCAGACACACAACTACATAATCAAGACCACAATTGACACATACAATAATCCTATCATCCCCACCTGAATTTTTCTGGGCCCCTTTGTACAGAATTTCCTCTTCTTGCCCCTTCCCTGGTAATCTGTAGTTTAGCTTGTGTTCTTTTCCCAGAAGAGCCCGTGCAGAACTTGAGTCTATTTCCCTTCAATACAAAGCCATCCACCCTGTTGTGTGCAGTTGCTGACCAATACTTCTCTAACTGGGCTCTATTTCATTTGGCTGGTGAGCCTCAGTTTCTTTTTACTACTTCACTCCTTTCAACAGCTGCAATCAGGGATTCGCTGCCTGCCAGGAGAGGGTCATTTGAGAGCTAAAGTGGGAGGAGACAGGGAACTTAGAACAGCGCACCATGAAGAGCTGCAAGATGACAGAATATGCATCGGTGCCTTCTATGGGTGGTTGGCAACACCCAGCCTCTGTGCTGGAAATAGCTCCTCTACCTATTTTCGTTAAAATAAGGCATCATTTTCAATCATTCATTAGATAATTTGAGCAATGTTGGGGATTATATGAAGGACTTCACACAGGCCAGGCAAGTAATTGACCGCTGAAGTACATCCTCTGCTTCTCTAAACAGGATTAAAATCTCTGCTACAAATTAAAGAGTATGTGAAAATAGACGTTCTAAAAACTAGTCTCTTCCAGCCCTTCAAAACAAGTGCCTACCTGATGAAATCTTTTTTTTTTTATTTTTTCAAGGTTATTGTTCATAACTTCCTAAATAACTGAAAACCTGTTATTCTTTTGTGGGAGTTCAGGGGAACAGGGAGAGAAAACATGATCAATGCCTAATGTATGTATGTATAAAAATGTTAGAATGAAACCTGTTATTTTGCACAAGTAATACACTCTCAGAAAAATTACAAAAGAAGAATGTTTGCTCTATAGGATTTTTATATAGATACAGCTGGTGACCTTAAATAAATGTCAATCTATGTCTAGAAAACAGAATGAACAAGTGAACAATCTTTTTGAAGACTTCATAGTACATGACTTTATTGATATTTTCACCTACTTGTAAGATGTAAGATCTTTCTATCACTCATTTTTCTTCTCTCAAATGGCTATAATTAGTAACTCAAAGAATACTTTTCAAAATAATTTAAACGAGAAAAATATTTGAGGTACTGTATTACTTTGTCTTTTGGCATATAAAATGTCATACACATTTCAAGAAATAAGCATATTTTGTACCTTTAGCAAAAATTAACTCCAAATATATCACAAACTCAAATACCAATCCTAAACTGTAAAATGTATGGGAAATTTAGGAGAACGCTGGGATTAATTCAACAACTTCATTTCTTCTGTCTTTCTTTCCACAGCTTTCCTGTTTTTAGAGGGTGGGGTGGAGGCAGAACTGCCTGTATCTCTACAGGGCTCAAAGCTTCTACACAAACAAGATGACCCTGAATTTCTCATTCTTCTCCTTCTACCTCAGGAGAGCAGGGATCACAGGCACACGTCTGGAGCTCAGATTAAATCTAGGCAGTACATTTCTTGCATATTCAAGATTTCTTAGTGTATAAAAAGCAAACCTAAGTTCTTAAAAATGACAGAACAACAACAACAACAGAATCTCAGCTTTTAGAGGAAATGAAAACAAAAGGCACAGCCTGAGTGCTGCTTAAAGCATCCGATCTAGTATCCAGGAGGCTCATCAGCTGCAAAGAAGCAAAGTGCCAAGAAATGAACTGATAGAACTTTTGAATACATAGCTAATAAGTAGGCTATCTGATTTAAAAAAAATCCTAAAATCATCATGTTCTAAATATCTACACTAAAAGTAATGTTTGGGGCTATTTTACTCATCTATTTAGTCTGGGTTATTTCTATTGATTTCAAGATCTCATATGACTGTCAGTAATAATAAATGAAAGAACAATTATTTGTTCCAATTTGGAAGTACTTACCAAAATTTTGGGAATGCACAGAACTATAACTGAATATCAAATATGATTTTGATATCTAAAAGTCATTATTTAAGTTCAATTTATAGATTTGCTATACTTTTAATTATTAAAATGTTCTGTATATTTTTGTAGTAAATAACTCTTTGTAAATTTGTTTACTTAGGCAATCCAGCCAGGGAAATAGGAAGAGGCCAAGTGCAGATCTTCATCCCTCCCTCTGCTCCTTCAGATCCCAGGCCCCAGGCTAAGGTCCAGCTCTGGAGCAGAACACCCTCGCAGCTTTCACCCCCACCCCACTCCACCCCTGTATCTCTAGTGAATCCTATAGATCTCCCCCTCCTGATCTACCTTTCAGCATCCCAGCCCCCAACTCCAGAAGGCATTCCCTGGAAACCCACAGGCTACCCTGACCAGGGAAGCAAACAGGCTAACTACAGATCTTCACCTGTCTCTCCATTACTCAAAATCCAATCCCCCAGTCTCATTGCCAATTCTGTAGTAGACCTGCTGCAGTGGCCTCTCCTAACTCCCTACTCTCCTTCAAAGGAGAATAACTAAACAGATCCCGGTGGAACATCCTGATTTCCTCCCTCCTGTGAACTCCACTGAGCCCCCAACCAGGCCCAGCACCATTCCTGTTTCATGTCCCATAATCCAGAACCACATTTTAGATAGTACTTCCAGTGATCATACCAATCATGATCTCACACGAGTTTTGTACCAGGCAACACACAGCCACAACACTCTCATAAGAATCCGAGAAGAAACAGAAAGTAAGGAACAAAACACTCAAACAAGGACAAGATATCAGCAACTAAAATTATAATCTTCCCAATCCCAGAAGGGTAAATGTCACCATAAATACACATTCAATAACAGCTAGGATGATATTTCTCTCCTAGAGTCCAGGAACCCTACAACAGCAAGTCTTGAGCAATCCAACACAGCTGACATGCACACACACACACAAACACACACAAATACTTTACAATGGCCATTATGAATATATAAGAGGCCCTTAAAGAGGAAATTAATAAATTCTTATAGAAATCTAGGAAAGCATGCATGTTTCATAGAAATTTCTTTTAAAACTTTATCTGAGACAAAGGGTTTGTATGTTTTGTATGGAATGGAGCTAGAAATTTAGTAAATTTTTTAAAGTTTCCATTTCTATTAATAGTATAAATCTCAAAGTGTGAACAGGACAGTTCAGTAAATAACACGAAGCAACATTCCCATCTCAACAGAGTATAATTCTTCACAGAACTTAATTGTATGTCTGATGAAAATAATAGATTTCACATAAGTATGCAGATTTAAGTTAATAAATGGTAAAAATTTGAGTCATAACATAATTAGCATATATTTTGAATCATAATCCTCATCTTAAATCAGAAAATATTGTTTAAAATGGTAATAGATAAGCAATGAAAATGTGTATTAAAAACAAAGGACAATTTATTTATTAGCTTCCCTGTTAGGTAAGCTCAAAGACTGAGCCACTTGTAAAGACTACCTATTAATCAGAAGGTCACATGGCAGTAGGAAAACAATGAAGTCCCTGGACTCCTTTTACAATTGTTCCAGTTGAAAGCAAGTGAAAAAAAAAAGGTATACAAACCAGAGAGCAAGTTTTGTACCATATATATTTTAAATGTTGAGAAAATGAACCAATAATGGAAATTTGGGGTAGAAAACTGTTTATTTGACGAGTAGCAGAGAATAAATTAAATATGCAATCATATCTCTTCTTCCTGGAATGTGTATAAAGAAAACATGAGTAAAAGGGGCTCTGAGAAAAACCTTTCAAAAGGTCTTTTTGCATCCAAGACTACATTGTCTGGTAGAGATTTCATTTCATTGCCAAAATATATTATACTTACCACCCACTGATTATGGCTGACTTGCAACATTTTTTGGCTCCTTCTACATTTATAGTACCAGTCTCTGTATGATTTAAACTATTTAATCAAACAGATAGAGCACCTTCCAGAGCATTTGTAACCGTGTAGAGGGAGTCATGGCCATCCTGCAGGGTGTTGCAGTCTTACGGAGGAGCGAGGACACGTACACCAAAACACACAAAGCAAGAGAACTGCCCTGCTGCATATGTGGCATGCAACTGAGAGATGCAGTGAGAGGATCGTGTGTAGTTCTGTGGAAGTGGCTGGTGGCTCATGTTTTCAATTTAAGTGCAAGTCAGTCTCTAGAATGTACTCAGTCACAGCTATGAACTTAAAAGATTTATAATTCTTTTGTTTAAAAGAACGACATATGTAAAAGAACAGATATAATATATGTACCATTTGAAACAGAGTTAGTATCCAGGCCTTTCCACCTAACTGAAGAGAGTCAGCATACCGTTCTCTCTGCAGCCAACTAGGTCATCCTCCTTAGTAGGGTGATGCCTCAAGTTATCAGGGCTTTGTTGAAATCAGCGTGGCGCTCTCTACGGGCACAGAGGAGGACAGTGCAGAGGGGAGAGTCATTTCAGAAATCTAGAAGAGTCCGGAACCCCTTACACTAAGAAAACAGCAAGGTGAAAATACAAAGAAAAACCATAATATTCTACTAAAAATTATAGGAAATCAAATACGAACTCCATTTTGTTGCTGTTTTTTAAATTTACATTTGGACTTGTTTTCATTTGGTTACTTTTGGTAAAGATAAAACAAAGTACTGCTAACACTAACAGACAAAGGAAAGTGAAGAATATCTGAGGGTGAAGCCTACATTTCACACCCACAGCTGAGACACATAATGCTGAAAGCGCACCGGGATCAGGAAAAGCACGGTGAAGCCAAGATGGAGGATATGGGTTCAACAGACAATTTCCAAAAACAGAGAAGCGAAGCAGGGGCACACAGCCACTGAGGAGAAAGGGGAGCCTTCGAGGATGTGATGATGCCTCAGCTGTGTAGCCAGAGAAAAGAGCTCAATACTGTGTAACATACAGACAGTTATAGCCATCTGTTCAAGAGGCTCAAAGAGCATAGTCCAGCCCACTGAAGTTAGGCAGAAATGGAAGAGAGGGTAAGGTGGAGACTGTGGACAGAAGTTTCTCTCCTGCCTGGTCCCTCAGCAGTTCAGTCCTGAAGAAACACACAGAGGCTTATATTAATTATAAACTGTTTGGCCTATTAGCTCCAGCTTATTATTAACTAGTTCTTGCAACTTAAATTAATCCATAATTCTTATCTATGTTCAGCCACATGGCTTGGTATTTTTTTCTCAGTGAGGCATTCTCATCTTGCTTCCTCTGTATCTGGCTGATGGCTGCATGTCTGCCTTTTCTCTTGCCAGAATTCTCCTACTGGCAGGATCACCTATACTTCCTGCCTGGCTACTGGCCAATCAGCATTTTATTAACCAATATGAGTGACAAATCTTTATAGTGTACAAGAGCATTATCCCACAGCAGGTGACAGTGAAGTTTAGCCTACAATTTTTATGACTCTATTGCAGGAATAAAATGCTTCAATGACTTCTTTATCATCTAACTATTGACCACTGATGGCCAGTGGGTTAAAAAAAAAAAACTGCCCTGCTTGGAAAATGTTGTGAGTATCTTATCTAAGACCAGGCAAGCTAGAGAGTAACAGAGATGGTGCTTGTATTATGCTTGGCTAGCCTCTCAGTTGCTAAAAAAGCAAACGCATGAAAATACACCACCATCTTCTTTTTTTAATTTAGGATATGTCATAAATAAGCCTCTGTTTGCAGCCATCAAGAGCACATAAGGCACCAGGATGACTTCCCAAAGCTATGACCACAGTCTACTGGAAGCGCTCCATATGCAGAGTCAAAGATCTATCCTCGACTCCAGTGACTCTCATCCTGAGAATCGGGACTCAAGCTCTCTCCAGCTGAATGCTGGATGAGAATCAGGGAACTCGGAAGCAGTTTTTTCATTTGAGTCTACTCTCTGACCTTTCCTTTCCCAGAAATTTTTTAGTCTATTCTAAATTGCTCCAATCTAAAAGAAAGCAGGGGCCCCAGTTTGACCTGATAGCCTGGGAAAGCGGTTATGATTTATGGCTAGCCTTAGCACTATGCTCTATTCCCCAGGACAAAATACAGTCAGTGGAACAGATCCTAAAAAGCAACAAGGGCTTGGATCCTACAAGTGAATATTTAGAGAAGTAAAGTGTGCTTCATGAGAATGTAGCATCTTCTTTGAACCCACTTCCTTACCTTCTAAGAAGAAGACTGAGAAGAACCTTCCATAGAACTTTGAGTTAAAGGCAGCTACCTAAGAAGATCCATATCTGGTGTACAGACTGCGCTTAAAATGGCTCCAGTTATCGAGAGTCACAACAACCATAATTACTTCAGAATAAACCAAGCTATTTCTAGACAGTTTCTTAACACACTACAAATAGACCAAACCATTAAGAGTCATGTGGAACCCTACAGCTGGTCACTGGCTCCGAAGATGTACTTGACTTTTGGATATTTACTTAAGATAAACCAGGTGCAATCTGGATTTAATGAGGCAATTTTTGTAATGGCCAATATACACATCTTTCCTCTGACGCACATTGCGGAGATCCCCTTGGTGTTGCTACCACCCAGGACCATTCTCCCAGCAGAATGTCACCCACTAAATGACACTCTGAATCATTTTTCTTCAGTGGTGAAGCATCTCAGGGCCAGTTCTCACAGATTTGAACCAAATCATTGCAGAGTATCTGGAGCTGGGATAACCACTGTAGCATGGCTGAGCGGGTTAGGAGGCAAAACCAACTTTTGTCAGTTGTGGCGAATAGCACAGACTCCAGAGTGGAGTCTCGGCCATAAGCTTTGGGACTTCATCGCTCACCTTTGAGGTGACACAGGTAAATATCTAGGCCTGTATTTTACTTCTTTATCTTACAGAGAAAATAACAATAAAAATGGTACCTAATTGGTTTTGAGGTTTCTGTAAGGTTTTAGGACTGTATCTGGCAAAGAGCCAATGGGCAGTAAGTATAATGTACTTGTCACAATTGACTCCTTTCTGATTCCTGTCCTTTCATCTGGTACCTCTGAATCTTCCTTCCTTTTTTCCTCTCTTCATTACCCCTTACTTTCTTCTGTTGCGTTTTGTGTATCTGCATGTACATTCCACAGAGAGCATTAAAGATTATAGAAGCCCAATTCTGTTTATTTTACCACCAAATACAAATCCAACCTCATGAAAACTTTCTTAGAACACACACCAAGATGCTGGAAAAAATATTGCTGTTTAAAAATAGAGTCTCACAACCTGGGAACTTATAAGTGGTAAGAATCTCAAATATCCACTCCATTTCTCCAGAGCACTTTACCTCCACTGAGACAAATAAAAAATAAAGGCACCTAAACTGGTTGATGTGTCCTGACAAGTTAGACTTAAAGTAGCCCACGAAATTAATGTTGCCAGTGAGCCCTTCTTAGATACAGGATTATTCTGTCTTATTCTCGGAGGCACGATGCACCACAATATCCTTAACTGGAGAAGAATGAAGCGAAATGGTCAAAAATCAAGTGACAGAAGACGAAAATAATAAAATGAGCCTTTGCTGCCTTTGGAGACAGAAGGAAGCAGCCTTCAGACACTGTGAAGGGGAGATGATAATCTTGACTACAACTTTCAAAGGAAGATAGGTAAGGGGACAACCTCCTCTATATCTTCCAGAGGAAATACAGCTAAAATCAAATTTGATTTTGACCCAGAGGCAAATAGAATTATTGCATAGGATGTATTGTTCTAAGCCAGTATGTTTGTAATCACTTCATTAAAGCAGTAAACAACACACAGACAGAGACACCCTTCATTTCAACTTGACTTTAAAATTCTACATTTGGATATTGGGAGAGACTTTCTGATACACATAAAGTATATTTTTCCTTACTTCTCCACTGCCTGACTGCTTTTCTGACTTTCAAAAATGGGGAGACAAATAAACTTAAAAGCTCCCCTAACATTTATTAGGCTACCACCTTCATTTTTTTATCCTCACAATAAAATTAAGTTTTTCTGGATATGTTTTATGTTGGTTTTTTTGACCCCTGCTGTTTTCAGATAAAAATAAGGCTATATAGCAAGTGGAAAACCTAAAGAAAGAGGACAGGAAGAAGCTGAGTTTCTGGAAGACATGTTCTGCTTCTGAGGAGTGCCAAGTTGTTACACGGATACACAACAGAGATGAACAATACTGCCACGCTGGGGAAAAGGGAAGGAAATGTAAAATGGCCACTTGGAGCCAACTTGTGTCCTCCAACCAGTCCGTGAGCATTTGAAAGGATACCTCAGTAGGGCTTATTTCCCACTGCAGTTTCAGCAATACAAACTAAACAAACACATGAATTATTTTGAGATTATTGGTTGGGGATGTGTTTACGTTAAGTAATTATAAAAGTAATATTTCTAATAAGAAAAATATCACCCCTAAGAGAGGAGAGACACTTCCTTTTTCATAGTTACTTTGTCCTGTATGACAAACCAAGCTTGCCCTCGTGGATCGTAGCTTTGGTTTTACACTTCCACTTCCAATAGGCAATTTATATTCAAGAACCCACATCCTTAATGGCAAAATGCTTTTAAAATGATGACTTCCAGCCAACAGTATGCTGAGAAAATGAGCAGTTAAGCTTTCAAAATTGCTGAGTATAGATGCTAATTCACAATTACTCCACCAGTAACATTCTCAACGGCACAAAGACGACACAGAACCCAAGGGTAATGAGCCCCAGAAAAAGCAGCACAAATGGCCCTAAGTGACTGTGGCTCACAAGCACCGAATCACAGAGTGCGTGGCGTGTGTGGTAGGTGTGGACAGACTCACAGTTCTGTATCACATTAGGTCATCGGAAATGTAAATGCCACATGGGAAGATATTTTGAATTGTGATTATGATGTAAATATTTTCTTAGGAAACTACACAGTGATATAAGCAAAGATAGAAATTAGTAGAATTTATGCTTTCTTCTACCTTAACAGATTTTTCTGAGCCTCATTGGGAGTAAAAGGATAATCTGAATCTCATTGCAGTGAATTTATTTTCCTTTGTGACTTTCAAATATTTTGAAAAATTAGCTTGTGTCCTTGAAGTGATTAGTGCCAGAGAAATCTTCTTAAAATACTGCCTTTGTCAATACAATTTCTTCTGGTTTATGTAAAATTATCTTTGTTTTTTCTTATTTCAATACTCATTTCAGAAACATTTTGAGCATCAGTTGTGTGGCACCCATGGTTTTCGAAGTGAGCAGAGAAGAAAAGTGGGAAGCTAAGGAGTAAGATGTGGTTTATGACCTCATGGAGCTTATGAACAACTAGAAAACGTGAAAAAAGGGACAAATTCATAGTCAATGGGAGAGGGAAACCTTTATGTAGAACCTGGGATCTCAGCTCGGTCCTGTGAGGTAAATGCTAATGTTCGAAGCTGTGAAGAAGCAGGCATTCTAGACAGGAAGGAATGTCTTGATTAGAAAAGCAAATGAGAAGAAAAAAAAAAGAAGAAAGCAAAGCAAAGGGAAACTTTAGTGGTGCCAGTTTCTCCGTTTGGCTGCATCACAGAATGCCCAAAGGTTATGTGAAATGGGTGCCAAGAGTAGCTAGGTCAGCAGGGCTTGAATAGAGAAGCCTGAATGACAGTTCTGAGAAGCAATGGGAAGCGGGTAAGAAGCAATGCGCACCATTTCAGAGGTAACAAATCATGTGCACTTACGTGTCCCAAAGCTGGGAACATCATGTACACTTACGTGTCCCAAAGCTGGGAACATGCGAACTGTCTTTCATATACTCCAAACTGACCCTCAAAGTCCAGTTCTAGAATTGTTCTTTCTACCATGTCTGCCTGACTTTCCCCGTATCTTCCTTTTAGACACACAAGAGCTTTAGCCATCAAGACACAGAAGAAGCTGAGTTTTATCTGGATTGTGCTGCAATGTTTTAAATTTACCGTTCTCTCACAACTTAAGTAGTCTGGTTTCTTCAAACAGATTTATCCTTTTCCTTTTTTCTTCTGTATTCTATAGAGCTATTTAATATCGAAGGAGAGGTGATGCCCAGTGAGGAAGAATTTGTAATGAATCAAGCTTTTTTCCCAAGACTAAAAGGAATTCAGAACAGGCTGTCTCATGAGGCAGGCAGTCAAAATTAAGAAAACAATTCTAAGAGATAAAGGGAAGTTCAGCCTACCAAAATGTACAGGCATGAATGAACTGTGAATGGGCCATGAATGGACCAGTGGAGAAAAGTCACTGTTTGCTGAGAGGGGCTGAGCCAGGTTATTCCACGAAGAATGGGCCAAAAATATCTCTGATTTTCTCTGTAGTGGTCACACCCTTAAAATTACTAGCAACTAAAAGCACACATTCCCCTCCCCCCACATACTGTACAAGGCTTTCATGCCTTTCAAACTTAATTTTAAATGTATGATAACATTTTCCTCCATTATTGAAGGTGTTTTAAAAAATATCTTGCAAACAAAGTTTTTTTCATTGTTGATTTCAAAAATGGGGTCCTTCTTTAGCCGTTCACACTGTAAAACACAAGCCCTGTTCATACCTGGCATACATCCCATACAGGCCCTAAGTAGCAATTCTCAGGCCATAGGTACAGTGCGATGTCTTGCCATTGCCATTGCCACTGCTGGATATACAAGGACCGCCCACTAGGCAGAAACTGGATGCTCACTGCTGTGTACAACTAAGCCGGTGACTGCCAGGGAGTTTGTCCTTCAGCAGCTTGAGCTCTTGTCCAAACAAATGCCTCAACATTATTTCAAATGTGTTTGAGTAAATTAATCCTAAACTAAAACCGTTTAAGGGAACTGACTGCCACGGTAACTTCATCTGAAGTTCACTGGAACTGTACTCAGATGGAAGGCGTAGTGGAAGCATCTGGTAATGTAACAACCACCACAACAACTATTTTTCAGTGGGAAAAAAACCACAATAGAGGCTAACACTAAAAACCTAACAGGAAAAGGGGGTATGCCATTCAGTCTTGACTTCACCTTCAGTTCAACATAAAATAGCTCCCAGTAAGACAATAAATCTTTGGAGGCAAATAATTTTTTTCTATAAAGCTTTAGTTTAATATTTTAGGAAGATAAATAAATATGATAAATAGCAAACAAAAGACACCCTGTATGTTGTACATGAAACACTCGACCAGCTAACTATAACTCAACCAGCTAACTATAACCCAACCAGCTAACTATAACCCAACCAGCTAACTATAACATGAGCTCAGATGTTTATGCTCAGGAGAAAGGATTTCTATTTTGGACTGTGTAGCTCTCATCAGCATTTAGTTTTAGAAATAGAAACTTTTTAAACTCAGAATTTCTAACAGTAAGACAGATTCTCATTTTGATGATGACAGCTGATTTGGAGAAAATGTTTATTTCCATTTTAAAGTCTCCAAAGATGCATATATAATAACTTTCCTTGAAAACAGTGTTATAAGGGGGAAGACACATCAATTTTGGATTTGCTTTGCACAGTCCTTATCAAAGGCTTCCTACTTTTTTTAAAAAAAATAAGTTCTGTGGTACAGACACAGGCACCCTGTGCCACTGCCAAGCTGAAACTTCTTTTCTTCATTTTTTGGCTCCTTTATGAACCATTTGGCTCTTCCTGACTGAATGGGGGAATGCATTCTACAGTTCAGCAGAGGTCAACTTTGTGTGACGTGGGGGCTCTGATTGGGAATCTGCCTCACAGCCAGGGTTCTTCTGCCATACATGGGGTGGGGGGGAATTGGGCAAAGGCAGTGTTTCCACTGAAAGTGTGCTGGGTGGGAGAGAGCAGAGATTTGAACCTTGCAGTAGCGTCTGCCACGGTATTCATCCTCTATGTTAGTCATGTGGAACTAGCATGCTGCCGGGGCCTTCTCTAGACTCAGAGTACTCCACATGCCTAGTTCTAATGGAGAAAGCATCCCATTGTCAGTACTAAAACTGACACCTAGATGATCGTTGATATCTACTGCCTCGTGTGCATCTTGCTGGTTTTCCTTCCAGAAATTGAGCTGGGCCTTTCAATTGTCTGAAACGTGTTCTTAGATTCTAGGTCAGGGGTTTTGAGTGTATGCCACCGAAATCTATTAGTTATTTATGTGGGACATGGCCTAGGATGAATTAGTAGAGTTCATTATACCTCAGCTCTTCCATCTATGAAATGAGGGGGACAATTAACCTTGTAATAAATGGGATGATTTCAGGATCGCTTGAGGCATAGTTAAAACAAGACTTAGGACTCCATTAAGTGTTCTAAAAAGAAACTTACCCTTACATACTTACATATGTGATGTGGGAGTGTCATATATCAATCTGTTGATTTCATTGTTTAAGCAATAAAGAAACTGCTAGGCCCATTTGATAGGCCCACCCTTAGGTGGGTGGAGTAAACAGAAGGGAAGGCTGGGAGGAAGAGGAAGTGAGGTCAGACTCCACAGCTCTCCTCTCCGGAGCAGACGCAGGAGAGACGCCATGCTACCTGCTCCAGGGAAGACGCACACCATGCCCCAGCTCCGACCCAGGATGGACTTAGGCTAGAATCTTCCCGGTAAGCGCACCTAGGGGCGCTACATAGATTATTAGAAATGGGCCAGAGCAGTGTTTAAAAGAATACAGTGTCCGTGTAATTATTTGGGGCATAAGCTAGCCGAGCCGGGCAGGCGGCTGGGGTGTTTGGGGACGCAACCCTGCCGCCGCCCATATTACTACACATATGCCATTGCCTCTGCCTGAGGTTAGACAGTGCTCACTCAGAAGCTACCACCTGCTGCTTGTCCATGACATACCACACACACCCACGCACGCACACACACACACACACACACACACACACACACACTCACACACACACATTCTACTTGTACAGATCTGGGCAATATTTACAGAGTATTTCTTTTCATGATGTGGACTTGAAAATGTTATCAGAACAGAGCAGTATCATAGCCTTAAGAAACACCCTTTACTATCTCAAAAGAGGCTGAGAAGAGATATTTTACCAGGTCTACTTGAGCCCATTGGAATCCATGATCTTAAGACTTTCTGATGGAAAGAGAAAGTGTCTGAGATTAGAACTGCACAGAAAAGGACAAAGATACCAAGAACAGTTGTCTCCTTACAACAGCCCTGCTGAGGAGGCATTACCAAGGACCTACAAGCTTCAAGGTCAAACCTGTTTAGGTCAGTGGGCTGAGGCCCACACTCTCCTGAAACGTTACGGTAGAAATTTTCTTAGTCATAATCCCCAGACACAGCACAAGTAAACCACAATTCCTGGAGTATCAGCACTCTTATCAAGTGTGTGTTCATGGGTCTTTGCATTCGCCATTCCTGGTCCACAGGACCTTCTGTACAAGAATCTGGTGTTGTAGCCAGTGAACACACACACAACAACAGCACACCCACACCTGGTGATTAACGTTTGTCAGTGAAATTATAGTTGCCCAAGCCTTCACAGGCATGCCCATTTGTCTGTGTGTCTGCTGCCTCTAACATAACACCATATCCATATTGTGACGTCATCGGCTGTACCCTTTCATTCATTTCTCACTTGTGCTAAATCAAAAGAGTAGCTTTAACATACTACACATTTACTGTTTCCCAGTCCTGGAGGCCAGAAGCCCAAAACAGGTCTCAGAAACCCTCCTCTTGGAGTCGCTAGGAGAGAATCTGCTTGTCTGCTTCCCGCTTGTGCATCTCTTGGCTCATGGCCTATCACATCGCCAAGGCCAGTGGCATCAGGACAAGTTTTCTTCTCATTCCCATCTTATTGGTTTTCTCTCTGTCTCTCATCTACATTTAAGAATCGCTGTTGTTGGGCTAGCGAGGAGACTCAGTGGTTAAAGGTGCATGTTTTCTTGCAGACGATCCAAGTTTGGTTCTCAAAAGTTAGAGCCAACATCTCACAGATACCTGGGACTCTAGTTCTAAGGGCTCATGTGCATTCTTCTAGCCTCCAGGAGTAACTCTGGTCCTGTGAACAGAGGCACAAACTCCTGCCCCTGCAGCCAAACAGATATACTTACTAAATCTTAAAACGAATCGTTACAGTTATTTAGGGCCTCCCAGAATAATCTGAAAATCAGTTAACTGGTGATATTTATTCCATCTGTAATTTTAATGGACCATTTCATGTAACCTGACACATTCATGGATCCCAGGACTATAACCTGAAGAGTATGGAGGTATTGCTCTATCGACCACAGCACCTTGTATGAGGGAGCTAGAGCTGAAGTTTCATATGATGTGAATCAGGAAAATGGATGATAGTAATTAAGTTACTAACAGCACACATAGGCGGAGGAAAAGCTAGAACTACATTTCAGTTATACTGATGGTATGAAAAGGACAGGTACCACCATGTAAGGATGCATCCCACCTATGTCTAGTTCATGTGCTGAAGGAATCTACTCCCATGTTTTAATTAACTTATAAATGTTTACCCCAACATTTTTCCTTACATTGATTTGCTTACTTATTTTTTGTTATTTATTTATTTATTGTGTGTGTATGTGTGTGTGTGTGTATGTGTGCTTGAAGCATGCCACAGTGCATGTGTGGAGGTCAGAGAACAGCAAGGATATGCTATTCTTCCCACTATGTGGTTTACAGGGATCAAACTCAGGTCCCAGACTTGAGTGCAGGAGCCCTTACCCACTGAACTACCTTGTACATCCTGTTGTCTTATATTGCATGGTTCATCTGTTCTTTGATATAAAATATCCAAAATCAAACCCATTCATCTCCTTAAGATCCACTTTGACTTCCAGGGTTCTTATTTAACTTTGTCAAATTGCCAGCATCCAAATTATGGTTGGCCTGCTTGAGATCTGAACACTTTTATGTCTTCAGGGATTTTTGCTTTGTTTGTCGATACTATGGATTGAATGCAGAGCTTTGGGCTTCACACACACTAGTTAAGCAGTCTACCACTGAGCCACAACGCGAGCCCTGCTATTCAAATCCTTACCTCGATTTCTATTCAGTGTTGCAATAGAAGCTGACCCAGTGCTGCTCTGAGTAATGGCATTGCCGTTTATACTGCTGAAATCCACTGGACTGTTTAACCTTTTGTAAGCCTAACTCCAGCAGCGCTAAATGCTTTTATTTGGTGATATATAGAAGCACATTCAAGGCCACCCCCATTTCTTCTATTTTGCTAGGCAAGTCCTATCCATCTTTTGGTTTTCAGCCTGAGCTTCATTCGGCTGCCTTTTGTTTCCTCTATTTCTTCAGTCTCAGTATATGCTTTCTCCTAAATATGCGCTCACTATTGTTCTAAATAATTACTGACTGGTAATTTGTTCTTATCTTGATTTGGTTCACAGATTCAAAGGGTAGCTTCATGGCAATCAGAGAGCACCATGCTATCTTCCTGTTTAGAATAGTATATAGTATACAGCTTATGGTCAAGATCTTTGTAAGATGTTCAAGTGAAATGGCTAATTATACTAAGACCGAGTTGTAAATGGTTCAAAATAATATACTCCATTCTATTTCTATTGTGGTCTTTTATATAGCTGCTCCTCTCTACTTCACGAATTACCTAAATTCACACCCCAAATATAGACAGTACCCATGGCTTGCATTAGTCTATCCAGTGTGAAAATGATCACCTTATTAAAATCAACCACAGGGACTCTATTTACTGTGCAGGGGACTGGTGAGATAGCCCAGTGACATCAGGAACATAGAATTCAACATAAAGTTAGCTAGTCAAACTACTCGAAACAAATACGGCACTTACATCTTGACTGTAGGGAAATCATGTCTTCTATCTGTAAGCCTAGCCCAATACCTAAGCCTGTTAAAGTACTAGGTCTTGGGAAAGACCCACTACTACCACTTCCCTAATCCAATGGAATCCCTGACTTCAATAAGAATACTTATTCATACATCCAGATAAACTGAGCTCTCACTTCTCAACAAAGCTCTCCCTGCAACAGGGAGATAACTTTAGAAAGTTAAATCTGGTCAAAATGCAAAGAAAAACTGACTCTGGGGTTACCACCCCCTATATATACACAATACAAGCTCTACACCTAGGGCTCAAGGAATGTCACAGAGGAGGGGTGGAAAGGCTGTAATAGCCTGAAGGTGTTCTATATGTGACGGAGAAGGGGGCAGCCATGGAATATAGCTGCCTAAAGAAGACCTGAACAATTAAAAGACCAATAGATATGTCAGCACAGATGAGGGAATCTCAAGGGGACTCCATCCTAAATGAAGAGCTACAAGCGCTTAACATTTGTCAAGACAGGAGTATGAATCATCCTTAATCATCCCCAATGATGAGCCCCCTACTTGATTATCTAATACCAAGTGGTTAGCCATATGATATACTGTGTGTGTATGTGCACGAGTGTGCATGCCTGTGTGTGCGTGCATGTGTGTGTATGAGAACGAGAGAGAGAGAGAGAGAGAGAGAGAGAGAGAGAGAGAGAGAGAGAGAGATGAAGAGAAAGACAGAAAAAGGGAACATGAATTTGAGAGACTTAGGATGCCATCGGAAAGGTACCATGGAGGAAAAGGGAGAAAAGGATACAGTTATATCATATTTTATTAAGTCCTTCCCTTCAGGGATCAGGGAACCCCACAGAAGTGGGGGGATTGCTGGAGTTAGAGGGGATGAAGGACTCTAAAACATGGCCCACCAACTCAACTATGCAGGGCTCAAATAGGCTCATGGAGTCGGGAGGGGCAAGCACAGGGCCTACACGGTCTGCACCAGGTCCTCTATGTATGTTATGGCTGTTAGCTTAGAGTTTTTGTGGGACTCCTAACAATGGATGTGGGTATGTCTTTGACTCTTTTGCTTGATCTTGAGATTCGTCTCATCCTGTTGGGTTGCTTTATCCAGCATTTCACAAGATTCTTCTCCATTCTCTGTCTTTTATTTTCCTGTTATTTCCTCTTTCAGAATGTCTTCTGAGCCTGGAAGGGAGTTGCTTCAGGGGTACAGATGCCCTGTTCAATGCTGAGCGCTCAGCAGTCACTTGTTCTCAGTACTTGGAATGGCTGAATCTCCACATTATGGGTGGGCCTGTTCTTCACGTGCTGACAGAGAGATGAATGGCATGCATTTTGAAACAATGAATGTTACTGAGCATGTTGGTTCTCCCTAAGGAACTGAGATAAGCAGAGATGACCGCTTCATATCATTCTGACACATTCACTTAATACAGTGGTTCTCACACTTCCTAATGCTCCAATAGGTTAATACAGTTCCTCATGTTGTGGTGACCCCTCAGTCATGAACTTATTTCATTGCTAGTTCACAATAAATTTGCCACTGTTATGAATCATAATGTAAATATCTGATATGCAGGACAACGGATCTGCAACACCCGAAGGTTTGTGACCCCCAGTTGAGAACAAACTCACATTTGTTTTCTTCCTGTTATTTTTGAAAAGGAACAAATTTTGCTCAATATTTCAAGTTTGTGAAAGACATAATTTTCAGTCAGAAAACTGGACTGTAAATGATCCTGAATTACAGTAAAATGATGACAGAGAACATGACAATAGAGATTATGGTGAAAGAATTCAATATTTATCAGAAAAGAGCCCACCTGGCTCCAGGAGTTGACTGTCATTATGAGGGGAGGGGGTACTAGTTGAGATTTTCAAACAAAATATCAAATTCTAGATAACTCAATCTTATTTTCTAGAAAAAACTTTTATTAGTCCCATAATATTATATCTGTAGGTATATCAGACCCATGTGCAGAAACTTTATAATTATATTTTAATATGTTTCAAAGAAAAAAGTTATGTATCCAAATTCAATCCATTACTGCTCTGATTAAAATTTAAATTTTAATTTCTGCACTGGATATAGTCTCTTATATGCAGTTAATAAAGAATAATATTGCTGAATCCCTAGTGTTTCTATCGCAGAAATGTATGTGTGTAAAGAAGATAAAATGCTTAATGAAGAGTTAAAATTTCATGTTCAGAGGTTGGGGCCATCTGCTTCATGCAGGAAAACTTGCTGTGACTTACACTCTAGACTTCATGTCTCAGGAAAGTTAGAAACTCAAAAGCAGCATGGCTCCATTTTGCAAACAATCATGCTATTAAAATCAGTGTGCACAACAGCTTTCAGGGAAAGCACAGAGGATGTAATCCAAAATTTTACTCCATGAATTGAACCAAAAGCATTTTAAATAATATTTCAGTTCTCTTTTGACATTATTATACTTGAATTTCTCCAGCAATTGCAGCGAATGTATTTTTAACTTTAACAAACAGTACGATTTAATGTATTTCTGTTTGACATAATGAAATTGTATAACTCCCACCACTTTCTACTTTTTTGATATTATATAAGAAGCCTGTAATTTTATATGCCAGAGAAGACAGAACACCTGAGAATAAGTGCCTATTCAAGTCTTGGAGAGCAAGAGCTGAAGGTGCAGGATGCATTGGCAAAGTAGCTCAGGTCAAAAGTCGCGAGAAAACAAGTGCTGCTTGAATATGCACTGCTGAAATGTGTTCTCCTGATTACACCTTAGATCTCACTTTTCTCACAAACTGTCACTGGTATTCATGCGAGATCTGTCAGTGCTCAGACAGTCAATGCACTGACCTAATGTTTCCCCATTTCCAACATGGGATATTTGAAACTAGGCTTTTTAAAAAATTGGAAATGACATTTGAAACATAAATAAATGTTTCTAATTACTATTATCTGGATAATGAGATATGATACAAAATGTTTAAAATCACTAAAATGAAGTGCCGGAAGCATGGCTCTCCAGCATATCATTTTTTCAAGTAAAGATTGCAAAAGAACAAGGGGGCTATATTATTTAACGCAAAACTGATTTTTATAGTTTTGAAATTTATAAGGTAAAAGTTATACTGTTATCAAATTATACTAAGAATGATAAGACACAAATAAAATATTTGCCAAAATTTTGTTTGATTTCTGCTGTGAACTTCATATGCAAGCACTGCTTCTATCATCAAGAGAAACTCTAGATGGTAGGGACAGTCTGGAATGAATTGCCACCTTTCAAACTGCCACTTCAATTGAAATACCCCAGGAAATTCCTGCCATTGCCTTTCCTATCTCATTCTTGAGGGAAACCCTTTACTGTCCTTGGGATTTCGAGTATTGGTCCTCCTCCTTGGAAACAAAACATTGAAATATTCTGTATGAATGCACTGGAGTTGTTTCATGATGATTGGGCCTCCTAGAAAGGTTTAAGATGTATGAAAACATGACCAGCTACCTTAGAAGTTTCCACCGAGAACTAGATCGTGGTCCTGTTAATCTTTGAAGGCAAATTCAACAATAGCCTAGATTGTCCTTAGAAGTAAATTGCAATGTCTATTCCAAAGTGTTTTCAAGATATCTGAAAAACTATATTTGATTTTAACCTGCAAAAAGACAGAAGTTATGGGACTGACAGAAAAATGGATGCAATTTCAGGTCATATTATATTAAGCTTTGTTGCTTGGTTTATGTCAACTTGATACAATCTAGAGCAGTCTGAGAAGAGGGAACCCCAATTGAGAAAATGCCCCAATCAGATTGGTCTATAGGCAAATCTGTGGGTCATTTCTTGACTTATAATTGACAAGGCAATGCACAACCCACAGTGGGCAAGTTAGTGAAGAGCATTCTTCTACGGCCTCTGCTTCAGATCCTGCCTCCAGATTCTCGCCCTGATATCCCTGGATTATAGACTAACCCTTTCCTCCCCCCCCCCCCGTTGTTTTGGGCCATGCTGTTTTATCATGGGCATGGCTATAGAAAGCTAAGACGTAAGCAAATAAGTCACAATCAGAAAGGCAAATACCACATTCTCTTATTTGTAGGCACTAAATTGAAAAGACACATGAAATCCTGTGTGTATATAACTCATGAAGGTAAAAGTGAAACGTCTAGAAGAACAGAGGAAAAGAGAGTGGAGATGGGACAGAAAAGACAGAAACACGGGGTTAGGGAAGCATGATCAACATACATTGTATATGTGTATGAAAATGTCCTTAAGAAGCACATTACTATGTACAATGAATATAAGCCAATAAAATATTTTAAAAAGTAGAACAAGAGGGAGGCCCTCTCTTGTTGACTACAATAAAGAAAACAAACTTGAGCAAAGGACAGACCACAGAAAAAAAAAACTCCCTAATTGGTTTTCTATTAAATACAATGTCATGAATATTTTCATGTCAATAGCTATACATTTCTTAATTCTTTTTTCTATTGAATAATATTTTGTGGCAATCAAGTACCAAAACTTTTGGTCTTCAATGGCACTGGGCTTCTAATTTGTTACTTGTATGTTGATAATAGAATTTTACTCTAATAAGGGAATAAACCTCAGTCATGTAAAAATATTAATGTTAGGCTACATCTAAAGGGAAGAAATGCTTGGCCAATGGGTTGTTCTTGTCTCTAATTTCTTTAAAGGATTCGTACCAGAGTACTTTCTGAGCTGGGGTTCTTACCCATATGTATGTTGGCTTACATTATTGTCAGTATTATCATGGCCTCTTAATTGTTGTCCATCTGGCAGATAAAAATTTTAGACTCATATGTCGTTCCTGGGTTACAAACAAGATCAATAATTTCTTTTCTAATATTTATTCATCTTAGTTCCTTTGTGAACTGTATGCTCAAATATTTACACACTGATGTCCACAGTTGCTACAACACCTCATATTTGATCGACAATGTATAAGGGTTCTCCCTTCTTAACAAACAATCTCTGTTCCTCCTTTAATATTGTTTAGTAATATAACATACACTGGACAAGGTAAGGCTGTATGGTTTGCCATGCACTTCTCTGAAGATTCTCAGCCTCCTTTTACACCATGATCATCTTAAGCTTTCAACTGAATTTCATGTATTTAACTAATGACCAAAATTTTAGAGTCAAAACTACTGATCAGTTTTATTCTTTCTATATTGACATACAGTCTTTTTCTGCTGCCCTAGCTAGATCCTCTGCACAAAATTTTACAAAATTTTTGCCACGCTATTCTAGCTTTTTTAGCAATTTCAAACTTTTAGGAAATCAATTCTCACTTTATGATTATGAGATGCCTCATGTAGATTTTGAAACTATGGCTTACTAAGTCAAGGAAATTCACTTCTAACTTCTTGAGATTATTTGACAAATGGAAACACAGTTTCTCTAGCACTCACTGATGATCACACTAATAATTCTTTCAATCAATAAAAAAATAGAAAATTACCTTAATACATTATTAGAAACTAAAGTATCCTTTCTTCTTATGGTAAGCTCTATTAAGTTTCAAATATCTTGTAATAAACTATGCACAACATCCACAGGATATTTTAATATTTATGCTTTGCAATTTAGATGATGTTAAGTAGAATAGTTAATTCAATGTTTCTAAACATTTTTGTATTCTAAAATATATTTAAGACTATATCTTTCTTAATACTACTCTGGGAATATCTCAAAAGTATAGAATATTGTTTTCATTATGATTCCTTTTCAAGTAATAAATATAAATTTTTCTGTATTATCCTCTTAACAATTTTACATCTCCAGGCTGATAGATTTCATTTGACCTTTAGGATTTTCACTGCTTTTCATTTTTTTTTAAATTTTAATTTATTAAAAAACTATCTTTTCTCATTTTACATGCCATTCATTTCCCACTCCCTCTCCTCCTCCTGCTCCCTTCAACTTTCCCAAACTATCTCCCATCTCATCCCCCATCCACTCCTCAGAGAGGGTAAGGCCTCCCATGGGGAGCCAACAAAGTCTAGCGCATTGCTTTGAGGCAGGACCAAGGTTTTCTGCACTATATCTAGACTGAGCAAGGTATCCCTCCAGGGAGAACGGATTCCCAAAAGACAGAACAAGCAGTAGGGATAAATCCTGGTCTCACTGATAGTGACCCCACAGTCTGCCCCAGTCATACAACTGTCACCCACATTCAGAGGGCCTACTTTGGTCCTATGCTGGTTCCCTCACTGTTGGCCAGAGCTTGAAGGCTTTCATTAGCTCAGGTAAACTGTTTCAGTGGGTGTCCCTATCATGGTCTTGACCTCTTTGCTCATATTCTCACTCCTCCCTCTCTTCGACTGGACTTTGGGAGCACAGCTCCACTATGATTTACTGATTTTCAATACACTGTTAACCATGTAACATACCCTGGGTAGTTTCTACTTGGTGGATTTATAAGATTTTCTTTGCCAGGTGGGCAAATCTGTTACAGACTCCCACCCCTGGGACTTTTCATTGTTCTTCATCTTGCTTCTCTCAGGTACCTCATCTGAGAATGTATACATTCCCTCTGCTGAGGAAACTCTCCTATTTATAACCGGAAGGCTCCCATTGTCTTCCATATAAAATCTATTATAATATCTGTGCCTTTGCCGGTAGGCTAAGGGCTCAGGCAAACATCTCTTTTGTACTTGAGGATTTTTATACTGTAGGAAATCTAATTCATCTCTGCGAGCCCTGGACTGCGACACAGAGAGATGGGTGTCTAAGGATGCTCCAGTCTGTGGCTCATTCAAGCTCTATAGGAGATTGTTTCCAGTGAACTTAACTCATACAATGCTATGTGTTATATGAAAAATGTCAGATAGCAATCATAACTTCAATATTCATAAAAAGATAAGAGATGCAATTGTTCAGAAGACTATTATCATATAATCAATAGAATGTGAGAAATTAAAAATCCCAGAGTGGAAAGTTAAAAGGGAAGATGTTCATATAAAGAAAATGATAGATGTATATTTATACTTTCTCAAGGGATATTAGAGACTATATAGTCAGAACATAGGGCATAAGTTTCAGATAGGAAATAGTAGTGAAGCTTTGGGCCGAGGCTATGTGAAGAATATGTGCTTCTTACATCAGACAGAGACTGGGAAGAACAACTGTTTATAAGACATGATGTATGACACAAAATTAAACACTGTTATTTTGGAACCCTCACACAAAACACCAAGGAATAGTAAATAAAATCAAATGTGACTCAACTCCTATGAGATGGCCTGTCACGTTTGAAACATAAAAAGACCCATCTTTGCATGTGGATGAAGAGCATTAAAATCAAGTTCAATCTAAACCTTTCTTGCCAAAATAAAATTCTAATTTATAAAGCACACTATCCTACCTTGAATAATAAGACACTTCTTTTTTGAATGGGGAACTGTAACGTAAAGGTCAAGGCAGCTCCACATATGAACCCACAGCAGTTAGCACGGCAAGTAAAAGATCTGAGCAAGTTCATTCCAGCCAAATCCACGCATGGAGAAGGAAACTGTGCATTTCACCCTACCCCTAGATGAAGGAGCTATTTGAAACTGATAGTCCCTGAAAGGATCAGAGAGTTTTCTTGAAGGGCATAGTCCCTGAGAGGTGGACCTTGCTCTAGTAGACAGCCACACACTTTATAACTGTGGGGCACAACAGACAGATCCTCTCAGGTACTCATACTGACATGATATTCCTAAGAGAGGAGAAGCTCAACAACCACATTCCTAAAGCGGGCCCTCAGAAATAAAGTTCATTTCCACTTCGAGACACTCCACTCCCCGTAGTCTATATATTTTAAACACTTGAAAGTTAAGATTGCATACGACAGCCTTCTGTGTTTTATATAAGGTTCTCTTATTCTCTCTAAGTGAACAGAAAGGCCAAATTATCCACTGATCTTTTTTTACTTTTATTTAAATATAATGGATATAAACTTTATCCATTTAAAGTTTATAAATCAATAGTTTGTAATCTACATATCACCTTGTTTGGTCATCACTACTCTTCAATTCTCCAATATTTCATCACCCTAGACAAGACAACAAAGCATCAGATGTCACTTCTCATCAATTCTATATAATTTCTTTTGGTTTACCTACCATGTATATTATTCTTGGTGTCTTTGATTTATCATAATGTTTTCAAGGTTTATACTGTGACCAATACAGCAGTATTTCAGTCATTTTCATGTCAATTTAATAATCCATTTTGAAAACTAATATATCACAAATCTTTTCTCTATCAGCTACTCATAATTCTGTCTATTTTACTTTCTGCGTATGACTAATAATGCCAGAATGAACATTGTGTACATGTTTGTCTGTGGACATATGTTTCCACTAATTTGGCGATTTGGGAGAGATCTATTGCTGGAAACCTTTTGAGAAGCAGCCAAACTCTCCTGCAGAGCAGCTACATTTTTGTATATTTCTAAGAGCAATTTGTGAGAGCTCCAATTTTTCACAGTCTGTCAAACTTGTTATTGTCCATCTAAGTGACGATAGCCATCCTGCATGGGAACTCATGCCTCATTGTGGCTTGGGCTTTCATTTTCCAGTGACAATGATGTTGGTCTTTTCTTTTCATATGATTGCTAGTCAATTGCACATCTTCTTTAGAAACATTTCTATTGAAATTCTTTACTTACCTTTTAAAATTGCTTTTCAAGGATTTTAAAAGGAAACTTATTACATATGGTTTTATTCTAGCTTTATTTACTGATTAATGTTTTCCAGAAAATTTTTGTTACTAGATGCACTTCAAGTTATGGATTTTAAAAAGCCACATGAACACCCATTTAAAAAGTTTTCTCTTTGTCTTGATAAGTAATAATATTTATGTTGTAAACCGCTTATCACCCATGTCAAATTTAAGCTCAAATCTGACTTAAATGCAATGTCAGCAATCAGTATGAAAATTTAGTAGATCCAACAATGGATGTTTAGGAATACTAATTTACAGACATTGCAAGTCACTGACTAAGATGAGAGGAAGATCAAAGGTAAATGCTGTTAGTGCTGGGAAGTTATCTTCCAATACAACTTTATAGCAGTGATGCTAACACAGCCCTTGTCTTCATAGAGGATCATAAACTTTAAGGCCACTGTAAGTTTACAAAAGAGTGTAATGAGTTGTAGTAAGGGCAGAAAGGGCAGCATCTCCTAGATGAGGCTTACTGACCCAAACTTGTTTCTGATAAGAACCCTTGAAAAAAGTGATATATGCTGAACCATGAAACACTAATAGAAGTTAGCTGGGAAAAAAAAATTAAGAGGATGTATTATTGTTTAAGCCATCCATGACAAAAAAAAACACAAGAAGGTACTAAAATGCAGTACAAATAAGACATTGTAGTAGTTTGTCGTGGTAACAGGTGGAAGGAAATAAAAGAAGTTTTACATGTTCACATGTTAGATTAGGTAGGGAACAGGAAAAAGAGAAATGGGGCTGGAGAAACAAGTAGAAACCAAGCCACCAACAGTTTCTTAGGTCATGGAAGAGGATGCTATTGTCATCATGCTATTCAATCATCTTAGATGGAGAAATATGATCCACTTTGGGCCACCAATATTGCTAGAGATTCATGGTGAAAAGAATGGGTAAGAAGGAGGTAAGGAAAACAATAGGAATATTGGTTTCCAGGGATACAGGTAGGAGGGTATCCCATCTGAACTAGCAAAGGTAAAAGGTACAGATACATAGAAACAGTACTTTCAAAAGAACTTGCTGGATCCTTTATATAACTTTATTTACATGTTTTCAAGTTTGGTTACAAGACTGGAAATACAGGGGCAGGGGAAGCCTACATTCTATGGGTAATGAGAAGTAAACTATGGCCACATAGATAAAATATGGTGTATGGCATCACCTTCCTCTCTCAATCTCTTCCCACATACAAAGAGAACATGCTAATAATTTCTGACTTTGAACTAGGAAATACCTCTCAGGTGCTTCTTAAGATTCCAGGCTTCAGCACCCTGTCTGTATATACTAGACTAATTCGTGATGTAAGTATAGTTCCCCAAGTGTTGAATTCGCTAGTCAATCTCTGTAGACTTCTAGCATGTTGATACTCCTTTCTAGACTGAAATTCCTGGTTCATTGAACAGCATGAACTATCCCAAAAGGTTTACCATGTGATGCCATATTATGAAAATATCCCTTACCATTCTAAGAGACTAAAACTTTTTTGCTGGACCTCAAAGCCGAAGTTAATAATACAACATAAAAATCACTTAAGAGTTAAGACTGGTAGCCTACTCTGTACTCCAACAGTTTGTTTAACCTGCTTTCAGAAGAGAAAAATGGAACAATAAACCTCACTTGCCTTGGGTTTCCCATGTAGTCAGCTTTTACAACCTAAGCTAATGCATAGGTGCGACCTTACTCTATGTACTCCTCCGTGTCCCTGGCCCAGAACAATGCATGTGTATCATTTGCTGAAAGCAAGAAACACAGAAGTTGAAACAAAATTTCAAAACCTACCATAAGTTTTGAAAGCAATATTTAAGGATTTTGGTTGATAAATAATGCTTGTTCTCTAGGTCACTTGGGATCAATTGGAGTCAGTGACTTTATCTCTTATGAAACTCTGTTAAAGATTTCTTTATAGATTTCTCATCCATTCCCCATTGATGCTTTCTATGCTGATCAATAAAGACAGAGTGAAGCCCTTTGTGAATGAGAAGCACACACTGACACAGACAAACAGAAGATACCCACACAGGGATACAGATGCCCAAAATAGCTTTCAGGCAGGTAGAGTTTCAGACTGGTGCCAAGAGAAGGGGAAAGACATGGAGAGTATAAAGTAGAGAATTCAAACATGGACTCACTCTTGCTTAAATGACTCTAAGGGAAAAATGCTTTTATGCTTTTCCATCACTGGACATCAGTGTATTATTCGTAATTCAAGGTAAATCACTAATGTGTATAATCCACACAGTTTACCTTTCAGAATAAGAGCCTACTGCTCATCAAGACTTATCAAACATATCTGATACAAGAGTTACTTCCTATTAAATGCACACACCTTGTGACTGCAGCTCTAGCTGACGATTAAAGGTGACAGATACTCACCTCATATCCACAACACATAGGTGTATGACTTAGTAAATGCTGCTAATCATTCTGATATTTATCATACTTATCTAATGTATTAACCGATAGTAAAACCTTTGTCAAGCAGATAAAATGTCATTAGGAGGAAATTTTCACAAAATGAAAAAAAAATAGATACATGTTTCTTTTTTCTACAAGGAAATGGATATTTAAAAGAACAGAAACACATATGTCCAAGAAAAGAGGGAACATTGAGGGATTGGGTATTTCTGGATGAAATAAAGTGGAATTTGAACTGCATGAGGTACTAATGGCAGAATTTAAATTGAAATAGAATACTGAGATAACTATTAGGCTTTTGAACACTGAAAACCCATCATATTATATATTTTAACTATTGTTTAAGTTGGATACAGAGTTGATCTTAAAAACTTAAATATTTATATAGTATAATTGATGCAATTTAGAAGTTACCTGAATGTTCTGTTCTGATAGTCTTTGGTTTCAGGAAGGTAACATAATCAAACATCCTCATAATATAGAATACTCATTTTTAAAGAATCACTAATCTTGTAAATGGACAGTTAAACCCACTTAGCATGTAGTAGAGTGGGATTATAGCGAATTTATATTGATTGGAAGATGTGGTTTTATGCAACATCAACTTTTACAACAGCATTCTGGTATGTCGTCTTTTCAATTTTCATTTCAATACTTCAAATTGTCATTAAGCAAATTCGCTTTGTGGTAAATTCGGAACTAGAGAAAACCTGCTGATTAGCATCTCCTGTGGAAGAACATCAATTACAGGCTAAAGTTGGTGGGTATGTCAGTCTATTCAGGATTGAGAGTGTACTGCAATATTACTAACAGTAAAGAAGTAAGAAAAACACATGACCCACTCCCTCCGAATAAAAGAAAAGCATAAAATAAAATCTACAGGAAAACTGAAGGTAATAGAATAAGAACTTACAGCATTTACCAACTTAACCATTCCACAAAATCTCTCATTTATAAAGAAATTTATAAAATTATAAAATCTAAAATGAAGTCTCACATAAAAATGCAAGGAAATGATAAGCATAAACACTAAGAATACAAAAAGAAAAGTTCAGCAAGGACCATATGGAGGTTTTCTATGCTTACTATATTTGTCATTCTTTAGTAGAATGGTTGGTGTATTAAGGTTCCATGGAAACAAAGCCAATAGAAAGATACAGACAGAAGATAGACAGGCAGAAATACAGATGAACAAATGGAGAGGGTAGATATAATAGACTTGAATATGGATAAAAATTATCATAATGATTGATGCAAACTATTACGGAATACTTGAAAGTCAAAGAACTTCACTCAGCAAGCTCAGGGCCAGGCAATCCAATAGCACAGTTGAAGTCCAAGGCCAAGACTAAAGGGTGAAGGCTGATGAACCAGATTTATAACAGAAGCTGAAAAAGAAAACTCTTTCTTGCCCTGCCCTCTCATTTCAGTCAGGCTTTCAATAGATGTGATGATATGTAACCACATTAGGGAGGATCATCTGCCTTACTCAATATGGCAACAGACTCATGGTCAGTACAATGAATATGTAACCAAGTATCTGGATAACTGTGGCCCAGGAAAAATAGCACATAAAATTAACCATCCTCACAGTTGGTTATACCAACAGCCACTAAAATTCAGAATTGCTTCTTAAAATTGCTTTATTCTCTTTTTATTGTCTTATATGTTTAGCAAAAGATAAAATAACCATGCTAAAATATATTACTAAAGCAGCAAGATTCATGTAAGATCAAGACCGTAAAATAAATACCAAATAGAAAAAAATCGGCTTTTGAGTAAATACAAGGAAACAGACTCCCTTTCCCAAAGTCTGGAATTTGCTGTTTCTGTCTTAAGAATCTGTTGGCCTTAGAATCTGTTTTCATAGTGAGGAAGCAATAACTGTACTCTGGAGAAACCAGGCAAAAATGAACATGCCCAAGTAATTAAATTGAAGCATCATAGGTATGGTGTGGTTATCACGTATCCTAGAGGTGCTGCGATGTGAAGGGTACTCCAGTTCTGGGATACTTTCCCCAAGACACACAACTTTGGTGTAATCATGAGAAAAAGCAATTACATAGAGAGGACCAAGAGACATCCTCAAGATAATGTCTATATTATCTTCAAGGCCATTAAAGTCATGGAAAAACAAGCAGAACAAAACAGAAACAATAAGGGGCAATACGACAACAACAAATCCAAAATAAAGCATGAAATCAAGAATACCTGTCACAGACCAGAGGAAACACAGAAGACAGGACAAGTAATTGCATTTTGGCATGTTACCTATGGTCCTGAGACAGAAACGGGACAATGACAGACAGGAACTTGATGGATTCCCATCTTATGCCAATGTTGATTTCCTCATTTAAACAGATGAACATGGCAATAAGGAAGACACCATTAGGGGAGAATGAATCTGAGCAACGTGAACTGTGTTTACAGTTTTTGCTACTTTTCTATAGACCTAAAGCTATTCTGAAATAAAATAGCCTGCTCAAAAACTACACTGAGTTTTGACTATGACACCTCTGCAATGGTTTTATCAGCTAAGGGCAGCATGATTTCTAAGTCAGAAAGATTCGCTATGCAGCCTCCTTCCTCTGCATGTTAAGTACTCTAGGACACCAAAAATAGATTTCAGTCCTCAGAGATGGCAAACCAAGACCCTGCTCAGCAGTAAATGTCTTAAAAGCATAAAACCAGCAAGATTGGAGATTTACACATGAGATAATCGTGAGATTGCTGTTGACCTTGAAGGCCAAGGTGAATCTACTAGTCTCAATATACAAACACGAAGTATTTGTAATTACTTGTAATAAGGAGGAAAGACAGTCAATAAAGGCTTAAAATTAAATAAACATATTTCATTAAAGTTTGATCATAATTGCTATAATATCGTATTGTATTGTCTAATGTTTTCTAAAAAGCTAAGAAATGTAAGAAAATGCTAGCTAATATTTTTAAAGGGATATTTTAATGGTTTAAGCTGAAGATAGCATGCCCTTAGGCTATACTGCAATATTAAGGAATTAAGAGAATAATGATTGCACAACTATGAAACTAGATCCAATCCACACAATGTAAAGAAAGAAGGAAATTCCAGAGTTGCAAGCATCCTGCTCTCTTCCTTGGTGTTCAGAAGCTACTGCACATACAGCACAAGAACTAGATTCATAACATTTTAACTTGGAAATTCCTCAAATGCACTCAGTCCTTAAAGGCAGTAATAAGCTTTATTTTTTCCAAAATGGAAATCCAATTTTGAAGTTTGTTGATCATGAACAAGTATTTTTAGGATGACCTTTATATCATGATACATCTGTTTAAAATAGGAAATCAACATTATCATAGAATGGGAATTTACCAGTTTTTCTAAAGGCTATTTTTAAGAACCACAGCAAACTTTTACCATGTCAGTATAACTCGAACTGATGAATATGTATGATAAACACATCTTGACTAATCCATTTGCCAGTATATGTATACTTAGTTGTATTTCTCATGTTCTGGATTATTGAAGAGTAAGCCAGTCTTCATAGGTAAATTCCCAAAAATAAATACAACTTATAGGTGGGAAATTCAAACTAAGAAAAATCTCATATGGTGTCAACACATCATCATCTGAATTAAATTTAGACTTTTATTTCATTTATAAACAGTGTTAACTAGGAAATAGAGAAAAACAATTTTAAACTCCCCAGTTTTACTCTAAACAAGAATGTGCAGGGAGATGCTGAGAGAAACAATTAATAAATGGGGCCTCCTGAAACTGAGAAGCTTCTGTAAAGCGAAGGATACAGTCAACAAGACAAAACAGCAGCCTACCGAATGGGAAAACATCTTCAACAGCAGCACATGAAACAAAGTACTGATCTCCAAAATATACAAAGACTAAAGAAATTGGTCATCAAAAGAACAAATAATCCAATTTAAAAATGGGGTACAAACTTAAACAGAGAACTCTCAACAAATAAACATGAAATGGCTGAAAGACACTTAAGGAAATGCTCAACATCCTTAGTCATCAGAGAAATGCAAATCAAAACAACTCTGTGATTCCATCTTATACCTGAATGGCCAAGATCAAAAACACTGATGACAACTTATGCAGGAGAAGATGTGGGACAAAGGGGACACTCCTGCATTGCTGCTAGGAGTGCAAACTGGTACAACCACTTTGGATATCAGTATAGCAATTTCTTAGGAAATTAGGAAACACTTTTCTCAAGACCCAGCAATATCACTTTTGGGTATATATCCAAAGGATGCTCAATCATACCACAAGGACATGTACTCAACTCTGTTCATAGCAGCACTGTTTGTCATAGCTGAACCTGGAAACAACCTAAATGCCCCTTGACTGAAGAATGGATAAGGAAAATGTGGTACATTTACACAATGGAGTACTACACAGCAGAAAAAAATGACATCTTGCTACACTTCCTGATCAACCTACAGGGCTACACTGCCCGGTACCTCCTCTCTCTTCCTATCCCATCCAGCTTACATCCAGATCCCCCCACCCTCTGTTTCTCTTCCCCCTCCCTTCCCTGGTGGCAGAGAGCCTCCCTGCTCTGCCTGCTTGGGCGCTGGGTCCCAACCCCAAGCGTAGGGTAAAGGGGAGCTCGGGGGCTTCTTTGTCCCCATAGCCCGCCTGCAGCAAGCAGGGTGGGCCCTTTGTCTGCGAGCGAACCAAGCAGCACGGAGTTTCATCAGGGCACCTAGTGAGACATCATTGTGGTGAGCGAGTGCTGCGGCACCCGGGAACAGCCCGCCTACACTTCCTGATCAACCTACAGGGCTACACTGCCCGGTACCTCCTCTCTCTTCCTATCCCATCCAGCTTACATCCAGATCCCCCCACCCTCTGTTTCTCTTCCCCCTCCCTTCCCTGGTGGCAGAGAGCCTCCCTGCTCTGCCTGCTTGGGTGCTGGGTCCCAACCCCAAGCGTAGGGTAAAGGGGAGCTCGGGGGCTTCTTTGTCCCCATAGCCCGCCTGCAGCAAGCAGGGTGGGCCCTTTGTCTGCGAGCGAACCAAGCAGCACGGAGTTTCGATCAGGGCACCTAGTGAGACATCATTGTGGTGAGTGAGTGCTGCGGCACCCGGGAACAGCCCGCCTACACTTCCTGATCAACCTACAGGGCTACACTGCCCGGTACCTCCTCTCTCTTCCTATCCCATCCAGCTTACATCCAGATCCCCCTACCCCCTGTCTCCCTCCATCCCTCCCTTCTTGGAGCAGAGTGCCGCCCTGTTCAGCCTGCCTGGGCGCTGGGACTGAACCCGAAGGTGAGTGCAAAGGGGAAGGTGGTAGCTCCTTTGTCTCCATAACCTGCCTGCAGCAAGCAGGGTGGGCCTTTGTTTGGAAGCTAACCAAGCAGCAAGGAGATCGGAACTGGACTCCAGGAGAAACATCACGGGGGAGTGACATCACTTGGAAGGTACATCAGTTGGCAAGAAGACCTGATCCTGTAAAAGAAGATCCATAGGAGAATATTGGAAGGAAGAGATGGGGAGACGCCAATGCAAGAATTCACCCAACAATCTGAAGAACAACACGAAACCACCAGAAGCCAGCGACCTCACAACAGGAGGACATGAACACCTTAATCATGAAGAAGGAGAAAAAAACTGACTTCATGACAGTGATTGACACCCTTAAACAGCATATAAAAAACGCCCTTATAGAAATGGATGAGAAGTATAACAGAAAGTTCGAGGAATTGAGTAAATCAGTGAATGATACCCTAGGAAAGCAAGGAAAAACAATCAAGCAGATAATGGAAACAGTTCATGATTTGAAAAATGAAATGGAGGCAAAGAAGAAAACACAAACAGAGGGCCGGCTGGACATGGAAAATCTAGGTAAACGAATAGAGACTACAGAAACAAGCATAACCAGCAGAATACAAGAGATAGAAGAAAGAATCTCAGAGTCTGAGGATAACATAGAGAAAATAAACGCACTGATCAAAGAAAACAGCAAGTCCAACAAACTCTCATCACAAAACATTCAGGAAATATGGGACACAATAAAAAGACCAAACCTAAGAATAATTGGAGTAGAAGAAGGAGAAGAAGTGCAGCTCAACGGTCCAGAAAATATACTTAACAAAATTATAGAAGAAAACTTTCCCAACCTGAAGAAGGATGTACCTATGAAGGTTCAAGAGGCATACAGAACCCCAAATAGGCTGGATCAAAAAAAAAACATCCCCTCGCCATATAATAATCAAAACACAAAATATACAGAATAAAGAAAGAATATTAAGAGCCGCAAAGGAAAAAGGCCAACTTACTTATAAAGGTAAACCTATCAGACTTACACCTGACTTCTCTATGGAAACCATGAAAGCCAGAAGGTCCTGGATAGATGTACTGCAAAAACTAAGAGACCATGGATGCAAGCCCAGACTACTATATCCAGCCAAGCTTTCGTTCACCATAAATGGAGAAAACAAAATTTTCCAGGATAAAAACAAATTTAAGCAATACGTAGCCACAAATCCAGCCTTACAGAAAATAATGGAAGGAAAATCACTAACCAAGGAGTCCAACAAAGACCTCAATAACTCAGACATCTAGAGACCCTTCACCAGCGCAACTCAAAGAAGGGAAACACACAAACCCTACTACTTAAAAAGTGACCGGAGTTAACAACCACTGGTCATTAATATCACTTAATGTCAATGGACTCAACTCACCTATAAAAAGGCACAGGCTAAGAGACTGGATACGAAAACAGGATCCAACATTCTGCTGTCTACAAGAAACACACCTCAACCACAAAGACAGGCACCTACTCAGAGTAAAGGGCTGGGAAAAGGCTTATCAAGCAAATGGACCTAAGAAACAAGCAGGTGTGGCCATACTAATTTCTAACAAAGTTGACTTCAAACTTAAATCAATCAAAAGAGATGGAGAGGGACATTTTATACTCATAACAGGAAAAATTCATCAGGAAGAAATCTCAATCCTGAATATCTATGCCCCTAATATAAAAGCACCCACGTATGTAAAAGAAACATTGCTAAAATTCAAGGCAGCCATCAAACCGCACACACTAATAGTAGGAGACTTCAACACTCCTCTTTCACCAATGGACAGGTCAATCAGACAGAAACCTAACAGAGAAATTAGAGAATTAATGGAGGTAATGAAGCAAATGGACTTAACAGACATCTATAGAATATTCCACCCAAATAGGAAAGAATATACCTTTTTCTCTGCAGCTCATGGAACCTTCTCGAAAATTGACCACATACTTGGTAACAAAGCTAACTTACACAGCTACAAAAAAATATTACTAACCACCTGTGTCTTATCAGACCACCATGGATTAAAGTTAGAATTCAACAACAATGCTACCCCCAGAAAGCCTACAAACTCATGGAAACTGAACAGTCAACTACTGAACCATACCTGGATTAAGGAGGAAATAAAGAAAGAAATTAAAGTCTTCCTTGAATTCAATGAAAATAAAGAAACAACATACTCGAACTTATGGGACACTATGAAAGCAGTCCTGAGAGGAAAGTTCATAGCACTAAGTGCCCACTTAAAGAAAACAGAGAAAGCACATATTGGAGACTTAACAGCCCACCTGAAAGCTCTAGAAAAAAAAGAAGCAGACTCACCTAGGAGGAGTAGAAGACTGGAAATAATCAAACTGAGGGCTGAAATCAACAAAATAGAAACACAAAAAACAATCCAAAGAATCAATGAATCAAGAAGCTGGTTCCTGGAAAAAATCAACAAGATTGACAAACCCCTATCCAAACTAATCAAACGGCAGAGAGAAAATTTGCAAATTAATAAGATCAGAAATGAAAAGGGGGACATAACCACAAACACAGAGGAAATTCAGAGAGTCATTAGATCTTACTACAAAAGCTTGTATGCCACTAAACTGGAAAATGTAAAAGAAATGGACACTTTCTTAGATAAATACGATTTACCAAAATTAAATCAGGACCAGGTGAACAAGCTAAACAGACCTGTCAGTCGCGAAGAACTAGAAGCTGTTATCAAAAACCTCCCTACCAAAAAAAGCCCAGGGCCAGATGGTTTCAATGCGGAATTCTACCAGAACTTCCAAGAAGACCTAATACCTATACTCCTCAATGTATTCCACAATATAGAAACAGAAGGGTCATTACCAAATTCCTTTTATGAAGCTACAGTTACTCTGATACCAAAACCACACAAAGACTCAACCAGGAAAGAGAATTACAGGCCAATCTCACTCATGAATATCGACGCAAAAATCCTCAACAAAATACTGGCAAACCGAATCCAAGAACACATCCGAAAAATTATCCATTATGATCAAGTAGGCTTCATTCCTGAGATGCAGGGCTGGTTCAACATACGAAAATCTATCAATGTAATCCATCATATAAATAAACTGAAAGAAAAAAACCATATGATCATTTCATTAGATGCTGAAAAAGCATTTGACAAAATTCAACATCCATTTATGTTAAAAGTCTTGGAGAGATTAGGGATACAAGGGTCATACCTAAATATAATAAAAGCTATATACAGCAAGCCGACAGCTAACATCAAATTAAATGGAGAGAAACTCAAAGCCATCCCGCTTAACTCAGGAACACGACAAGGCTGCCCACTTTCGCCATACCTCTTCAATATAGTGCTGGAAGTTCTAGCAATAGCAATAAGACAGCATAATGGGATCAAGGGGATTCGAATTGGAAATGAAGAAGTTAAACTTTCGTTATTCGCAGATGATATGATAGTGTACATAAGCGACCCCCAAAATTCCACCAAAGAACTTTTACAGCTGATAAACAGCTTTAGTAATGTGGCAGGATACAAGATCAACTCCAAAAAATCAGTCGCCCTCCTATACTCAAAGGATATGGAAGCAGAGAGGGAAATCAGAGAAGCTTCTCCATTCACGATAGCCACAAACAGCATAAAATATCTTGGGGTAAATCTAACCAAGGAAGTGAAAGATCTATTTGACAAGAACTTTAAGGCATTGAAGAAAGAAATTGAAGAGGATACCAAAAAATGGATGGACATCCCTTGCTCTTGGATTGGGAGGATCAACATAGTAAAAATGGCAATTCTACCAAAGGCAATTTATAGATTCAATGCAATCCCCATCAAGATCCCATCAAAATTCTTCACAGATCTGGAGAGGACAATAATCAACTTTATATGGAAAAACAAAAAACCCAGGATAGCCAAAACAATCCTATACAATAAAGGATCTTCTGGAGGCATTACCATCCCTGACTTCAAACTCTATTACAGAGCTACAGTAATGAAAACAGGGTGGTACTGGCATAAAAACAGAGAAGTCGACCAATGGAATCGTATAGAAGACCCGGACTTTATCCCACAAACCTATGAACACCTCATTTTCGATAAAGGAGCTAAAAGTTTACATTGGAAGAAAGAAAGCATCTTCAACAAATGGTGCTGGCACAACTGGATGTCAACCTGTAGAAGAATGAAAATAGACCCATATCTATCACCGTGCACAAAACTCAAGTCCAAATGGATTAAAGACCTCAATATCAGCCCGAAAACACTGAACCTGATAGAAGAGAAAGTGGGCAATACCCTACAACAGATGGGCACAGGCGATCGCTTCTTAGGTATAACCCCAGAAGCACAGACATTAAGGGCAACATTGAATAAATGGGACCTACTAAAACTGAGAAGCTTCTGTAAAGCAAAGGACACTGTCACTAAGACACAAAGGCAACCTACTGACTGGGAGAAGATCTTCACCAACCCCGCAACAGACAAAGGTCTGATCTCCAAAATATATAGAGAACTCAAGAAACTAGACTTTAAAATGCTAATTAACCCAATTAAAAAATGGGGCGCTGAACTGAACAGAGAATTCTCAACAGAAGAAGTTCAAATGACCAAAAGACACTTAAGGTCATGCTCAACCTCCTTAGCGATCAGGGAAATGCAAATCAAAACAACTTTGAGATATCATCTTACACCTGTAAGATTGGCTAAAGTCAAAAACACCAAGGATAGCCTTTGCTGGAGAGGCTGTGGAGGAAGGGGTACCCTCATCCATTGCTGGTGGGAATGCAATCTTGTGCAACCACTGTGGAAGTCAGTGTTTCGGTTTCTCCGGAAATTCGGGATCAACCTACCCCTGGACCCAGCAATACCACTCTTGGGAATTTACCCAAGAGATGCTCTATCACATGTCAAAAGCATTTGTTCAACTATGTTCATAGCAGTATTATTTGTAATAGCCAGAACCTGGAAACAACCTAGATGCCCTTCAATGGAAGAATGGATGAAGAAAGTATGGAATATATACACACTAGAGTACTACGCTGCGGTAAAAAACAATGACTTCTCGAATTTTGCATGCAAATGGATGGAAATAGAAAACACTATCCTGAGTGAGGTATCCCAGGCCCAAAAAGACGAACATGGGATGTACTCACTCATAATTGGTTTCTAGCCATAAATAGGGTTCATGGAGTCTACAATAGGCGAATCTAAAGAAGCTAAGTAAGAAGGTGAACCCAAGGAAAAACATATAGTTATCCTCTTGGATAAGGGAAGTAGACAAAATTGCCGGGGGGAAAATGGGATCTTGGGGGTGGGGTGGGATGGGGGTTAGGGGAGATGGGGAGAGAAAAGGTAGAAGGGAAGGAGGGTGGACTTGGGGAAACAGGAGGATCGGGATAAAGGAAGGTTGGATAGGGGAGCACGGAACCACAATTCTTAGTTAAGGGACCCACTTTAGGGTGGGCAGGAGACTTGACCCTAGAGGGGCTCCCAGGTGCCCAAGCTGAGGTCCCCAGTTAGTTCCCTGGGCAGCTGAGGATAGGGAACCTGAAATGACCCTACCCTAGAGCAATACTGACGAATATATTGCATACCATCCTAGAACTTACATCTGGCGATGGATGGAGATAGAGACAGAGACCCACACTGGAGCACTGGACTGAGCTCCCAAGGTCCCAATGAGGAGCAGAAGGAGTGAGAACATGAGCAAAGATGTCGGGACCACGAGGAGTGCACCCACCCACTGAGACAGTGGAGATGATCTACTGCGAGCTCACCAAGCCCAGCTGGACTGTTACCAGAAAAAGCATGGGATAAAACTGGACTCTCGGAACATGGCGAACAATGAGGGCTGATGAGACGTCAAGGACAATGGCACGCGGTTTTGATCCCATGCCATGTGCTGGCTTGGTGGGAGCCTAGCCAGTCTGGATGTTCACCTTCCTAGATATGGATGGAGGGGGGTGGACCTAGGACGTACCACAGGGCAGGGAACCCTGACAGCTCTCTGGACTGGAAAGGGAGGGGGAGAGGAGTGGGGGGAAGGGGAGAGGGGTGGGAGGAGGGGGAGAAGAGTGGGAGGAGGGGGAGAAGAGTGGGAGGAGGGGGAGGGAAATGGGAGGCTGGTGGGAGGAGGTGGAAATTTGTTTTTTTTTTCTCTTTTCTTTATCCTCCTTTTATCAATAAAAAAATAAAAAAAAATGACATCTTGAGATTTACAGGCAAATGGATAGATCTAGAAAAATACCATATTGAATGAGGTAACCCAGTCCTAGAAAGACAATTATCATATGTACTCACTCATAAGTGACTTTTAGACATAAAGCAAAGGAAAATCAACCTACAAATAGATCCACATACATGGATCTAATCTACATGGGAAGTAGATCTCCTGAGTAAACTGGGAGTATGGGGATCATGGGAGGGAGTAAAAGGGGAGGGGAGATAAAGGGAGGGAATGTGAGAAGAGCAGCAAATAATATATAGCTCAATAAAAACAATTTTAAAAAATTAAAGAAACTTCTCTAAGATTGAAAAAAAGAAAAAAAATAGGCCAAATTGTGATGGCACACAACTTTAATTTCAGTACTCAGAGGCAGAGGCAGGCAGAGCTCTGTGAGTTCAAGGCCAGCCTGGTCTACAAGCTCTAGTTCCAGGACAGGCTCCAAAGCTACAGAGAAACCCTGTCTCGAAAACAAAAAACAAACCAATAATGTAATGTGACTGAAAATTTAACATGTCTTTGACAGAGTGATGTACCCAAACCTTCACTGCTGCCAGCCTCCTGTCACCCTAGACAATGCGGTTGTGATGATGCAGTGAAATAAAGGCTATTTTTTAATCTAGTTGCATTCTTTTCAATATCTCAGTATTATCATGTGAAGGAAATCTATCGTCTACTTTTGTTGTTGTTGTCAAGAAGCCTATTGTTGCCATTTAAAGATGTATTCCTTTGTATGTTATGTGTATAAGTGTCTGACTGCATGTATGTCCATGAACAACATACGTGCAGAGTCTGTGGAAGCCAAAAGAGGACCCTGGGTTGACTGAATTGAAGTTACAGAGGGTTGTGAACTACTGTGTGTAGGCTGAAATTGAAATCAGGTTCTCTGAGAAAAGGGTGAGTGTTCTTCTCTATGGAGACCTCTTCTACCTCTTCTCAGCATTATCTGTGGAAGTTCCATTTATAGTAATGGTATGTCAGAGCTTTTGCTTTCTTAGAAAATTATTGATTGTTGATTTACATTTTTCTCTCTCCTTTTCTCTCCCTTTCTTGTTTTGTTTTTATGAGACCCTTGAGTATGCAATCGAATGGGTCTCTGTTTCTTGATCCTTCCCTTGAACTCTTTTCCTTCTCTTGCTTTGTCTGTCTTATTCGGATGTGTTAGTGTTTGTTTTAACTTATTTCATTTTATTATTATCTACTAGAAGAGTGTTCATTTTCTAAGAAGAGACAGAAAAGGTGGGGAGGGATGGAGGAACTGGAAGAAATAGAGGAAGGGAAATTATAAACCGGAGGGAAAAATTATTTTTTAAAAAAAGGAAAAAAATAATGAACTATTATTTTGTCTAACTGAGAAACCTGAAAGCTCTACATGATAGATGTTCTCAGGATTAACATGTGTTAATGATCTAAACCTCAAAAATTTCTGAGCAAAATGTAAGCCAAACAATATAAGAAAAATGGTTAGTGGGGAGTAATATTTTTCTAACAACTTAAAAAGCTGGAATTGTTTTTAAAACGGGGAACATAAAATCAGGGCTGGTTCAAATCCTTATTTTTGTATTAAAATGTATACAATAAAGCAGATAATTTTTGTATTTGTACATCCTGTAAGTCTGAAGTCAGCACTTGGGAAGTGTCTGTGGTTGTGAGTTACTTTAGAAAGTGGAGGCGCACATACATTCTGGTGCAACATTGCTCTTTTCAAATACATCTTTGTATTTGATTCCCACACTGGCATAATGAATAGTGTCACTGCTGGTTAAGACTTAAAACAGCTGCATTTCTAATTTTGGAAGATTATGATAGATTTTTATATGGGCTGCATGCTAAAAGCAAGCAAATGGCATGCCAACCACCGGGAGAGGGCTGGGCAGACGGTGGCATGGCTGAGACCCTGTGCACCAATCATGGAGCATCAAACACAGGCTGTTTGGCAGCTTTTCAAGAGATGAACCATCTTTTAACTCAAGCAAAAATAATTCACTCCTATGAAGCCTTCAGTTCACCCTGTAGCAACGTTTCCAGTGTACGACTGCTGATAGGAGCAGCTGTGATGACTCTATTTAATAGAATGTACAGTTTGGTCTCTCTTACCCTCCTCTAGAGTCTTCTATCAAGTGTATGTGTGTGTGTGTGTGTGTGTGTGTGTGTGTGTGTGTGTGTGTGTTTCTAATGCCTGTCCTTGTGTCTGACATAGAAAGAGACAGAGAGACAACTAGAGAAATAAATTTGGAAATAAGGTATATGTTGTAATCTTTCCTATATAAGAGAATTATCACTGCACTAAAAGAATTCAAGGAGTGTTCAAATATGTCTTCACAGTTTAAGAAAGAAACCACCCACATAAGATCATGAAGTAACAATGAACAATACTAATCAATAAAAATCAATATCCATCAATGCTTTTCAAAAAGTGTGCTCAGAATTCTAGCATGTAAATTTCTCTAAATTCAGATTTATTTTCCTGAAAAAAGAATCTGTGTTTATAAACAATTTTTCTTCAAAATCATATTTTCTCTTCACGTAAATGTAAATTCTAGGATTTACAAATTTAATTAAAACTTGTATTTTAATTAGTTGTATTCCTTCGGCCATTCTGCTTAATGTAACCGTCTTCTCTTGATGAAAATGGCAGCTGTTACTTAAATGTGTCCTGAAACCTTAAAGGGTTCCTAGTACGACTTAGAAACTTGGTTTCTATTTTATTTAATTTTAATTAAATGGACATAGCTAGGTGCAGTTGGTAGTTTCTGTAATAAATTGCCTATGAGAGGAACGGTCATGTATCTTAATCAATTGCTGCATCAGAACTTCATATTTTTCTAAAAGATGGATGAAATAAAAATCCAAATATTTTCATTCTCTTAATTAAACTGTGATCCCAAGAAGCTTTCTTCCCAACATAATAGAAAAGTAAATTTTACTATGCTTTAACCTGAAATAAAAAAAAAATCTTTATTGTATTTTTACAGAGGTAAGCCATGAATATCTATTTACAGAGCTACACTGGTATCAAAAACAGCTATAATGCCATCAGTGAATTTTGCAAGTCATCTATTTCTGTATCTCTGACATGCAAAGATTTCATTTTGAACATAGAGTGTGGATTTATTTTTTTAAGGTAAGTACCACAAATCCACTTGAAAGTGCTAAACAGGACAAACTAATAAGACTCTTGGGCAATGAAGGACATAGCTCGATGGGCTAGCATGTTTAACATACAGAGGCTTTTTGCCTTTGGTTTATAAAATGACTCATAAAAACAGCAAAAAGAAAACTCACTATATTTTCTAGAAAAAAATGTTTGTATGCAAAGTTGTTTGAGTTCCTGTTGCTCATCAAGGACCTTACATGACTACCTTTAAATACACAAGACTAGCTATAAATTAACTGTCAGTCAGTCTGAGAAGTAAGTGTTCAGAGTTTCTAGCTACACAGTGGCCAAAGAACAGAAGAAAAATCCCATTGTGTGGGGTTCGTCCCCTTCCTGTTTAGCTGTATGGCAGCTGAAATACTGTCCTCAATTAGTGCAATAGTGGTTGAAAAGGAAAGGAATGGAGCCACTGTGATCTCTGGCTTATATCTCATGCCAGATGGTGAAGACATAAGCCTGAGGCTAGTTCTGTGCAAACAGAGGAGCTTGACATGTTCCCTGAAAACCACGGCATGTTCGGATCTATGGAGATCTGGACTTTAGTGCCGGGGCATGTGAGTCAACTTTTCCTGTCGGTCTTGCCAGCTGACCCTCAGGCAGAGAAGTTGCTGTGCGAGATGCATGAAGACACGGAGACCTAGGGTGGAGGGCATCAGGGTAGTGAGCACAGCACGGAAGGCGAGCCAGAACCCCAGGCCATGAGGCCTCATTCCTTCTTGACTTGAAACAGAAGTCTGAGGCCAGCTCCCAGGGTCACCATGAATAGCAGCAGCATGGACATGGGAATCCATAAGCAAAAGTTACCAAGCTGATGAAATCTGGTAAATTCAGCACTGAGGGGTGTGTCAAAAATGATGAAACTGCAAATCAGTTTATCTGGGCACTTGATAAGCATACCCATCAGGTTACAGGAATCAGACTGAAAAGCAGGTCACATGTGAGATGGGGGAAATGAACTACAACAGTTTGAAAGTAGGACTGCATTCCTCCAAATAAACAGTTTCTAACATAAAATCAACACAACAGCATGTAGAAGACGCAGGGCCAGTGACTTGACTAGCAGGTATGACTCCTGAAATTGGCACTGTCAACGAGGAAATCATCTTCTGCAAGTTGTTCCTTCACCTCCATACATACGTCCTGGCACATCATATAACCCAAACTTAACCCATGAATGAAACGTGTCCAAAAAAGGCATCAAAATCCATAGGAAAAGGTTATCTTGATGACAGTAACAGTAATTTTACTAGTAGATTAGGCCAAGAGGAAGTGATATCAGACATAGAAATGCAATTCTCACAGACCAGCCGTAATGTTTAAATGCAGTATTTAGAATGTGAATTTAATCATTAATTCATTGATTTTTGTTTTATTAATTTAAGCATTTATTCACCCTACACATATTGAATGTTTTATATGAGTCTCATGAAATCTCAAGCTCAGTCACCCAGGAGATCCTATTGATAGTGTAATATAGGTGATGGATCAAGAATCAGAGAAACGATGTGACTTGCAGCGGTGTGTGGGTGAGATTGGTAGTGTTATCCGATTTAATATTTTATATTTTCCCCATCACTTTAGACCTCTGTATGTAACTCAGTGTGTCTTGAACTTGTAGCAATCCTCCTGTCTCAGCTACCTATATGCTTCTCTGTATGAGCAGAGAAGCCTTCAGCATGATCTTAATCTGGCTGCAGTCTGAGTAGATATATTAAATATTCATTTTTTTTCTGAGAAAGAAGAGGATAGCAGTTCTATATTAAAGATAATGTAAGTGGATCCTGAAATCTCATTGCTAAGGCAGCCAGATTTTGTAAATTCAAGGCCAGTCAGGTCTACAGAGCAAGTTCCAGGACAGGCTCCAAACCTACACAGGAGAGTTGCATAATTTAAGGAGGTCCACAAGAGTCCTTAATAAAGGACAACAAATGTCGGGGAATCACTCACAGTTGAATGTTCTCTGCTCTATGAACGCTGGGGTTGCGAACCAAACTACAGCCACCAACTAAGCAAAAGGAAAAAGAGGGGTGAGCATGCTTCCTGTCTGTGCTTATAGTACCTCAGACCGTGCCCTAATGGGCTGCTATCTAAAAGGCTGTTGGCTGAACGAATTCCCACAACACAAAGAAATTCTGTCTTGAAAAAAAAGAAAGAAAGAAAGAAAGAAAGAAAGAAAGAAAGAAAGAAAGAAAGAAAGAAAGAAGCTAAATTCTAGCATTCTGGCACTGGAATTGAGGATGCATGATGCCAAGCCCAACTTCTTACTTATGCTCTGGGATCTGATCTCAGGCCTCATGCTTATGCGATAACCACTTTATTAAGTGAACCATCTCCCCAGCCCCTTAACTCTCCAGTTTGTAGGATAGAATTCTTGCCCTATATGAAATGAGAGGGAGGCACCTTTAGCATGGAGACTAGAAACCTATTTTCAAATCAGTCAATCCATGGATATGATCTGGAGAAGAATAAGAGAGCAGAAGCAAGACCCGCTAGGTGCTCAAGGGAAGCTAAAAACATCCTATGAAAAAGTCAACTTTATATGGGAATTTGGAAAGCATGGTTTCACAGCTGTACAGAAGTTTTGATGAATCTTACAAGATTTTTTTTTAATATTGCTTAACCTGCCAATCCCCAGAGTTATCAGATTGGCTTCCTGGGAATGTCTGCCTAGAGGCTACAAAGAGCAAACAAACAATATTACAGTTAATAGTGCAATTTTTACGGTACTGATGTTCTTGAGTGTTTTACATGTTTGCTTTATTTTTGTAACAACCTAGAGTGTAGGCTGTTGCCATTTCACAGACAAGGAAATCATGAATCATTAAATGACTCAATGAGGATGTTAGTAGCAATGAACAGGCAAAGGCATGAGCCCAGATGGTCTGATTCAGAGAACTGTGCAATCACTGCACACAGCACCTTGCCTACAAGCAAAAAAAAAAAAAAAAACACTTAGACTCCAAGTCATATTCATGTCTATGATACGTTATCTAGTACAAGCTGCATCTTTAATTCAAAATATTCAAACCTCAGAGGTATCAAAAAAAATCATAAAGAAAATCACTGGTACTCTATGTCCATGAAATCAGTTCTTCATAACTCAAGAAGGATCTGACTCCTTTGGCAACTACACTGAACAACACACCAAGAAGAAAGGGAAAGGGAATGACAGTCTCAGGTGGCTCTAGCTCCTCCGCGAATCCTTTTCCACTTTACTTTCTCTTACGTCAGCTACTTCCAAATGGTTTTACAACTCTTTAATTTTGTGTTCAGCGCATGGTCCACTCTGCCTGCAGTTCGGCTCCTGTGTCCCTGACTGAGAGCAAGCCAGGAATTGCAGAAATGCAATTCTTGACAATTCCTGATGTCTCTGTACAACACAGACACGGACATGTGTGTATGCACACAAAACTGTCATTAGAGATGAAGACAAAAATAAAAGTACAAAGAAGGTTGAATCCTGGAAATATGGTCCTGTAACCTATCTGCTGCTCCGGCTAAACAATCAGGCTTTCATGTCCCATCATGAAGAGCAGTGCAGCTGATTCCCATGATCGTTATTTCAGAGTTCTGAACCACACACTTCATCCTGGGCTTTGTCTTTGCCAAGAGAAACATCCACATGGAGTGTTTCCTGCTTCAGAACAGTGGGTCTAAAGTTAATCCGTTTCTTAACAAAGAGCTATTGCCAGAGTTGGGTGTGTATCCTAGGGCACAGAGATGCTGCTACTCATCTTTGTTCTTCCTACCCAATCCGTCCACTTCTGAGCAACATTTTCCTTACCACCGGGTCAAAACCTACTAGTCACAGAAGACTTGTGTTTCAAACAGAGGGAGAAGAAAGCCAAGCAATTAGCCAGCAGAAGTCTGGTTCACTATGAACTCTCAAAGCAACATGGGATGATAAAAGTTCTCAGAAATCACAATAGAAAGAGAAATCACTGATGTGAGGAAAGAGAAAAATAACCTTTCTCAAAATTACATTCTCCCCAGATTTTATCTCATTTTTTTTTGGCTGAGAGTTTATGTCAGAAAACATTTCCAATGGTGAAACACTAAATACAACAAAAATATAACAATGCACTTATACCAAAGAAAAAGATTAAATTTAATCATGGGAAAAAGAATATCAGACAATTTAGGTAAACAAAATTTAATGGTAAAACTAGTCTTCAAGAGGAAAATAAATGCCCATGGTTTATTAATGCTATGTAACTAATCAGTCAAAAGCAGTCTGGGTGCCAGTGAAGGTGAAAGCTAAGAGCACCACCAGAAAATGGCATGCATGATAGGGAAGCATAACATACCATTGATATCCAGCCTGGATCTAGCAGAGCATATGAGTCAAGCTCCTCAGTCCCCATGAGCAGCACAGCCCTAGGAAGTTTCAATTGCCTCCTTTAAACTATACTGCTGTGTAATCTTGCACAGAGGGCTAATCACCAGGGGACAAGGACAGTGTTGCCTGTGAAGTTTACAGGTCAGTGGAAGGTATCTAAAAAAAATTCAATATCTTTATTTTTGATATCTATATATCTATGTATCTATCTATGAGCATGTATGTATATATGAGTATAACACATACATATGTAAGTAAAATGGATAGGAAATTAAAGCCAGAAACCCAGTTTTCAAAAGTCCTCATGCCCCTGCTTTAGGAGAAAGCCTCTCTAAAGTTGACTAAATAATCCATGACTATAGCACCAATCCATGACTATAGCAGAATAACATTAAGGATCTTCTTTGTTGTTGTTATTTTTAAGTAGTATTTGGTTTTACCATATGTCTCTGAGTTATCTAGTGTCTGGTTCTCGGTCATCCAAGCAGTGCCAGGTATGGGTTCTAGCTCATGGAATGGGGCTTAGGTCAAATCAAACATTGATTTGTAATTCCCACAACGAGTCCTGTACCACCATTGCATTAGCATATTTTACAGATAGGAGAGATTATAGATCACAAGTCTTGTGGCTGGGTTGAGGTTTATGTTTCTCTTTTGGTAGCATGCAGAGCACCTTCCCATGCCAAAGACATTAAAATATGGGGGTAATAGTTCTAAGGAATAAACACAGAGACCCACAGTCAGGCATTAAATACAGAGCAAGACCTTGGAACACACAGCTTTAAATTAAGATTTCTCCATCACATCTCTCCTCTCAGAGCTCAGGGACTGTGTGAAAGAGGAGGCAGAAGGAGTGAGCACACCAGAAGGGATGGAGCCCACCAGGAGAATAAGACCATACAAATCAACTGAGCTAAGCTCATATGAACTCAGAGACTAAAGCACCAAGCATGGAACCTACAATGTCTGCATCAGGTCTTCTGTGCATATATTATAGTTTTCAGTTTAGTGCTTTTATGGGACTCCAGGAGTGTGAATGCGTGGGTCTCTGATTCTTGTGCCTTCTCTTGACTTGTTTTATCCAACTTCAGTGTAATGGTTTTTGTTTTATCTTATTTTATTTTATTATGCTTTGATGTTTAAATAAAATGGAAAGAAAACAAATTAAAAGCTGAAAAACAAGTCCTCATTTATGCCTGTACATTACTATCTAGAAAATACACTTATAAAACAGAATACCTCATTTGCACAGTGGCATAGATGTTGGTTTAATACGAATTGGGGCAATAGCCCATGCCACATATGATTTCACTGAATATGTCATTTGAGATGGCCCCTAGTATTCAGAATAAGAACCCTCAGGAAAGCACTTCTAAGTGATAAGGCAAAGCAGGCAAAAGCCAGAAAACCGCAGAGAACGATAGCCCAAAGAAACACATGACTTCTTGAAAATTTAACAAAAAATCATCAAAGCTTTTGCTTATTATTTTTATTTAGCAACTTCCCAGACTCATAAACAATAGAGAATTATTTCTTCTGTATAAATGAAAATTTATTTTGTGATAACAAGCTATCCAATGCAAGTAGGGCAAACAAGGACTTCACAAAACCAAGATGCAGAGGCTCTGCAGACAAAACATGAGTGGAAGGAAGCAGGGCAGAACCAACTAAATAAACACAAGGGAATGAAGATCAGGACCCCTGTGGACAAGCACAGATCAGGGAAAGAATTCCAGGTTAGGAAGTCTAGAAAATCTGAAACAATGGATTTCCTGTAGACAAAGCGACAGCAGGCAACAAAAGTCAGGGAGCAGAGAGAAACCATGTAGCTCAGTTTCTCAATAGTAACTCTATTTTAAAAAATGAAGAATAAAAATCTGGACACAGTTACATTCTTTGGCTCAGCCGCCCATCACTGCAAAGACTTCTGCTGCAGCTTTTCATAGGTCCTATGGTTTTAATGTAAAATTCACCCATTTTCTTTTTCTGTATCGATAGGTACAGCGCTAACAACAATAACTTTTGAATTCAAAATTATAAAAAAAATGAATTTTAAGACCAAAATCAAATGCAAGGCAGGCAGAAACACAGCAACCCTTGGGGAATGACGTAACCAGTATCATGGGCATGGTGAGAACGCATCTACCCCCACTGCTGTTGGTCTCAGCAGTCCATAGCCAATCAAAAGCTCTTTTCTATCTGCTTCTAGATACTTCGGGACCCAAGGGGCACCACAACATCACTGTAGCGATAACTGCTTGTGCTGATGTCCAAGCCATTCAAGTTGCTAAAGGGAATGTATGTGTCAATGTGGATGTGCGTATAAGTTAGAAGATGGGTATAAGTACGGGTAAAGGGATGAGTGTCTTCGAGGCTGGGGGAAAGTACGCAATAGGAATATATAATGGAGTCCTGACTAGAAGTGAAAAAAGGCAAACTCTTCCCCAATTTTCTTCTTTCTAGAAACAGTCTGCCTTATGTAGTCAAATCTGATTTGGAACACACTCTATCTTAAGTTGGCCTTGAACTCATGATCCTCCGTCACAGCCTGATAGTGCTGGGATTACAGATATATACAACTGTGCCAGGATTTTCCAAAATAAGCTTAAAAATTCATTTAGACAGAACCAAAAAATATCTCATGTTGGAAACCAGCACATTATATATTTTTTTATGTCACCTAAAAAACTAGGTCCAAAAATTCCTCACAAACAACTAATGGAAAACAGGATCCTACTTACCGGACAGGACCACTTCGATGAGATCTCCTTCCTGGATATCGCTTGCCATTTTCACCAGCTGGAGGATGTTTTCAGAGGCAGGATCATGCCGGAAAAGCAGGATCTTATCATATAGCCCATAGAAACCACATTCAGGGAACTGCAATGCAATACCACAATAGTTTAGATGTCAAAATCATCCTAAATATTTTGTCTTAAAAGAAAATAAAATAAATGTCAGGGCACAAATGTAAGCTAATTAGAAAAAGTGCACACATCTAGAACTTTCAATTAAAAGAAATGAATGTCAGAAATGGTATTTAAAGACTCCTTTAGTGGGAGAGAGGCTGTGCATCGTAAGGCCAACAATGAATGACCAAGTCGTTTTCTAATTAACAAAGAACAGAAAACAGATTCAAAGAAGTTTCTATAGTAACATGATTAAGAAACATACTAGGCATACTAGGTGGTATGAGGAAAAGGATGCATTTTCTCACCTAAAACAGGAATCAGCTAATTAAAATTCTGTTATACATAACTTGACAATTTGGCAAAAAACAAAACAAACAAAAACACAAAACAAAAAAAGTCAAGTCAGTCTGTTTTGATATATTCCAGAATAGACATGACTCAAGAAAGCTAAACACATCATAGGCACAGAGTCTACTAGAATCTACAGTATCTCTGACCCAGGACAGAACCAGGCTAGACGGCACCCCTCTTCTCTCGGCTCTCAGAACCAGGCTAGACAACACTCCTCTCCTCTGGGATCTACTCACTACCTTCCTTGCTTTCTTTCAGGTTATAAATCCAAGGTCATGTGAGAACTATCAAAAAGGGCTTTCCGACTAAGTGTGAAGGATTTTCACTAAAACAAGCATTGATACAAATGAACTTTGGGGCATGAAGCCTACTGAAACATGGCGTTTTAAAGGGATTACTGACCACTGTTATCTTTCAAATGTCAAGCTGTCTAATATGGTGTGGACAGTCACAAGGCAAAGAAGAAGACTCCCTTTTTGATACTGGAATCAGTGCTGGATCTCACATGAAAATCACGATAAAGAACCAAAAAGTAGAGACATATGCCTAGAGTCCCATCATTCTGGAACCAGAAGAAGGAAAACTGGAGAAGTGTGGGCTCTGGGCTAGCCTCTGTCACACACTGAGATCCAAGCCTGCCTGGGATCATAGGGAGGCCCCGCCTACAAATTCAAAATTTTGAAAAAGTGATCTGCCTTCTACTGTGATAAAAGTCCAGAATATAATATTCTGGAGAAAAGTGCAGTTATTATGAATCCATCTTTTTCTTATTCATAAAATTAGGGGCTTCATTCACATGAGCCTTTTTGTATAAATTAAAAATAAATATATTCAGAACATTCTGGGCTTTTAGGAGTCTATGTTGATGACAAGGCTTAAAACTACTTTTGCATGTCTCTTAGACTTTCCTAAAATAAACACGGCAGCTGAAATGATGTCACCACTTCCACTGTGCTAATTAAAAGGGAAAAAGTAGTTCACTTCTTAAAAATGTCTTCAATAATATCATCATAGCACTAGAGAACAAAGAGAAAACGGAAATACCACTTTCCTCAGTCTTAAAAACAATGGACAAGTCACAATTATTCTAAAAGAAAAGACTACTTCCTTGAAGAATTAATCATACTACATAAAATGCACATAAGCACATAGAGAAGCAATTTCAACAAATGTAAATAAGAATGCAAACAAACTCATAATAAACCCATGAAGCAAGGTCATGGAAATTTTCCTTGGCCCTGTCCTCTCCTCCATCCACTGTGGGTCAGAGCTCGTCTGTGTCCCCACGGACAAGCTCATGTGGTATAGTCTCACATAAAGGAAAGAGCACAATAGTCTCTAGACACTTTGAACCTCATGGCTTCCTTTTATAGTCATATTACTGGAATCATTCAAACGTACTGCGTACATATTATTTATTTGTATTTCATCAAGTGGATCTAGCATAATTGTCCATTCACCCACAAAGGGACATCTGTTTTTATCCCTAATTTGAGGCTGTTACAAATAAAAAGTTTACAAACATTTGTGTACAAGTGTTTTAGTGGGCATATGCTCTCGTTTCATGTGGGTAAACACCTAGGCGTAGCATTGCTGGTTCTCATGATGAGTGTGTGTAGGTGGATGTGAGCGTCTTCATGCCGGTGTCACACTGGATTTATAATTATCAGAACTCTAGACGGCCTAGAAATAAAGAATAATAACTCTGCCTTCAAGCTTCCTCCCTTGAAAGGCATTTCACAAATTGTATATTATATTAAATTGTATTATTCCTAATACACATGAATTTAGGTATCAACTAATCAATTTCTGCACGTACATAAAAATTGTTTTATGACTTTTCAATGATTCTGCATAGACCTATTTGGGAAGAAATACATTATTCCATATAGGGTCTTTCTATTTGGAGCCCAATGTGCTTTATACATTAGGTCTATTTAAATTTATCTGAACAATATTTGTAGATATATATATATATATACTAAAGTTTATATATATATATATATATATATATATATATATCTTAGGCATATTTTTCAAGTTTATCTCTAGAGGCCTAATATTTCATGCAGTTATAAATAGCATCAGTACAACAAACATATAATACAACTCAAGTGTTTTAGAGTATAGTTCTAAAAGGATTAAAAATGTATAACATATACATAGGATACATACATATATATGTGTGTGTATATATAGCCACATGCTATATGTATCTACAGATCAACAGATGATATATAGGAGATAGATAGATAGATGGATGGATGGATGGATGGATGGATGGATAGATGGATGGATGGATGGATGGATGGATGGATGGATGGATGGATGGATGGATGATAGACTGATGGAGTGATAAACATATAAATAAATAGAGATAGTCAAACAAGCAGGACAGGTACTGATCAAACCACCGCTAAGACCTAGGACAGTCCCACCACTTTAACACGTCCTCTTGCCTAGGGAAAGAGACCAAACATCATACTGACAATTTACTCTCCGGGTTCTTAGAAAGTGCCTTTTGTGGCTCTAATTTGACCTTCTGATAACTGGGGTCGCGAAACATGAATTTTCAATTAAAATAAAAGGTTCTCTCTCTCAAACACATACACACACACAAAGAAAAAAATCATGAATCTGGGAAAGGGAACAGAAGAGAAATCGGAGTAAGAGTAATAAGAGGGAGATGAGGGAGAATAAGGGTAGAGAGTAATCAGAATGCATTATAGACATGTGTAAAACTATTATGCTGCTAAAAAGAAAACTTAATTTAGAAATGAAGGAAAAAAGCAATCACATAAAGTAAGCACTAAAAACAAGATAAATATTCTAGTTAGGTTTTCATTGCTGTGATAAATATGACCAAAAGGAACTTGGGGAGCAAAGGGGTTCTTTTGGCTTACAGGTTACAGCCTGTAAGCCAAATCAGATTGTTCAGGGCAGGAACTGAAGTAGACGCCATGTAGGAATGCTATGTCCTGACTTGCTAACCATGGCTTGCTATCTGTTTTACATATGATATCAAGAACATCTTCCTAGTGAACTGGGCCCTTCCACATGAATCATTAATCAAGAAAATGCCCTGTGGACTTGCCTACAGGCAGTCTCGGAAAGACACATCTTCTCAAGTGAGATACCTCTTCCCAGGTAACTTTAGATCTTGCCAAGGTGACAATAAAACTAGTCAGCCCAATTGACCCCTTGTTAAATGGACACACAAGCACAAACTGTTCAATTATAACCTTCCCCTTCTTATTTGTCCCCAAGGTTTCATGCAAGCATAAAGATTATAATGTAAAACATAACTTCAAAAGTCACAAGCCTTTAAAATTTCAAACACTTTAAAAAATTTCAGTGTATTTAAAATACCCAGGTCTTTCAATTGTAAGTTCCTGTAATATCAAAGTAGGTTGCATACTTTCTCTTCTAAAAGGGAAGAATCAGGACTTAGGTACTACCAAATCAAAGTTAAACCAAAGTTTCCAACAGTATAAATAGCTCAGGGTCCAGTATCTGAGACTCACAATCTTCCAGCTCCGAAAAGCTTTTGGGCTACCCTGCTCTAGATCTGCAACTCACAGAACACACAGTTCATCTCCTGGTCTCAGACCGACTCCTCTACACACCTGCTGCTCTCCTGTTCTCCAAGAATCTCCAGTATGCTGGCATCTCTAACGCAACCGAGGCTGCTCTTTTCACCCATGGCCTCTTCTACGTGCTTTTCAGGGACCCCAGACCTGCCCAACAACACCAAGCACCAGGTATTCTTCATGACTCATTCATGTTCTTCTCTTCTTGATGACAGCTGATTTGTCTACCTCGGCTAACCAATACCAACTACCCCATTAAAGCAAAGGGTTTACTTAGCAGTATCGCTCTTGGATTCATCATAGCTGATCCTAAAGCCCAAGCAGATTCCTAATTAAAATCAAAATCACAGGAACCTCCCTGAGAGTGTCTTTGCCTCCCTTTGAAGCATCACAGAGCAGGCCTCCATTGACTGCATCACTCTCTGCAGTACTATTTTCCAAGCACGCACAGCAGCTCATTAAGCTCTGAGGTACTCAATGGATTTTCCAGCTAAAAGCTCCAAACTCATTCCACAACCCTCCATTCCAAAACAGCACAGTCAGGTCTGTCATAATAGACCATGAAGCTGGTACCAATTTCTGTCCTAATTAGATTTCTATCCCTGTGATAAACATCATGACCAAAAGCAAACTAGGAAGGACAGTGTTTATTTGGCTCACAAGTTACAGTGCATCATTAGGGGAAACCAAGGCAGGAACCTGGAGGCAGGAACTAAAGAGAAGCCAGGGAAGAATGCTTCTCACTAGCTTGCTAGCTGGCCATGGCTTTCACTGCATGTAGATATAACCCTGGGTGCCCTGTGGTGGCACCACCCCCAGTGAGCTGGACCCTCCCACACCCACATTAATCCAGGAAATACCATAGTGAATTTCCTACAGGCAATATGATGAAGACAGTTTCTCAAGTGGAGTTCCTCTTCCTACTTAGCTCTAACTTGGGTTCAGTTGAGGGAAAACAAACAAACAAACAAACAAAACAAACAAAAAACTAGTCACTGAAACAAATAATTTAAAAGGAAAAAAAGAAGAAAAAGAAAGAAAATTTGGAGTCTGGCCTTTTCCATTTAGAAAAATTATTCTGAGAGTTCTTGGTGTTGTGGTTTAGTAATTGAGAGTATATTTTACTTTATTCCTAAAGCACTCACAGTGCTTACTGTATGTGTGGTTCGTGGATGTATCCATGCTAGAGATAGGAAACATTTAAGATAGTTCTAATTTTTCATTTGTTTATGATTACAAATAAAGCCACCACAAATGTTCACAGAAGTTTATATATCAACAAACATGTTTCTGCTTATGTCTGATTGTTTAGTAGGTATGTGGACAAATTTAGAAGAGTTTAAACATTCCAAGGATAACACCTTCTGGGGACAGCTCCTCAGTAACAAAGTCTCCATCTCTTACAAGCCCCACCACCTTGACACCATGGTGAGGACCACATCTTCAGCACACTTGTATAAGTAGATAAATATCACACACACACACACACACATTTGCACATGTGGTCATGTGTGTGCATGCTCCACATATCAACAGATTAATCCAGAGTCATGAGGATAAGCTAAGGGAATAATGTGAACACCTTTATTCCTTGGTTGACAGTGTAGAGGAAGTGGATAGTTCCCTTTGACAGAAGAAAATTCATGAACGGGGGCAGAATCCTATTAGTATTGCATCTGTTAAGAGTATTGAATGAAGTTTAACACTTTTTTGAAATTGGGAATCTAGGCACAGAAACTTTCATTGCAGAATTCTACCCATTATTTAAACAATAAACAATGTCAACACAATACAATGCTTTACAGAATGCCAAAATTTTAACTTCAGACTATTCCTGCAGTTTTTAGTCTCCCTGTAGATAGATGAACAAAGCCCCAAATTATGAAGTTTGCAGAATACTACATAGGTGAAAGTGGATATTTCTTTAGGTTACACAAAGTATTTGTAGATACTTAATAGGGGAATGCAGATGTTGAGATACAAGAAACTGAAATAACACAAATAAAGAAAATAAACACTACTATTAGAAAATGGCCAAAGGATCTGAAGAGACATCATATACAAAATGCACAGATAACTAGAATATATATAAAATATTCACAATTCCTAATCTTCACAGAAATGATGATTAAAGCCATCCTCAGATGTTACCTAAGATCAATTATCCTGATTATCATCCACAGCCATAGAGATAACAGAAGGTGGGGGGAGGGAGGAGAAAAAGGAGAAGCCACACTTGCAGAGGAATTGAGATCAGGAATGTATAAGGACATTTACAATCATTTGTTCATTCTTGTACAATTCATATTAGTCATGATAAGGAATAAGAACCATTCGTTAACAGAGAAATGACTACAGAAGCTACACAGTAGCATATAACTGAGACTTTCTACTTTATTAAAAATGGCATCATGTAACTTAAAATAATATGAATGAGCTTGAAGGAAATTATTTTCAGTGAAATGAGCCAGACAGAGACACAAAAGGATTTCACCGACACATGGCCTCTATGAAAGAAGAACTCTGCTGCAGAGGGCCACTTACTGGTTCCCAGCTGCTTAGCCCTGAAATAATCACACAGAAACTGTATTATTTAAATCACTGCTTGGTCCATTAGCTCTAGCTTCTTATTAGCTAACTCTTAACATCTTAATTTAACCCATCTCCATTTATCTGGGCATCACCACAAGGTCATGGCCTACCAGCAAAATTTCAGCACATCTGTCTCTGGCATTGGTTCCATGGCTTCTCTCTGACTCTGCCCTTCTTTCTCCCAGCATTCAGCCTAGCTTTCCCCACCTACCTAAGTTCTGCCTTGCTATAGATCCAAAACAGTTTCTTTATTCACTGATGGTAATCACCTCCCCTTTTCTGTTTAAATAAAAAGGAAGGTTTAGCTTTAACATAGTAACAAAACAGGTATCAAACAAGAATGGGGGCAGAGAAAAATGACGGTTACAAAGGGGGTTTAAGATGAGGCAGGGATTGGACTGCGGTTGACTAAAGACCACAAAATTTCACTTACATCAGTGAAATAGTTCAAGAGGTAAATTGGATTTCAGTGACTATAGTTAATAATATACTGTGGCCTTGGAACTGACAAAGTAGATACTGTTCTCACCACATACAATGAAAGACACTATGAGAGGTGCTATTAGCCAAGTCCTAGAGCAGATACTTAACTCTTGGGTCCAAGGATATCGTGTGCAGACAGCTGTCCCACAGAACAAATGCAAACCATAATAAAGAAAACTGGGATAGGAATTTAATTCTCAATCCAGAAAGCAACAGGATATGAAAAATCTGAGCATTGTCTTCAGGGATAAGGCCCCTACACCTAAGGCTTCCCGTGGAATGAGGGATGGAGAGTCAGTGATGCTGAGTATTATCTGGCTGTTCACTGTGTCAATTCCGGTCAACAAAATTGCCACTGTTCCAGGGGCAATCTACAACGATGCTGGGGAAATTGCCACGGCTCAGGGCCTCAATCAGGGAACAAGCTCAGTTCACTTCACAGACTTGTGTTCTAGGAATGGGGAAAACTAGGTTCCTTTCAAATGATTGTGCTTCTCTTTGAGGGGAGGAGGGCAGGCAGTCTCAACACAGACATTTGCCTCTTTGTCACTGGCAGTGTCTCCGGTGTGAGTGATCATTTTAGACTTCTCATAATTAATATGTGCTTTCCATTCTTCTGCCATCCTCTAAAGTTTTCATTCTTTATATTTTGAGTTCTACAAATGACATACATGCAAGTCTTACTTGTTGAAAAAAATCCACTCTGGCAATCTCTAATTGGGTTGTTGTCATTTAAAATTAATTTATTCATAATTAAGGTGCCTAATTTTTCCCTTTTCCACCCTATGTTCTCTTTGTTGCTTTCTTTTTTTTTTTAACTAATGTGCCAGGCAGCCACACTGTCATGTACAGTTACATGACCAAGGTTCACATCCAACCCAAGGGTCCTGCACTGTAGGCTTCATGGCCACTCCTCATGTTATCTTGCCACTTTTTTTTATAACTAAGCATATTATAAATATCAATGTACAATTCTATTCTTTTTGTTTAAAATATTTGCCTTTAAAATGAAGGATAACTATGTTTGATTATGATTTCAATGTTTAATAATACTAATGACTTTATGAAAAATGAACATTTTCATATGATTTCATTTCTTACAACCTGCCAAACTTAGAGAGATATATTAATTGTAGAGCTCATATTAATTTTTTGTTGTTTTTTTGGAGACAGGGTTTCTCCATTTAACAGCCCCAGCTGTCCCAAAACTAGCTCTGTAGACCAGGCTCGCCTTGAACTCACAGACCCACCTGCCTCTAATTAGGATTAAAGACTTGTACCACCACTGCCAAGCCAAAGGTTTTTACTCCTAAGTATTTTATTTGTCAATTTCCTACTGATAAGATAAACCAAGGCATGGCCAGGGCTACTTACAGAAAAGGTTTATTTGGGCTTAAGGTTCTAGAGGGTTGAGTTCATCATGGTTACTGTAGAGAAACATGGCAGCTGGTAGACATGGCAACAGGAACAGCTGAGAGCTCATATCTCCAACTTCAAACAAGAAGCGAGGAGAGTGAACTGGAATGGCTTGTGGCTTTTGAAACCTCACAGCCCAACCCCAGTGACACACTTCCTCCAACAATGCCATACCTTCTAAACTGCCTAAATGGGATAACAACTGGGGAATAAGTATTTAATTACCCAAGACATTTCATTCAAACTACCACATACATTGTGCAAAATCCCAATTAGGGTAAGCATAATTATCTCCTGTATTATTTCTTTTTTATATCACATCTATTATTTCTTTTTGAAATACACAACTTACTATGTATCATTCATTTACTGTGGGTTTTCTCTATCCATGATTTAGCACTCACTTAATAATATTTGGCTATTTCTCTCTCCCTCGACTTTCCCCAGGCTCTGGTTAACAACCATCAAGCTCTGTTTCTATGAGGCTAATGCTTTCAAATGAGCTCTTGTAGTCTCAATGTGTCGGGGGGTTTTTTCCCCCGCCACAGTGATCTCCAGTTCTATTTACACTGTTGCAAATGGCAGGATTTCGTCCTTTTATGGCTATCTACTCCTCTAGTTCAGAAACTATACTATTCACTCCTCTGGTGATGGGCATGTATGTTGTTTCCATTTCACAGCTACTATAAAGTGTTCACTGTAATTCTGATTTTCTTTTCTGTGATAGAGATGCCGAGTGTTTTCTTACATATCTGTTGGACATTTGAATGCCTTTTTGAAAAATGTTTATGTTTATTGCTCTTTCTTATCAGTTATCCTTTTTCTTTCTGCTTTTTGGTTACTTGAATTCCTTATATTTTGGATTAATTGTTGTCAGCTATATAGTTATCAGACATCCAAATGTCTCTTTACTCATTTGACTATTTCACTTGCTCCACAGAGTCCTTTGACTTGGAAAGACGTCATCTGTTCATATTTCCTCCTGCTTGCTGTGCTTTTGGGGTCTTATCTGAAATGGCTTTGCCTAGCCCAATGCCCTGAAATGTTTCTTTGTTTTCCTTCTTTAGTTCCGTAGCTTCAGGCCTTACATTTCAGTAGTCGATTCATTTTGAGCTGAGGTTTAACAGCTAAGAGACTTAGCTCTAGTTCCATTCCCCAACAAACAGATATCCAGATTTGCATTTGACCCCATGTTCAACCCTTTAGCAGATTTCTGAAGCTCTTACTTTGTTATAGGTTTCCGGTTCTCTCCTCTCCTTGCCGCCTCCCTGCAGCAGATAATTATTCTTTCTGTGTTCTTTCTTTTTCCCTTGTAATCAGATGTATACTACACATAAAAGTTTGCACTAAAATTTTAAAGACAAACAGGCCATTCGTTAATTGTACATATCCTATTGCTATGTGGTTTGTAGGCAAAGGTGAGTGATTTCGACTCTTGAAAGTAGAGGGTCAAAAAAACCCTCCAAAGCAGTCAGTACTTGGGCTACAGTAAGAAAACACGAGAAAGCTAAAGGGTTATAAAACCGCACATGGAATGAATTAAATTGTAAAGACTCTAATGCTTAGTTTTAATTGTCAAATTGACATAATCTACAATAACCTGGGAATTGAGTTAAATGAGGGATTGTCTAGATCTGGCTGACCATGGGCATCCTTTGGAGGATTGTCTTGATTACTTTGAGATAGGGAGACACATCTATTGTGGGAAGCACCATTCCCTGGCTTTTAGTCCTCAATTGTATAAGATTAGAAAAAAATAGGCTGAGCAATGACCATGCATGCATTCTTTTTTGCCTCTCTGAGCTATTGACTGTGGATGTTGGCTAGGTGCTTCAAGTTCTAGTCCTGATGCACCCACCCAGTGATGGGCAATGACTAAGAAGGGCAAATTGAGTGAATCCTTTATTCCTTAAAGTGTTTTTGTTTGGTGGAAGCATAAATCAGAAGGAGCTTAAGGAACTCAGCAGACAAAGATGTGTTCATCACCCTTTCTGCAGAGCAAATTCTGGCCCACATGTTTCAATGCCTTCTTCAAAAGACTTGTGTGTTCCTCTTCATTCTGGTGCATTGCTGGCATCTAAATACCACATTCTGTGCTGTGCCTCTGTCAATCTGTGGACACAGTGTAGTACCTGAGGAGTTCGGAGGGCTCCAACAGGGCTCCAATACCTCACAGTCTTTCTTAAGCTGACTTAAAGCTTTTTTTAAAAATACAAAATGCTAGTAACAACATGCCACCAATATGAAAGGTATTGTTAAAAGACTTAAGATGAAAAGCGTCAAGAATATTCATGTTCTTCCTAAGAGTAGTCTGTGCTGTATGTGCCAGACTGAAGGGTGGCTACCTTCCACCACAGGTCCTCCTGCATCCCAGCATGGCTTTCTCTACTTCTGGCCCCCTGCATCAGGTTAGAGAGCTTAGGGCAGAACCACACTGGACATGGATGTCTAGCTGCTCAGGACAGCTGACAAATCTGAAGGTTTATATTTTTTTAATGTTCTGTTTTTTTTTATGAGAAGGAAAAATATGCATAATCCTTTTTGACTATAAGAGGCTTTTCTTTTATGTGACATAATGTTCTGCTTGAATAGAGTCTATATACAATAAGACTTTCAAAAAGCATATTTTAGAATGATGTCTGGGAGGTGACGACTGGGATATAACAAAGCCGACAACGTGAAGGGGAACATATTGGGGGAAACACTCCTGGAACAACATTCCCTAATTTGGTCATAATCATCTGTTTTTATGCGAAGGTGTGTGAGCTTTGAAATTTGAAAACCCTCATTAAACTAAACATGCTTTGAAAGGGCTTCGAGGCTTGTAGACTCGGCTGGAGCTCATTACATGATCAGCCCCGTGTTTCTCCGGGCTCTGCAGTTGTGAGCACAAACATCCAAGACAAGTGACTCCCAGCTCGCTCCAAGTTTGCCTCTAACAAAACTGGCCACTGTGAAAACACGGCCAACAAGCCCAGCACTGGTCCTAAGCTCTTTAATCCTGCCCTATGCGGGAAACCCCTCCACCGCTGTGTGTATCATTTGGCATTGGTGACCACAGAGCACAATTTACTGTTACATTTCACTATAAATTCATGGCTGGCCACACAATGTGCTCCAGAGTAGAATAAATACATGTTTTAATGAGTCGCTGAAATGGGACCTGGCCAACGGGAAATCTGAGGAACAAAGGGTGCTTTTTCACAGAGGCAAAGAGCAAGCAATTCTAGAAACAGATCAATCCACTGCTCAGTCAAGTGGAAGAGAGAGGGAGAGATGGCCCAATTAGGAAATGAAAACGCCTTGCCAGTTTACTTTTGATAAAAGGTGAGGATCTAATGAAGTCCTGGAATTAAAACGCTGTCGCGGCAGTGGGGATGTCAGTTGAACATTGCAGTTTCCTCACCAAAGGTGATTTTTACAACACTTCCCACTGTTTCCAGCTCACCTTAGGAGTGTATGAATGGTCTCCTTTAACTATCAGAACTTTAAAAGGAGCTACCACTTAATTCCTTGGTCAGAATACTGGCGATGCTTTTGTAGGGGCAGAAAGACTCAAAAACAGTGACCAAATGCCTAAGAGAGAGTGCCTACGGTCCTCAACTAGCCTGGTAGAGTTATATCAGATGGTTCCCTAGGGCCCCCCAATTAGCGTGGTACATCAGAGAGTTCCAGAAGTCACCCGTATAGTGATGTGGGAGTCCCCTCTGTGTGCTGTGATTACCATTAATGAATAAAGAAACTGCTTTGGACCTATAGCAAGGCAGAATTTAGGTAGAGAGGGAAAGCTAGGCTGGATTCTGGAAGGAAGAAGAGTTGAGTCAGAGAGACACCAGGGAGCCACCAGTGGAGATAGAAAATTTGCTGGTAGGCCACAACCTCATGGTGATACACAGATTCATAGAAATGGGTTAAATTAATATGTAAGAGTTAGCCAATAAGAAACTAGAGCTAAAGAGCCAAGCAGTGATTTAATTAATACAGTTTCTGTATGATAATTTGGGGGCTAAGCTATCCGGGTGCCTGGGACAAACAGCGCCCTCCTCCTCCAGCCGGAAAAGGGCCATTAGGAAGCAGCTGATCCTGAGGACAACTGGAGCAACAGAGGAAACCAAGGTTTAATGAGGAGACAACGAAGGGCTTCTAGAACTGTTGAAGGTAGCTGTGTTGCTCTTAACACAGTTTGTGTCCTCAGAAGGAAGCACATGGAAAGAACCCCACACCATGACCTACAGCCGTGCAACCAGTGTCTGAATAATCACAGGGAACAGAAACTAGAAAACTTGAAAACATTTCTCCTTAGACCCTCCGTACCCTGTGGCACCCACCCCTACCGTATCATTCAAGCCAATCCACTTTAGGTCCGCCTTGCCTTGTAGCAAATTGAACCATAGATCCTTGGTAGAATTATTCGTCTCTCTGTCCCAAAGTACAGATTCAGGATGATAAATCTAATACCTATGTGCAAAAAATAGTTTTTGAAACTTTTGAAAGTGTCAAATAATTGATAAACATCATGGGTGATGTAGGAAGATTCATGATCTCAGCTGGGCAAAGACATCAGGCTGTAAATATCTTGCCACACAAGCATGACGACCCGAGTCATAATTCCCAGAACCTAAATGGAACGTTGGGAATGGTGTCATACATTCTCATAATCCAACCGTGGGTGTGAGATGGGGACAGACGGACCTCTAAGGCCCGCCATTTTAGCCTAATCAGTAAGCTCCAGTTCAGTAAGTCACTGTCTCAATAAGGAAAACTGACGGCATCTGATAAGCAACCAAGGCTACACACGTGTGTATGCATACAGTGTACACACATGCACACATACACTAGAGGAAGATTTGCTATACATTTACCATGCTATGACAAAAACCAGACACGTTCCCTACAGAGTCGCAGAGACTCGGGCTGCCAAGCTCACTTTGCTCTTCTGTAGTCTGCGCTGGTTCCACATGCATTGAGTGCTGGCAGGGAATCCCACCCTGGCCTCTCAGCCTCTGTGCTTTCTCCTCTTCCACCAGCACCTTCATTTGTATGACCTCTTTGCAAAACCAATGGGCCCTTTGTTCAGGGACGGCTAACACCAGGTGTGTATCAGCTCTAGCAATCTTCAAGGTTCAAATTTAGACACAGCTCACTTGAGTTAACTCCCCTCGTCACTGTTTGGTAAGAATTAAACAGAAACGTCCTTTCCAGTAAAAACAGGGTTCTAATTTATCCCACACTTATTTCCTACAGTCAGACCTAGAATTGGACCCATGGTCTCACTTGTCAGGATTTATTTTTCCACTATACTTTTTACTAAATTCAAATGACATTTTAAAAATCCTTTTCATTGATAATATTAAATTTGGGGTTTTTTTTTTATATTCAAAGAGAGGTTTATTATAGCATAACTGAGGGGACAGACAGAGTTTCTGTAGAGGTTCAGTGCTCCTGTGCGGGGGGCTGCAGAGCTCCTGTGAGAGTACAGTGCTACTGTGGGGGTGCAGTGCTACTGTGGGGGTACAGTGTTACTGTGGGGGTGCAGTGTTACTGTGGGGGTGCAGTGTTACTGTGGGGGTGCAGAGCTCCTGTGCGGGGGGCTGCAGAGCTCCTGTGAGGGTGCAGTGCTACTGTGGGGGTGCAGTGTTACTGTGGGGGTGCAGAGCTCCTGTGGGGGTGCAGTGCTACTGTGGGGGTGCAGAGCTACTGTGGGGGTGCAGTGCTACTGTGGGGGTGCAGAGCTACTGTGGGGGTGCAGTGCTACTGTGGGGGTGCAGAGCTCCTGTGGGGGTGCAGTGCTACTGTGGGGGTGCAGAGCTACTGTGGGGGTGCAGAGCTCCTGTGGGGGTGCAGTGCTACTGTGGGGGTGCAGAGCTCCTGTGGGGGTGCAGTGCTACTGTGGGGGTGCAGTGCTCCTGTGGGGGTGCAGTGCTACTGTGGGGGTGCAGTGTTCCTGTGGGGGTGCAGTGTTCCTGTGAGGGTGCAGTGCTACTGTGGGGGTGCAGTGCTATTGTGGGGTGCAGCGCTATTGTGGGGGTGCAGTGCTACTGTGGGGGTGCAGTGCTACTGTGGGGGTGCAGTGTTCCTGTGGGGGTGCAGTGCTACTGTGGAGGTGCAGTGTTACTGTGGGGGTGCAGTGCTACTGTGGGGGTGCAGTGTTCCTGTGGGGGTGCAGTGCTACTGTGGGGGTGCAGTGTTCCTGTGGGGGTACAGTACTCCTGTGGGGGTGCAGTGTTCCTGTGGGGGTGCAGTGCTACTGTGGGGGTACAGTGCTACTGTGGGGGTGCAGTGCTACTGTGGGGGTGCAGTGCTACTGTGGGGGTGCAGTGTTCCTGTGGGGGTGCAGTGCTACTGTGGGAGTGCAGTGCTACTGTGGGGGTGCAGTGTTACTGTGGGGGTGCAGTGCTACTGTGGGGGTACAGTGCTACTGTGGGGGTGCAGTGCTACTGTGGGGGTGCAGTGCTACTGTGGGGGTGCAGTGTTACTGTGGGGGGTACAGTACTCCTGTGGGGGTTACAGTACTCCTGTGGGGGTGCAGTGTTACTGTGGGGGTGCAGTGTTACTGTGGGGGTGCAGTGTTACTGTGGGGGTGCAGTGTTACTGTGGGGGTGCAGTGTTCCTGTGGGGGGTACAGTGCTACTGTGGGGGTGCAGTGTTACTGTGGGGGTGCAGTGTTCCTTTGGGGGTACAGTGCTATTGTGGGGGTACAGTGTTACTGTGGGGGTTAAAGTGCTATTGTGGGGGTACAGTGCTATTGTGGGGGTGCAATGTTATTTTGGGGTGCAGTGCTACTGTGGGGGTACAGTGTTCCTGTGGGTGGTACAGTGTTCCTGTGTGGGAGTGTACAGTGCTACTGTGGGGGTGCAGTGCTACTGTGAGGATGCAGAGCTCCTGTTGGGGTGCCGAAGGCCTACATAGCTCGTGGCAGAAATGTTATCAAGCTGGTAGTTGGGTGAGGCATTGGATAAATTTGGATTTTTACAGTAAATTTGCATTATGGCAATGAGTACATAAACAAAGACAGGAAAAGATAAGAAGAAGAAGAAGAAGAAGAAGAAGAAGAAGAAGAAGAAGAAGAAGAAGAAGAAGAAGAAGAAGAAGAAGAAGAAGAAGAAGAAGAAGAAGAAGAAGAAGAAGAAGAAGAAGAAGAAGAAGGAATATCTCCCAAGAAAGATAGATCAGCTAATTCATTAAGGTTTAGATAAGATTTGAAATGGTAGGCTGGCTATCAGATTTTAAAATTAGTTATAGTTACAGACATACAGAAAAGCCTAACTTGGTTCATTTTTTTCAAGGATGAAACAACTACAAATTCTTCCTTAAGCATACATAAATATTGATGCTTTCTGTCAAATGTTTTTCCAGGAGTCTGATAAACTATGTCCCTATATAAAAGCAGCAGATGGTAAGTATGATGCACTGGGATGCTTAATTTGGGGCTGAAATTTTTTCTATTTTAATTTCAATAATGTCATCTAGTAAGAATACAAAAGTATTAAGAAGAGACTTAATAAACAGCATTACTCCCAAATGCAACAAGTTCTGGAGATTCACATCATAGAGATAGTTTAAGTCATTGTTTTGTTGTCTATAATTTTTAAGATTTAAAACAAATGTTCACATCAAGCAATTACAGGTGCTAATAATTAATGAGCGCTTCACAACTGTGGTGTAAAAACACATCTGTATTATGTCTTGACAGACGTCGAGTGTCTGAGAGCTATTAAGTCTCAGTAGATGCTCCGAGAGCGCTCACACAGCAGTAATTAGGTGGATGGATGTACAACTCGGAAATGAAAACAGATGTACATCATTTTCTTTGTCTTTCTGAAGGAAACCACCACTATAATATACTGTAGTGTTTTCATATTTCAGACAGCTTCATTAGTTTTCTAAATGAAAAAATGGAAGCAAGTACTGGACAAAAATAAAACATTCTACAGCAAATCAAAAGGCTCAACCAATGGCAAGAACTTTAGAGAAAAAAAAACTTCTAGTTATTATTTGCTTTATATTCCCATTTTAGAGATGAGTGGGGTGATGTTCAGAAAATAAATAGTTCTTACTAGGCGGCAACACTGGGCAGTAAAAGAACAACACGAGGCTAGAAGCCCATTCTCCTCAATCCAAGTCTCCAATCATTACCCTCAGTTCTGTTCTCTTAAAGAAGCAACCCTGACAGACTGTGCTAATGCTCAGACCTGAAATCCCTGAGGACTTTTCTTGGCCATAAAACCCATGTTTACTGGTTGTGAAAACAGAATAAAACCTAGAAAAGTTACTTGATGGATAGGTAGCAACTGTTCTTACTGATAGGTCTTTAAAATGTTGGTGGCAGTGAGGCAGCTAGCTGAATGCCAGGTGACTCCAGGAAGGACAGGTAAAATGAAGAGAAATGTTAGCTTGGGGTTTGTGGAGGACCAAAAATGTGAGCCTATTTCAGCTTGTCTGGAGGTCAGAGAGTTTGAGCTTGCTCAAAATTGTTGACAACAACCAGCGCGACACATCCTGTTCCAGGAAGTGGTTATGTGGTTCTTTTGGCATTAAGATGGCCCGTACAGGTAGAACCATTCCACCCTGACTCAGGGTCGGGTTGTGCAAGCATACTTAAGATCCTATTTTTGAAACGAGAGGTTTGACCATAGGAGTGTGTGCCTTCAGGATATTTGATCTAGGGTGGTTCACTGCCTAAACAACAGAATGTTAATGAATTGATATCTCAAGGTAAAGAAGCAAATAACTATTCCAGTGACATGTTAAAGAAGTCTTTTGTATTGGGTTATAAAAGTGTATGGAAAATTAAATGCAGGGTTTTTGGTAGGCACTGAAACTCCATCCTGATACTATCTTAAGTTTTCTGTTTTATTATTTTCATTTATATCTTCATCCTCTTTACTATTTTTATGATCCCCATGTCCCTACCCCCGTAAGTGGTATTTTTGTGGAAGCTGGTCTCCTCCAACAGGGGTCATTAGAACAAAGAATAATAATAATAATAAAAAGAGTGTATTTTTCCTCGGGGCTCCCTCTCAGCAGTTCTCATCTATACCACCAGCTTCTCCAGGTCTTCTGTGTTACTGATAAAAATATAAACACTGGTATGTCTATCAGGTTATTCTCTATTTTCATAACAGAAATGAACTTTATTGAAAGTAGATAAGTGAATCCTTCAATTAGCATCAAGACTTTGGCTTTAAAATATGGAAATTAAAAGTAGTTGTGGGATATTTTGATCACACTTTGACACTCCTAAGATTTCCCACAGCTCCAGAAGGTGGGGTGAGTGGTTTTTGGATGTTCAATAGGTTATGTTTGTTTATCATCATTTAGGGAGCTTGGTTGCAAGTTGTTACTGGTCATAATCAGGGAGGAAACTAATCAAATGAGATTAGATTCAGGAATTGCCTACTGAAAAAAGAAAAGGAGGATATATGAATGATTGGATAAAAGGGTGGATTATTGAACCTATCTTTAAAAAGCAACTAGTGGTCTTAAATAATTTACATGATATGGATTTTTGTATATTGACACAAATTTGAGGTTATTTTATTATACTTTTGTTATATTGTATATATGTTTCTAATGTTGTTTAAGATAGTTTTAGATATTGATACAAATTTAAGGTTATTTTTGTTTTGACACTGTATATATGTTTCTATTGCTGTTTATGGTACTGTAACTATGCAGTTCATTTTTAAATGTAATGCAAAATTCTAGTCCTTAGAAACTATGATTACAAAGTGTTTAAGATACTTTAAAAATGTAGGGTAGTAGTTACTCATCTATAACAATCAAATCTGTGGCCATGTTAGGTATGAGTTCAAGGTCAAACAGAAATATGTTTTAGATAGACAGATGGTCTTCAAGCACTTGAGACTTATAGAATACAGAATTGAAAAAGTTTTAATAACATAATGATTTTCATTACAGTGAGACACATCTGTTGCTGGAAGCATCAATCTACTTCAGAAAAGATGAGGGGCACTGATGAACCTCCTTAAGGAGTTTTTCTTGCACTTGGCCAGAAACTGCCCTTGCCTCACCTGTGGACAGTATGCTGTTCAAATTGGACAAGCAGGACACAAATTGCACAGCTTTACCAAGAAAAGTATGATAGTCCTTCAAAATTCATGCTTCACAGAAAGTTCTGTGAGATATTCTAGGTCTTAGTATAATGATTGCTATTGTCTCCCTCCCCCATCTGCTGAGAAAGGCTGATCTTCAGCTTCTGGCCTGAGCTCACTCTTCGCACCCCATCTTCCTCTTGGAGAGGCAGCTTCTGCCTCTCTCCCCACTTCTCCCCTTCCCCAGCTTCTGTCTCTCTCTTCTGTCTCTCCCCTCTCTTCTCTCTCTCTCTCCACTTCTCCCCTTCTCCCTCCATAACCCCTTGAATAAATATCCAACCTCACTCTGTATACTGTGGCTATCCATGTCTCTGTCTCCTGCTAGCCCACCCACATGTCTACCTGCCTGGGACCAGCCACTGCTCAGGAATCAGCAGCCGTCTCTGCCTGGGACTGGCTGCTCTCAGGGCCCGCTGCCTGCCACCACATGGCCTGCTACCACTGCTTGGGGACCTACAGCATTTCTGCTGCCTACTGCCGCTGGGGATCCTGCAGCATTTTTAATTTTTTCATTACATGTAGGACAAAGATGGATGCCCCAATGTTGTAGAGGAAATGTGGGTGACTGTCTAAACAGCCAGATATCTTTGTCATTTCTATAGTTTTGGAAGTTTGTTTGCTCTGCACTTCCTTCTTATTCTGGGAATATTATATCATTTTGGGGACTCTGATAGGCTAGAAGACTGAAGAGCTATAGTTACAGTTTTCCATGTTATAAAATTCAAAAAAGAAATTCACAAAAATATGTGTAAAGTGTGTAGGCTGAGAGACATAAAAGCCTAAATTATTTATCTAAGAAAATGTTTTGAGGCTAAAAAGATAGTTTTGGGTTGTCAATACAAATTAAAATAGAAAGTGAATGAGTTAGGTACAAAATATTGAACTCACCAAGATAGGATAGGTAATAGAGCATTTTCTCTGAATTTGCCAAATACTAGACATGACATTATAAAAGTAACTCATACCTAATAATTGTTCTTATTATATATAGTTTTACTCTGTTAGAGTTAAAGCCTTCCTTTTTCTTAAGACAAAGGAGAAAATGTTGGGTGGTATTTAGATCACACACCAACACTCCTGAGACTGCCAATGAAATTTACTTTGATACAGAAGGCAGAGCTAGCTACTAGCTGACCAAAATTTGCCATCGAGGTTTTGGAGAACCTGCAGCATATGCAGAGACATAGCAAGCAGTACAGAGAGGCTTAGATTTTCAGCCTTTTTGGATAGAGAAAAGGGAGAAAGAAGAGGTTACTGGTCACTTCTCTGTCCCTTCTCTCATCATATCTAACTGTCAAGTTTTTATTAATAAGGAATAATTAGATAAATGCTTCAAAAGGTGGTTCTCCAAAAGGTGAAGGAAGGAGGATTCTTCATGGATTAATTGTGTTGCCCTTCAAAAACCCCTTTCAATGGTACCTTTAATCCATGAGGTCATTAGATAACACATATTCAAGAATGTGTACAAGATTCTCATTTGAAAGTGACCCGTCTATCTTAATGAAACCTTTCAGAAGGAAATACGTGTTTCAGATTATACATTTTAAGATAAAACATGCCTGATAAAAATCAGATATTTAAGAATAAGAGTTTTGTTTTGCTGAAGGTTAGTTTATTTTTAGATGATCTTCATAAATTGGCAGACTATGTAGTATCATAATTATCTGAGGTCAGCACTGTCTTTAAGTTTTATATAAACACTTTTCTCCATGTCTATACATGATTATTAATTTTAGTTAGCATTGAGCATTGTTTGGTCACTGGTTCACATGTTAAATTTTTATTTTAAATTGCTGGGAAATTATGCTGTATTATCTGACTTGCAAATGTAAACTATAGTGCCCTAACAGAGATACTGTCATTCATTATGAGTCAACATGGAGTCAGAGACTTTCAAAATAAACGTTCATTTTATTTTCTAATATTACTTTTGAAAATTTAATTGAAATCTTTGCAATTATACAAAAATACATTTTTTTCTTTTGTAGAACCAATAATTCTATATGATGGTGTTATGATGCCCCAGATCAGAAGCACAGAAAGGAATACTAAGGAAAATGATTTGAAAGTAAACATAATACATTTCTGCTACTGAAATGAACCTAATGATTGGTCATAGAGGAACAATAAATGGGTATGAACATTTAAAAATCAAACGGGTTGAAAAAGCTGATGTCACAAAACTGTCAAAAAAGCCACCAGAACACTTCTCTGTATACTGATGAAATTCATGACCATATAGGAACAACTTCTGAGTGCTAAAGGTATATAGAACAGGACCCAAACTCCCCAGATTTATAACTCTCTAAGCGCCGAGAACTGTGCACTCTGACCCACGCTGTCAAAGGTAGACTCGCTAGCTCATCAGGTCAGGCTCTGGATCTTCCCAGCTACAGTTCTGCAACTAACAGCTAATGTGTCATTCCCAAACTATGCATGCTGGGACAGTACAAAGTGTTATAGCTGCCCCAACTTCTGGTAATGGGTGCTGGGGCCCTTGCCTATATCTCTTGGACTGACTTCTTCAGATTGTCATAGTCTTTTGGGCTTACAGGCTTAGATCTTCAGTACCTCTAACCTTCTTGGTACTTCTTATACTCAACTTTTAGTGGCAGGGCAATCTTTACCACTCTCTTACAGCCTCCCAGCCATAAAGTGAGCCAAGGACTTACAGACTCTGGAGCACTGGGAACTTAAACCTTTGGGAGTCATTTTCCCAAATTGTAGCTACTGCTGCCCAGGGCTTACAATACTAGAGGTAAGAGTGTTCCATCTGTTCTTTTAGCAGCTCAACCTATTGAACTTGCAGTGAAACCATGGGGGCAAGAAAAGATCATTCAGCAGTCTTTGTTGGCTTAAATTTTGGTACAGTGGGAAGGACATAGGAGATGTCACCTAGTAAACCAAGGGGACTAAGAAAACCCTATATATGCTTACGTACATATTTTAATTTGATCAAGAACAACACTGCATGTGTCCAGGATCCAGTACCACCAGCCCAAGGACTCAATTTCAACCAATCAAAATCTTACATTCAGCCAACTACAGACTTTTTTTTTCCTGAATCACTGGAGAAGGGGCTTTCTTCTTGTCCTGAGGGAGCTCTTTTGGATGAGCAAAGTCATTTAGGAGCCACTGGGAATGGTGTCAGTTGGCAGTGACTGGAGCAGGGCCTTCATGAACAGTAATTCTCCTTTAGAAGCAGCCATACCTTTAAAGGCCCTTGTAGAGGAGTTTCCTCCAAGAGACAGAGGCATGCTCTTCTCAAAAGTGCCAGTCTCCAGTTGCCAAAGCCCAAGCTGCTGCCTAACCGCTTGCTTCTCTAGACCAGCAAGAACAGAGAGCTGAAGAGCCTGCGCCCTCGGCTTTGATCAGCCACAGGACTGAAGCCAATGCTAAACAGTGCTTACATTAAGACCTGGAAAATTAATATTCTCATCCTTATCTAATAGTGCTTAGCATCTGACATGTTCTCAAAGGACTGTGTCCCTGATCTGTCTTAAAACCAGTAATTATGATAAAAGCCCACTCACCTTGATCATAATAATACAGATAACATATTCCTGCTCTAGAGAGAGATAGTATAAATACATCCTGTTTACCACAAGTACTCACAGCCATTCCTTCAGTAAATAATGAGCAAATGTTTAAACATGCTGTCTGCTGCTAAAGATACAGTGATAAACAAAACCAGACAATATTCCTTACCCTCATGAGACTTCATCTAGAAAATACAGCATAGAAAATGTAATTAGGAGACAGACCACCCTAATAACCATCCAAATAAACATCTAGCAATAAAGTGAGATGACCCTTATACAGAAATGTTATATCATACAAGGAGAGAGTAGAATAAATGAGGACAACCTAAACAAAGAGTTAGGAAAGACCTCTCATCAAAGTGAGATTTCTGCTAATATTCAATATAGTAGCTTCAGAAGAAAAGCATCAGAAATATAAATTCTGGGCGGAATGAGCACTGTAAAAAAGACATTGTTTTTTAT